>NC_056679.1:65365887-65690387 GCF_018350215.1 Panthera leo
TTAATTTTCTCCATAAACTAATCCGTGCTCTCTCCTTACACTCTTAATCTGCTTGACCTATGTGTGGTGTTAGACAGTATAATCCGTATGTTGAACTCTCACTATGTTTTTTTTTAATGTTTATTTATTTTGAGAGAGAGAGACAAAAAGAGAGAGAGAACAGGGAAGGAGTGGAGAGGGAGGGGATAGAGAATCCCAAGTAGAGTCAGCACTATCAGCATGGAGCCTGAAGAGGGGCTTGATCTTAAGAACTGTGAGAACATGACCTGAGCCAAAATCAAGAGTCAGATGCTCAACTGACTGAGCCACCCAGGCGCCCCTGTCATTGGTTTATTACAGACTTTTTTAGTTCTCCAAATTCTCTGGCTAATTGTCTCTCATCTTACATCGTTTCCCTCAAGTAGTGATTCCTCCACATGTTGTAATTTCCACTATGTAAAAAGGATGATATTTTCTCTGCTGGTATTTTAATGCCAATAAAAAATAGCCAGCAAAATGAAACATTTTCTATGTATATGTATATGTATATGTATATGTATATGTGTATGTGTATGTATATATGTGTGTGTGTGTGTTTTGTTTCATTACATATATACATTATATATATGTATATATATGTTTTTGTTTTATTTCATTATATACATACATATATATAATGCATATGTGTGTATGTATATATGTATATAATGTGTGTATGTATATAATGCAATTGCAGAAAAGAATATTACATGTCAGTTGTGTTGAGAACTGCTTGATTAGTCATATCCGGTATTAATTGACCCTCTATAAGTCCTAGACTACATTCTACTGACTGTTTTAGAAGGAAGAGTATGTACTAATTTTGACATTTGAAATAAAAAATACTTTCTGATGTCGATGCTTCTATTTGTGGAGATTTGTCTTGAAACTGGTAATTTAGAATGTGAATATCTCAGTGCGGGAGGAATGTGGAGATAATACGATTTCACCAAAATGTGCCAAATGAGGTTCATTTAAATATAAAGATGATTAGAGCCCCTGGTGGCACAGTCTGTTAAGCCTCTGACTCTTGATTTTGGCTCGGGTTATGATCTTGGGGTCGTGAGATCGAGCCCCACATCCCCACATTGGGCTCCATCCTGGGTGTGGAGCCTGCTTGGGATTTTCTTTCTCCCTCTTCCTCTGCCCCTCCCCAGCTTGTGCAAGCATGTGCTCCCGCGCTCGCTCTCTCTCTTTCTTTCTCGAAATAAATGAATAAACAAATAAATAAATATAAAGATGATTGAGTTTAACTCATACCATGCTGAACTTGCTTCTGTTTTGATGGTCTTTTAAAATGAGCAGATACCTCCTGTAGTTCATTGCCAGGTAAAGAGTTGGGGAAAACTGGGTCTAAAATAAAGATTCCTTAATTAGTAATCTGCCTTGTTCTGTTTGTGTTGTGCTTCCAGGAAAGGTTACAGACATCGTGTAATTGGAATTTGGCAAACATTTTTCAAGTATCTCATGATAACGCTGTGAATAAGATGGATAAATGTGGGCCAGATGACAGGACAGACAAGTGGATTTGTGGCTGACTGCAGTTGTACCCTGGTGCTTGATTAATGCATTGATATCAGCGTAGAGGTTGACGTCCAATGTCATTCCTCTGGGCGCTGTTTTTGGCCATGTTTTCTAGTTCATCACTTTAATCAAAGATCTGCATGACGACAGGAAGCATGCTCATCAAATTTGCTAATGATAGCAGGTTTGGAGAAAATTAATATACAGGTGACAGAATCAATCTTCAAGTGCTTTCAACAGGCTGAAGAAATGGGTGCAAACAAATGACATGAATTTGTCAATAAAATATTGGTGCTCAACACTGGGGACTCAAGCACTGGTATGCATAGCAGCCTGAAGAAGGGACTAAGCCGGCTTCAGTGCAGAGAAATGAGTGGTTTCTTTCTCTCTCTCTCTCTCTCTCTCTCTCTCTCTCTCTCCCTCTCCCTCTCCCTCTCCCTCTCCCTCCCTCTCCCTCTCCCTCTCCCTCTCCCTCTCTCTCTCCCTCTCTCCCTCCCTCCCTCTCCCTCTCCCTCTCCCTCTCCCTCTCCCTCTCCCTCTCTCTCTCCCTCTCTCCCTCCCTCCCTCTCCCTCTCCCTCTCCCTCTCCCTCTCCCTCTCCCTCTCCCTCTCCCCTCTCTCCTCTCTCTAAATGGAGAGAGAAGTTGTAGTGGACACATGCAGGATCCCACAGGGAGCAGGGAGGGAGTCTGAGGCTGTAGGAGCAGAATGTGGGTGCATCAATGAAACAGAGTGTAACTAGATGCCAGGAGGGGATGAGGGAAATGGTGGACTGTGGACGACTTTTGGACTTTAAGATTCTGGTTTGTGGGACATCCCAGGATGGAACAGACTGACGCAGATATGGTAGACCGAGTGGTGTAGGAGAAACAGCAAAGGTATGATGTCCAAAAGACCTGGGCACAAATATGGTCTCTAACACTTAGAGTTAAGTGTTTGAACTTAATTGTCCTGAGTGTCAGTTTTCTTAACTATAAAATGTGGCCAATACTGTTTATTTTGATAGATAAAAAATGATAAATCATTATTTAAAACAAGCATTTTTTAATTCATTAGCTTTGATTGTTCATCATCAGGTTAAAAATTTTCTCTGTACTTATCAGTAAATTTTTTACTGTGACTCTTGCACTGTTCCCCTGTTCCAATTTTCCTTGTTTATAGGTTTTTCCTCTTTAGAAAAACATAGATAAATAAATAACTTAAATTTGCCTGAGATTTGTCTGTTTTATTAGGCTCTTGAATGGGCCAACTCTTTGTTTACATTATCCTGATTTTTAGTGCTTTCTAATACATTTACTGCCCCTTTCATCTTTATTATTTCCTTTCTTTAATTTTTTTTCCTAACCAAGATCTTAAGATCTATTATTTTGTTAATTTCTTCTTTTCCTTGTTAAGTACTAGAAACATTTAAAATTATGAATGCCTCTCTGTGTACTACTTTAACCATTATGTAGTATATAGTCTTCCCATTAGTATTATTTCTTTTTTTTTTAATTTTGTTTAACATTTATTTATTTTTGAGACAGAGAGAGACAGAGCATGAATGGGGGAGGGTCAGAGAGAGAGGGAGACACAGAATCCGAAACAGGCTCCAGGCTCTGAGCTGTCAGCACAGAGCCCGATGTGGGGCTTGAACTCACGGACCGCGAGATCATGACCTGAGCTGAAGTCGGATGCTTAACCGACTGAGCCACCCAGGCACCCCCCATTAGTATTATTTCTAAGGTAAGTTTATTTCTATCCTGGCCAAATTACTGTTTGGGAGCATGGATCTTAAACATTTTAAGGTTTTTTTTTTTTCTATTTTTGTTTGTTTGTTTGTTTTGCTGATGCTTAAAGGCATTCATTTTTTAATTGACTTCACTGAAATTCACGTGGAATTTCTGATTTTTATATTTGCTGAGTTTCCAATATATAAAAATATTTTAGGATATAGGCTTATTTCCCAATTGAGAGAGCTTCATTTTTTTTTATACTGTGTATTTATCCATTCTGTGTTATCTCAGTTTTTGCTGATGTGTTTGCTGGCAGATGGGTAGCAATTTTTTGCCTCCTGTGGAATTTGACGCTATCGACTCTTGCACCAGGGAAGTCTCTATCCCCCTGATTTGCATGCCCCCTCTTCCTTCTGACTTCCTGCTTCTCTGAACATTGTTTCTTCTTTTGTCTCTTCCTCGGCTCACCCCTTCCAACCACGGGCACTCTCCACCCTTCCTAACTCATTCCTATGAGTTTTATCCCTGCTATGCCTGAATGGCTTTGCTTTGCTTCTCAGTGACAGCCTCTGATGTCTCTAGTGGAAAGTCCTGGATTCCCACCAGGACTTTCAACTCAGGATGTTCCAGACTAAACCCGTTGCCTTCTCCAAACCTACTTTCCTCAGTCTCTTTCTTTCTGCTGCTCAATTACTCCACTTGTATAAGCAAGAAAAACAGGGCGTTGCCCCTTCATCTGACATCAAGTGTTGTCAGTTTTGTGACATCAGTGTAGCACTCAAATCTGTATTGTCCTCTCTGCGCCATTGCTGGGAACCTCACTCACTTCCATGGCCTTCCCACCTCCAATCTCATCCCAAGCTCAGTCCATTCCCAACATTCACGTGAGGGTTCACCATCGACATACAAACTCAACTTAACATTATTTCCTGGGCAAAACCGGTCCTAGACTCCCAGTTCCTCCCAGAATAGACTTTAGGCCGCTTAAGCTTGCTTACCTGATTTGTCTGTTCATACTCTGTCCCTTTTTGCCTTCCAGCCCCATTTCGACCATTCTTCTTCTTACCCTGTGCACTCCACAACTGCTAGACCCTGAGCTGTTCTGAGTTCTATGCTCTGTGCTTTGACACTGTTTCTTCTCTCTGCCTGCAGCATCTCCCCTTTGGCCTCCTACTTGACCTAAAAAGTGTTTATTATCCCCTAGAGTACTCTCCCAACATCCTCATCTATGATCCTGTCTAATGCTGCCTCCTGTCCTCATGCCATGATTTAAAGCACTGCCTTCTCTACACTAGGTCTTTACCTTGCATAATCTTAATGTTTCCATTATTGCGCTTAGCAAATGTTACTACAGTTTTCTGTGTAGAAGCCTTCTTCTCTCTTAGATTGTGACATTTTTAGGGAAAGAAATGGGTCTTATTCACATCTGTATTCACAGTGCTTAGTATAGTGCCTGGCTCATAATATGACTTGATAATGTAAAAATAAAAAAGTGTTAAACCATCATATTTGGTGGATGGAAATACGATGTTATGATTTTCTTATGATTGATTGTCTTCTATAATGGTATGATAATCTTCTTTAATCTAATGTCATACTTACTGCCTTCAGTCCTACTTTGGCTAATATTACCAACCACATGCTTCTTTTGTTCAGATTTGATTGATAGATCTTGGTTGAATATTTTATTTTTAGCCATTTAATGACATATTGCTTTGTAAGCAGACAATTGTTGAATTTTTCAATGCAATCTGAGAATCTCTGCCTTTTACATGAGGTGAGGGAGACCGTTTCATGCTTAATGTGATAATTTCTATTTTTTATCTCCTACTTCTCTAGCTTTGCATTTCCACCACTTTTTTTTTGTAATTTAAGATTTCTCTTTGCTCTTCTTTTTATTTTCATGTGGAATTTGCCATGTTTTCTTCTCTAAGTGTAAAGTTTATCACTCAATGTTTAATCAGTGCCTATTTTAGAATACTCTACAGTGTTCTGAATTCTATGCAGTCTTCTTGTTTTGTAAATGATAAATAATTTTCTCCCTTTTGGCTTCATACGCCACTCTTCTCCTGGATCTGCTTCCACCCTTATTTAATCTGGATTTAACAATTCTTTAAATTGAATAATATCATTAGCATTAATCTGCAGAGTTCATATTTACTTATGTTTTCAATTAGTAGTGTAGTCTCTGGTAATCAGTATAATGCCTGGTAAAGATTCTCCAGCAGATATTAGAGTAGATCTTTTTATGTAGTGAATTTTCTAGGTCTTTCAAAGCATAAGAATGTCTTGCTTTCATACATGAAAGAACACTAATAATACTGTAGATTCGAGTAGATGTTGCTTTTCTATTTTTATGCTTATGCTTTTTCTAGAGAAACACCAAAAAGTCTGATATACATTTCATAACAGTTTATCTACATTTTTTTTTTATTTTTTAGAAGCATATAGAGTACTGTTCTTTCTTTGTATTATTTCTTTGAAATGAGGCTCTGAGTTGGATTCGGTTTCGGATTGTTATACATAAGAATCAAAGATGCTATTTCAAGTCTGACTTCTTTCTCAGTTATGAAATATTCAATCAACCACATCAATACACATTTTTCCAAAATTATTATTATTGCATATGGAATCCTAATCTCCACTTTTCAGATGTTTCAACCTCTTTCATGTTTTCTTCATTATTTCATGTCTTTAGTACTGGATTTTTAAAGTATATGTTGTCTTTAATTGTTTTGACTTTAAATTCTTATTAATAATATATTGCAAGTCATATTTTTCTAACCTACTTATCTCCTTGTAAGATATTTCAATCTTACTATACTTTAATTTTACACATCTTGGAGATGGTCAATTGTAGATTTGACTCCAAGAAATTCACTGTCTTCTACATTGCTGTGGTTCAGATATTTTTTCCTTTGGTCTTGCTTGCTTATTCTTCTTTTTAATCTTTGACTTGCTGCTTTTTAAAAGAAGGTTTACTAAGTAGTTTTCTGAGAAAAGATTTCTTGCAACACAACCCACCATCATACTAAGAGTCTCAATTTATTTTCAAACAGATTATATTAAATATTTCATACTTTAACAATAAAGCAATTTTTATAACAATTTTATGAAACATACAAAATTACAAAATATGTGTCACATATATATGGAAAGAGAGGGAGAAGGGGAGAGGGAGAAAGATTATTTCCATAATACATATAGAGTTCTACAAATATTTAATGTGTGTGTGTGTGTGTGTGTGTGTGTGTGTGTCTGTGTGTGTATGTGTCTGTGTGTGTATTTTTTAGAGAAAGAGAAAGAGAGCGTGCAAGCGGGGAAGAAGGGCAGAGGGAGTGAGAGAGAGAAACCCAGGCAGGTTCCACGCTCAACACAGGCTTGACATGGGTTTGATCCCACAACCCTGGGATCATGACCTGAGCTCAGACGCTCAACTAACTGAGCCACCCAGGTGCCCCAGGAGTTCTACAAAAATTAGTGTTAACATTAATAATAAAATGTGACGTTCCCAGGGATATAAGCAAAGGCCTTAAGCTAGTATTGTCCCCCAAAAAGCCAAGAGTCAATAGTAACATAGAAATTCTTCAACCTCACTAGTAATGAAAGAAATGCAAAGTGAAATGATAAAATATTGTTCTATTTCTAACAAATTGCAATGGATTAAAATCCTTTCATTTTAGAGAGATTAAGGATGAAATGGGCATTTACAAATATGCTTATTGAGGTGTTCTAACCTTCTGGATTGCAACTTTGGGTAATAATGTCCGCTTGTTTTTAGAGCTATTCAGAATTTTCCAAATTTTCTACAACAAAGAACAGAAAGTTGTAACAAAGAAAATATAGTGTATGCTTAAGCCTGATAATAACTGGTGAAGAGAAAAATACACTTGGTGAAATGGTTAGGGAACGCATCCTAGAATAAATAGAATTTAAGCAGTGTCTCTATGAATTGGTGAGATTCATCTATGAAGACGATGGAAGGCAAAGCCTACTTTAGGTCAAGGAAAAGAGATTAGCAAAGATAAAAAAGATGAGTGCTTAGGTGCTTGACTGTGTTTAAGGAGGTAGACCTTAAATGTTATCACCATATTACATATACACTCAGGCACGCAGTCATCATTATATGAAGGGATAGAAATATTAACTAACCTTATTGTGGTAATCATTTTGCAATATATACATGTATCTTGTCATCTTATTGTATACCTTAAACTTGCATATGTTGTATCTTAATGATGGCTCAATAAAGTTGGGACAAGTTTTGAAAATAAAATGAATGACAAAACAATAGATGGGCAAAACCTTGAGAGAGAGAGAGAAAAAAAAAAAAGGAAAACTACTGACAGTAATTGTTTCTAATGCTAAATTTGAGTTTTCATGTGAAAATTAGAATTCTTCGGTCTACCACTCTGACGGACAGCATCAGTACTTAAAGACTTTTCCCATCAGATTAGTGGTGATATTAACAAATGTGACTTTTTGGTATTGCATAATGAAAGGTGTCATCATTTGGAAGATCTAATGTTTTTCTAAGTGACCAATGTATTCATGGTTTTATAACATCATTTATAACATCTATAACAACATTTATAATATCTTTTAAGTAGATGTTAAAAGATCTTTTCAAAGTGAAAAGGGGGACCAAAAGATCTATTCTTAAAAGATCTATTCAGAGTGAAAGAGGGACCAATGGATTTTAATATAACAGAGTACAAAAAGTTCATTGACACTGTTTCAGATCTTTATTATTACAACTGTTTTAAAAAAAATTAAAAAAGCTTTTCTTGGGGCACCTGAGTGGCTCAGTCGGTTAGGCATCTGACTTGGGCTCAGGTCATGATCTCAGAATTTGTGGGTTGGAGCCCCCAGTCTGGCTCTGTGATGACAGCTCAGAGCCTAGAGCCTGCTTTGGATTCTGTGTCTCCTTCTCTCTCTGCCCCTCCCCTGCTCATGCTCTCTCTCTCTCTCCTTCTCTCATAAATAAACATTAAAAAAATTTTAGAAAATAGCTTTCATTCTTCAGATGCATACCTATGTGCATTTTCTTCATAGACTTCGAGTAAATTAACATATCAAAGCAGATTCAATGCAGTAGGTATGACCATTCAGCTGTCTTTCATTAAGACAGATAATAAAATTTTGCAAAAATGTAAAACAATAGAGTTTTTCTCAACAAATTGTTTTTGTTTTGGAAAATACACTTACCTTTCATAAAGCAAATTTTTAAAAATTAAAAGAGCACTTAGGATATTTTTGAGATCATTTGTTGACCAGGGAACTGTAATAAAATGGCCTAGTGCTAAGAAATAATAAACATAACGTAACTCTTTTTTGGTGGTAAATATGAATGTTAGAACTGCCATTATGCTAAAAGAATTGACAGTGACATATAACTATTCATTCAAAAAATATAAATAAATACAGCATGGTACCCTAGCTCGAGAATTTTTTTTTTAAGGTTATATTGGTACAAATAAAAATCTTACTCTGTGGTGGTTGATATTTCTACTTCAAACCAATTTGTGGTAAAAATTATATTATCTCGGAAGAAGATGAAGACATACTCAGTGTAAAAGATATCACAGTTAACAAGAAAACAAAAACATACCTCAGCACAGCCTACCTGTTCTGAACAGATTAGTTAAAATACAACACATTTGGGTGCACCTGGGTGGCTCAGTCAGTTAAGCGTCAGACCTTGGCCCAGGTTCTGATCTCACAGCTGGTGGGTTCGAGCCCCGCATTGGGCTCTGTGCTGACAGCTCAGAGCCTGGAGCCTGCTTCGGATTCTGTATCTTCCCATCTCTCTCTGCCCCGTCCCTACTCACACTCTGTCTCTCCATCTCTTAGAAAATAAATAAACATTAAAAATAATAATAATAAAATCCAACTCATTTTTTCATGTCATTGGCTGTGAAACCAAAACTAGAAACACCTTGGTACTAGTCAAGTTTAAGTGACTCCAAGTTACCATTTCAACCAAGCCCTGGTGCTCTGGCTGATTTTAGCTGGGTTGTTGGGTGACATCAGGCCCAGCACACAGGAGCTACTCAGTGAGGATTTCATTTGCCTGCATCTGAATTGGCCCCATGGCCACTCCAAGGAGAGTCTAACACAAGTTGGAACTGTTGGCTGTGGTTCATAGGTTATACTGCAGTGGTTTCTCTAGGGGTCTAGTAGAATATGCAGGGGCCTTTGTACATCTTGAGTTCTCCTTTGGAGGCAAAGCCAATGTGCAAAAGCAGGAAGGAAGGAAAGCAGAAAGTCTATGTATATTTGTCTCTTTATGCCTCTGGAACCCCCAGCCTTTGGGTTCTCACTTGCAGAGTGAGGGGTACAGAATTGGCTACTTTATAAGAATAGTGTTGTTTTGCAAGTTGCAGCGTTTCAAGTAATACCAAAAAGAAAACAAGAAAAGAAAGAGAAAGTACAAATTGCCCAGAAGTAATGGAACGTAAGGCTGGAGGGACTGAGGCGGACTTGGGCTCTTTTGCAATATTCTCCATCCGAAATCAGAGGGATGTAGAGTATGTGGCCTCACCACCAACAGTGGAGAGATGATGGAATCTATTTACTGTGTTAGTCATTGGGTTTAGGGTTCTGAGAATAAATTATTTTTTTGAGTTTTATAGTTTCTCACCAGTGATCATGCGTGTAAATCTCAGGATTGCTCCTTTGCTAGGTCTTTGCAGAAATAAACAACGTCGGCTTTGTTCTCAGGAGCACAGTCCTCTACACTTTGAACCAGATGATCTCTCTTCCCCACCTTCCTTTCCTATCGTTACCATTCTGTCGTCTTGCTTAAATTCTAGCCACATGGTTCCACTTTGTGTGGTCTGTCAGTGTGGTTTTGACATACTCTTTAATAATTCTCTCTGGCTTTGTTTTCTCTGACAGTATTTCTAATCTAAAATTAATCAGTTCTATTGTTTCTGATAAGCATACTGAGCATCAGGGTCCAGAATGACATATTCATTGTAGTTTTGATTTTAATGTTAATTTTAATGTTCTGTGGGTAAGTGTGTTCTGAATAAGTAGAGTGGCATACAGATTTTATGTTTTCCAGTCTATCTTGGGTCAGAAGACCCTGCCAGAGTCGTTCAAAGGCAAACAAGCCATCTTACAAAGTGCGGTAGTTGATGATTTTTCAGAGCTAATGTTCATCTGCGGTGTGCACTTCACAGTGTGTTAGACATGCCATGTTCGGGAGCTCAGCGGGGCTCTCTTTATGCAAGTCAAGGCTGAGAAGTCTCCGATTTCTTGTCAGGCAAATGCTGTACTCTTCACACAAGAGATGAGCTGTTCCTTTTCTATGTGTTTTAAATTAAACAAAAAAAAAAAAAAAGGGAAAAAAGGCAAAGCCCAGTATGACATTTATGAATAAACAGTTGTAACTTCCTACCACTGGCTACATTATAATTTGAGCTGCTGAAGAGCCCTGGAATCTAAACCGGTATCGTTGGGAAAGGATTAAATGCTATGCTGTCGGATGGAAAGCTTCACAGTCCATCCGCTGCAGTGTTACGGTCTTGAAAGGGCACCCGTCAGTGCGGGTGAAGAGTTCCAGAAATGTGTTCTCTCCTGTCATCCCCACGGGACCTGTGGACCTACAGGCCCGCCTCATGCCGGCGATGGCGGCGACATTTATGGGCCAGGCTGCATAGGCTGTATGTCTTTTATCGAGAGACAATTACTGGGATAGTGCTGAGGCATGACTGAGCCTCTGGGCACAGTGGCTGTCACACCTACTGCTGAGGTGTGTGAATTAATGATCACATGGATTCAGCAGGTTGTACAACATTAACTTTAAATTGTCAGCTCCACCGTGAGTGTCCGACAGTCTTCCCTTTATACCCTTTCTTTCATTCTGAGTCTGAATTTAGAAGAATAAACACTCGCTTCCTTATATTTAAGCCACTTAAAGAGTCGGAGCAGGAACGTGGGAAGTTCTTGTTTTCACTCCGCTGGCTTTGGTGATGGCTCGTCCAGACCGTGAGGGAATGTCCCTTGCCTCAACTTCCTCATGACTGAAATAGTAAGAGAGCCTGTGCATCATTGCTTGGGAGCACAGCAGTGCCTCATTGCTTAGTGCTGGTAGAATGTGATCTGTGCTACCTCAGTGACTATTTATACAGCATCATTTTTGGCATGGTGCTATTATAACTTGCCAAACACCATTGTTAGTTTCTCTTAGTGTCTGTGTGTTTGTGTGTTGAACGGTCAACAAGGCTTAACCATTAGAATGAATTGGTGCTGTGCAAGTATCATCGTGGCGATGCTTATCTTCAGTCACACAACAGTAAGTGGAGTATGTTTCAGGATCCTGGGCTGCAGGAATCCAAGGAAATGGAGCACACATAATAGAAGAAGAAGAATGAGAAGCTGGCAGGTACTTGGTGGCTTCGGGGCTTTCTTGGAAACCGGCACACTCTGAAGATTTGTGCAAACCTTCTGGCATTTTTTGTTTTAATGTTCTTGTGACGAATTAGAGGATATTATAAGATACTCTCAAGTTTTCCACTATTCTCAATGAAGATTTTTTTTTTTTGCAGGAAAAGACAGTGGTGTTGTTGTCGTTTTTTAAACCTAGACTGTCAATCAGCCTGAAATACTGAAGTCAGGAGAGTGTATTAATAACTCTTAGAACATAAATTACTTTGGGGTTATCCATCTAATTCAGAATCTTGGCCATCAGATAAGCTGTCTTTGGTTCCCTTTTCCTTTCTTACCAGTATAATCCTGGTACTTACAGCTACCAATGTGACACTTTCCAACATGCCTGTAGCCCTTCCTCTGTATTGCCTTTAGAATGAAAACAACTTACCCAGCTAAAAGAGATGAATAATTAACCACCTAGTCCCACAGGGAGAAAATGACGCCTATGGCTGAGTAGCAGGGGGCATTAAGAGAAAGAGCTGTCAAAGGGTGCCCTTTCTTCTCAAATGTTAAAGAATGCTATTTTCCCCTACTTTTACAATCAGAGTATCAGCGGGTAATGATAGGAGCAAAATCCATGATGGCACCAAGTGGATGTCTAGAAAGGCATAGAGTAGACCTAATTTTTTATTGTAAAAAAACAATTGGGAGAACTATTGCTCTTATTAATAAAAAATGTAATTGTGAGCTCATTTGAATTTCTGTTCCCTGAATTAATTTAATATTACCAACTTTTGAGGCCACCCAAGAGGGTCTGGGATCTACCTGGCTGCTACAAAGCCTTGACGTGAATCTATCTCAGTCCCAGAATACAGACCTCCAGCAACTCCAGAGTTGACTCCAAGAAATGTTTTAAAATCCACAAGTGTTCCAAGCATTTTTCATAGTATGAAAAAGTATTATTTCACCCTGGTACATATATACCAGTGTTCAAATATAAACAGGTGCTATTGGGATGGATAAAATGCAAAATCATTTGATGTTATCCTTAAATACATGGTAGGTCTTTATTTGTTTTCTCATTGTGCATAGTCTCAGTCAAGAGATTCTAAAAGTACAGCCATGGGGTCCTTCCCCCCCCCCCCCATTTGAAGAGATCCTCATATACCAGAAGATTGAGAACCACAGCCATGTACAGGATTTGGACCCAGCCTTCAGGGGGTAGTGCAGTGTACCTTGACACGCAGATGGAGAGTTTCCATGCAAGTGGCCACCTTTTTCAGTTGAAGGGCTTTGCAGGCACTTCTATTAGATCATCATGGTCCTTGATGCAAGAAAGGCATCATTTTTGCCTCCTGGTAAAGACACTGTCAGGTATTTCTTCTCGGGTAGAGATGCAGAATAAGTCAGTATGGATTATGTGGCAAGAATTTCAGAGCTCTGGAAAGGCCCCTGGTGTCATTTGAAATCATTCTCACTGCCTGAAATTCACTTTAGCTCAAGAATTTGATCTTTGTTGGAACAGATACCCTTGGGAAAGGCTAGCACTTCACATTTGTGTCATTGTTTATTTCTTGATGTCCACGGTGGCTTTTAGAACCTTGTACATTTGAAATGGAGTCCTAGATGCTAAAAGGGCAGGGGGGAAAGAAGGGACTCTAAAACCTGCGAGCAGGGCATTTCCTCCGAAATTTGGCCTCTTGTGCAGCTCGTCCCAAAGTGAGGTCACTGTAGTGAGGAGCACTGCCTTTTAACAATTTCGAAAGAAAACATTCATTCATTTGTATGTGACTCAGTGTTTGTGATGGACACACACTGTGCTACAGCATGCTTTGGAGAACATGATTTTGTTTTTAAATCTAGAACAATCTCATTTTATAGCATCAGGATTTTTGAGTAAGAAAGAAGTGTTGGAGTAATTCTCTACCATTACTTTTCTAGTTCCACCAATAACTTTATCTCAGAAATTGATTTCCTTCGTGGTAGAGAAAAATCGTTTACATTTCCAGAGGAAGGCGTGGATGTGTTTTCTGGCATCCGATCTCTCTCTTTTTCTTTCCCAGTAAGCTTGGAGGAAGTTAAACTTTGCATCAGTATTCATGGGAACGGCCCCTGGAGGTTCACCTGAGCTGCACCCAGGGCCTTGGACGGTGCTCAATGGAGATGCTCTTAGCATTTGGGGCAAGGCTAAATACTTCATTGTGCAGGACTGATCTGGACCCTTCAGGGTGTTTGGGGCCATGGCCTCTAAATTCCAGAGGTATCTTGTAGTCATCATGACAACAAAACGAAAACAAACAAACAAAACAAGAAACACCCCCATGCAGTTCCCTACATCTCCGCAGAGAGGTCCCCTTGTTGAAAATCACAGGGTGGCCTCTTCCCCGAGGCAGAATCATTCTTCAGAACGTCGGTAGGTGGCCATACACAAAGCTGGAATGCCTTGTTCCAGTGATTGCAAATTGGCCCTTCTAGAACTCCTGTCCTGTACGCCCCAGGTCTTCCTTCATCGACCACTTTCAATTTCAGAATGCGTGCGTGTGCTAGATGATGTTGGAATGTTTTGTTTGCTCCTTAATGAGGATTCACCAAATGCCAAGGCCGTGGGATGGGCATGCTATGTTCGGCGTGGTCGCGATAGGTGTGCAGAACTGGCTTTTCCCACCATCAAGGGTTTACGAGATACTGCAGTGAGAAATGAATCGATTTCTTTTCTCTTATTCAGACTTCCCAATCTTTCCAGCTGTACTTGGGTTTTCAAAGTGCCACTGATAAGCTGATGATTTTGTTTTAGGGGCTTGATAGGGAGAGGGAGATTAAATACTGCAAACTGTGAGCAGTAACGCTGTCCCCTAGGCAAATAAAAGAGAGCACTTCTGAAGGGATGTAAAATTGGCTTTCCAGGCTTAGCTTCCACAACTGGTTTAATAGAGCTTGTAAAAATATACTCTAATTGCTGAGTGGCACTTTTTACATCGCAAAGATTCTACTTCAAACCCTTTATGACTCCCTGGTTCTACAGGTAGATGTTTATATTATGACAGATACCTCTAATTAGCTAAACAAGAAAAACCTACCACATGATTCCCCACGTGGAAATGAAACCTTCTGGACCAAGCTCTCAGTGCCAGCACTCTGTCTCTATATTGTTTCTGATTCTCCATGTAAGTCCATGTGCCTTCCTAAATACACATAAACAGCAACTGTGTGAAACCTGGTTCCTGTAGAAGCTGGGGGGTTGCTGACTCCGTGAATCCGCCCTGGGGATAAGAGATCGGAGACTCTAGGGCACAGGGAATGATCCTATGGAATCTCTCAGCAGGTTGGAAAGGGCGCATCTGGGCCTTTGAGTCTTCTCTGAGATGACACAGAAGGTCATGGTTTGGAGCAGCCCAGGGAATCAGTTACTGACAACTCAGGCGTTGGGAAGCGTTACTGCTGGTTGCCTAGGGTTTTATGCTACCTAGGTCTATGGATGGAGTGAGAGACGGCAGACATTTCTCTTCTTGTTCAGATACGGAGACTCAGAGTGTAACAACCTCCTTTGGTCTAGAGTTTGGCAAACATGTCTTGGTCAATTCTTCTTTCTAAGCTTTCAGGGCTTACTTCTCTATCTTCCCTCGTTGATCTCTTTCCAGGTGACAGTAATTCCGTGTCGCATTCACTGAGGCCTAAAGGCCAACCCCTCTGCTCCTAAACCATTCTGTGTCCAGTAGATGCAAGAGTGACTCCAGGGCTTTGTTGGAAGCTTTGCTGTGGAGATTTTCTGTTGCAATTCAGGCGCTGTGGATTCTGCCACTTATGTAGTGCCCCAACATTTCACATTGGGCTAGATAAGCTGGCTTTAGCAAGGCAGAATGTGTCATTTTTTTCTAGGAAAAAGAAAAAAGGAAATGAACCACTAAGATTTTTTGAATTATTAATATCTTCAGGGGCCCGTTAGGCTGGGCAATTTCCAAGGCCCCCTTCAGGCCTAAAGTTCTGTGGATCTAAATTAGATCCAGTCTCTGGTCTTATAAGAAGTGATTTCATAGACTATTTTCTCATTTCCCTTCCCATTTCTAGGCATTAATCTCCTGATTCCCAAACACTGGGTTCATGGATATAGTCGCTCCACCACAATAACTGAATTTGTTTCTGAAATTGTTGGTCTGCTCACAATGCATTTTTAGGCTGAGTGGTCAGAGCTTTACATAAGTTAACTTTGAGATGACTTTGACTCTCAGACTCTAAAACTAATTCTTAAAAAGAGTCAACAGAGGAGTTAATGGAGGTGAAAGGCTTCTGAGTAGAAAGAGCATGGTGTAAGAAGTCTCTGAGAAGGAAACGTCATGACTGAAGTATTGAGGAAGAGCCAATGTATTGAGGCTTGAGGCTTATTTTTTCCCCACTTTAACTTCTTTCCTGAGTACATATTTCTCTCCCTGTCTCTCTCTCTCTCTCTCTCTCTCTCTCTATATATATATATATATATATATATAGGAATCCGTTCTATGATTTATGGGTATTTATTCTGTGGGTTATTTTATATATGAGTCATTCTATATATAAATAGAATATATACATATATACATATATATATACATATTATTATATATTAATATTCGCTTTATAAAATATGCATATTATCCTGAATGTTCTGATAGTAATGCATGTAGAGAATTAATGCATACTAAAAACACAACTATATATGTATAGATATGTATTAACTGTTATATGTGAATAGAGCACACTCATTAGCTGTTTATCTACAGATAGAGGTCTTTTCATCTTAATAATGGCAAGGATTTGGGGTGCCTGAGTGGCTCAGTCGGTTAAGCATCTGACTCTTGGTTTCTGCTCAGGTCTTGGGCTCACAGTTGCTGGGATCGAGCCTCACATCCAGCTCTGCGCTGACTGTGCAGAGCTTGCTTGGGGTTCTCTCGCTCTCCGTCCCTCCCTCGTTCGCGCATATGAGCGCACACCCCTGTGCTCTCTCTCAAAATAAATAAGTGTGAAAAAAATTGTTAATTATTTAAAAAAAAAAAAGAATGCAAGGATTGTATTTTATTCCTTTTCCCTGAGCATGAAAGGGTCTCCCTGAGCACCTGCCTTGCTCTTCAAATCTGTGGAAGGTAAGCACTGAAATCGGCTGTTGCCGCAGTGCTAATGTTGACTTGGCTTCTTTTTAACCTACTGACATTTCCTAATTGTGTCATCATTTTCTCATTTCCTGTGTCCTTGTGTGCATGTTTAATTTTTAATGTGGGTCTCTCTATGATCTGACTCCTGTGTTTCTTTCCAATCTCAGACCCTATTCTACTTCTTTCTTCCTCTATCTCTGAGCCCTAAAATCCAGCCTTTTTGAAACATGTAATATTTCCCTCCTTTTGTCACATTTTCTATCTCTATTATTTCTCAGTCTAGGGTAACCACCATCCTGAATTTACTGGCCTCCTGTCACCCATCTGCAAGATCCAGTTCAAGTATCTATTCCCCTGGGAAATAAGTTTTACGTTGATCTTACATCCCAGAGAAGTGATCATGCCCTTCTTTGTACTAATGCTGTCCATTGTACACATGTCCAAAATAAGACTTCACAAGCTACTTCATAGCTCCATTTTTAAGCTTGTCTCCCTTTCTAGACTGACCAAGCTTTAATCACTGTTGTCCCCATAGGTGTTGGATTACATGGGGCACGTAGAAGCTGTGTTCTGAAGTAAAGTGACTAGTGAAGTGTATTTCATGGTGGTTCCAATGTCATCGTTGAAGGACCTATTATTTAATGTTTCTGGAAAACCTCATTAATAACTGTTACTCTCAGTTTACATGGAAAGAATGCTTTAAGTTTGCATCAGAATAAATGATTATGTTAACAGGAAGTTAGGATATGCTGTGGACTTATAAGAAATACTTTGTATCAGTGCTACAAAACCAATGTAACTTCTTGCTTTCCTATGGCTATAACTTACCTTACATCAGACTTGGTAATATAGCAAGAATGACTTTGATTTTTAATCTCAATGGTAGACCTACAAAGAAAATACTGGTTTGAACTAAACCTGATATTTTCCAAAAAAAAAAAAAAAGTCTCATTTCTGAAATTTTCTTCTATTGAACTAATGGTATTAAGAAAGTGAAATATTAATTTTTTGTTACCATTTAGTTCAAACTAACTCATCCCGAGCCAACTGTAAATTCCATTGTGGCACACAAGTCAGCTGCTACTAGGGAGGCATGTCTAGAAGTCCATATTTTCTGATACCAGGATCATTCCCCACTAATAAAATATTGACTCTATCATCTAGGAACATGCCTCAAGTATAGAAGTAACATATGACAAAGTGTTACAGGTGATGAATACTCTCTTTAAGTATCAATCCCTCCTCCAGCTTGACAGAGAGATACAAGGGGAAAGAGTCTGGGATAACATTCAATAATGGCTGGCATCTATTCAGATCCTTTATGTCCCAGGCAGTATAAGAACTATTACATGGGTATTAATTACACTGATTTTGCAGAACCCTAAGAAATAGGTTGGTATCACTTCCATTTGATTCATGAAATTCTGAGGCTTAGAGATACTCAGTAACACATAGCCAGAAGCAGCATGGTCAAAAATGGGACCAAGTCACTGACTGAAAACTTCTTGCTCTTGACCACCATACTGTGTATCCTCTTGGGTTTGGACGAGTCTCCAAAGGCATCTAGTAAGTGTTAATTATACCCTAAGATTACCTGGAGGTAACAAGAGGCTGATGGAAGTTCTCTTGCTTCTTGATCAAGGGAAGACTTGTCTTAGTGATGAACTAGGGGGAAAAAAAACCTGTATGAGACTTCATCTTCTGTGAACCTGCCTTGATCTCAGGCAACTGGTAGCTTCAGAGTTCTGAAAGGTCATCCCAAGCACAAGCTGCATAGAGTGCAGAGGGTGGACTGTGGGCAGAGGAAGGCCTGGCCTTTCCCCTCAACGTAAATTCCTAAAAAGGCCATTTTGTTTTTAGATCCTACATATAATTGATAACATGATGACTACACTTAATACTACTGTATTGTATAGTTGAAATTTGTTAGAAGTGTAGAACATAAGTGTTCTCTCACACATACATGTAAAAGTTAAATATGTGAGGTTGTGGATGTGTTAGTTACCTCGGTGATGAGAATCCTTCTACAAAGAGGATGTATATCCAGTCATCACATTGTACACTTTAAATATCTTACAGTTTTGTCAGTCATACCTCAAAAAAGCTGAAAAAAGAAAGGCCACATCAATCATGTTTTCAACGAGGCTGCTCCCCCAAAGACTCATCCCTCAGTAAAATATACTCTATAGACAGATGCTGAAGTAAATTAATATGCCAACCTTTGATAGGCTGTCTCCTGCATTCACCTCAAAATTCCAGCAAATGATTCCAAGTTCATTTCCTCACTGGATTTAAGACCTGCATTTTGGTTCCTCTAGTTACATATGCTTTTGAGTTTAAATTGCTTGGCATCCTTTAAAGTTTGCAAAGCACCATGAAAAATCACTGAAATGAAAAGCACTAAAATATGTAAATTGTTGCTATTGTTCTTAAGTGCTTCTTCACATAGGATATGATCATTTCAAAGACAAAGTAAGATTTCTTTCATGTCAACAGCGTTTATGTTTACAGCATGGAATCATTCTTCCATATATGAGCGTTACTACCTCTGTAAAGTTAAGAAAAAGTTGTTTTAAACTTTTGGGATTTATATTTCAGATTCATTAACTTCTTTTTTCTTTCTTTCTGCCTTCTTGTTTTCTTCCCTCTATTTTTGTTGGAAGTTATGAGTCTGGAGGCAGTTGCAAAGCATGCGGTAATAAAATTGTCAGTAAGTAACTGTATCTTCGACACTGGTTTATAGACTCTGATTTTATAAACCAGTTTAATTTTCTTTTAGTGTAAAATATAACAAATATTGATTGGGGGGGACATGCACTCTGCTGTGTAGTATGTGAGCAAAGAGCTTCAAAGTTAATTCTTTAATATAGACAGATTATAAACTAGCACTCAGAGGCACATCTTCAATTTGCTGAAAGGCTATTCCTGTGGCCTCTGGGTCATATTTAAGACAGTTCAGTCTCCCTTCCCCTCCCCCCCTTGCCCTGACATACTTATTATTAAAGACAAAAGTATGTTCTTAGAGTGGCCAAACAGTGACAAATTTGAGATATTTTTCCCGTCGTCCTTACAAATTAGAAGCAGTCTAATGCACTCCTGAAATCGTACAGCCTTACAAAGCCAGGGAATTTTGTTGATCTTGTTTTTCCTGGTGTCTGCTTTTGGAAGCAAAACGACTATTCTCTCAGGAACCTTTGGTCAGAGTTACGACTGATGATCTGAGTCGATAAATGCTTCTTGACCTGTGGTCAGTGTAACAGCAAGGCTCTGGGGACGCGAGGTATCTGCTCAGAATGGAGCTGTAAGCGTGCATGTAGAAGGGCCTGGAAGAGCATGCAGGCAAAGGAGAAGAAAGCCTCCAAGGCCAGAGGGAAATGTATGGACTGGCAGGGAATTTGAAAATAAAAGGTTATACTTGACTTAGCTGTCACCTCTAAGGAAAGAAAACGAGGTTTTTCAAAAATATTATGCAAATGTAAAAGTGACCTAACCAGCATTTATGGATAAATCCATATTCTTGTTCTGAGTCAGGCCTTGATCTTCTGGTGTACAGATAAAATGCAGATCAATTTACTCATTGCATGATTGGCGACCACACTAATTGTGATTCATAACTGTCACCCACCATTTGTGCTATTTGAGAGCAATTCTGAGCGTAGGTAATTACGGTAGATTGCCCCTGTGCCAAGCAGACATTGCATAAATCCTTCAGCTGAGGTAAGACTGACAAGCTGTGAGTAATAGACTGTACCTTGGAACAGATTTATATTGGAGGCCCAGTTAGCTGGAGTACTTCACACTTTTCATTTCTCAATAACTTGACTGGAACTAAGGCAGTCAGTTATTTCCCAAATTCTCCATTTTCATGAAAGGATAATCAATAAAGAGCAACTATTAATTTAGAGTCACTCTGATAGAGCAGGACTAGACAGTTTTACTATGATATTGATTACTTCCGTAATTTACCACGGGTCCTAAATGCCAACGTGATCCAGGCACTTTGAAGGTCATTAGAAGCAAGTTGCTTCCTAGAAATGCAAGTTCACTCATTGGTTAGCACAAAGGCTTTGTGATCATGACACTTGGATTCCTGGATTCTTCAAAGAGTGGCATAATTTCACCAATCACGCATCGCATCACACAGCCAAAGATCAAAGAATAAAGTTAAGAGGTGGTTCTTCTTTAAAGGTGAGGTTCTCTCAGTGAGGTTCAGGAATGATTCTAAGCCACGGCAGGACCTTGGGGAGCCAGCCAGTTGTTATCTTGCACCCGATCTTTTATGGAGGAGATTTCCACTCCCATCAGATGTCATGCAAAGAGCTCTCGACAAACAATGTTTTATACATGATGCAGGTTTCAAATCAAGTGTGCAAAGAAATCCTGGACATCCCTTCTCTCCAAAGTCCCCTAACTTCCCAGAGAATATCTCTGATGGGACATCTTGTGATTTCTAAAATCAAATATCTAGCACACAGAATTCATGAATTTTGTGAATTACAAATTCCATCAGTTACTTACCTTTCCCCAGGACCATGTTACTGTGCTAGCATTCTTTGGACCACCTGCTTTGTCTACAAGAAGATTTGAGATTTTGGAGTAATTGCCCAAGTCTTCATCTCTTTTATCCTTTCTTATCTAGATCATTGCTGAATCCTGCAAGACTTTTTTCCTTTACCTTGTTCCATGAGCTTCTGCCACATCCATTCTAAGGGTTTCCTCAAATGGAATGGCAGTAAGCAACGGCCATACCATTGTTCATCAGGGTTATTGTACTTGCCTCATAGTATCTATTCCCTTTGCAGTTCTCTCAGTAGATTTCCCCCTGACCAATCACCTATTCACCTGAAGCCAAGTGAGCCTCTTTTGACTTTTTCAACCATAATGGCTTCTCATTTGGTTTTCAGTCCCAAACTGCCAAGCCTTAATACATACCAGATCCTTTGGCTACAAATATTCTCTCTCTCCAAAACAAATCAAAACCTTTGGTTTTACAAAACACTACCTTTGTTATATGGAACAATAAACTGCAGTTTTAAGATGATATGTGATTGTTATATTTTGTTATATTTGATCTTGCCTACTTTTTAGTATGTCTTTTTAAATAATTTATGTGACTTAGTTTTTAAAATGGACCTTGCTAGCTATAAACACAGTAAAGGATGTGATTCACATCTACTAGGAATAAATTAGTTAACACCACTGATGAACTAACAAAATTTGAGACTCTCTGAGGTGTTGGTTATAGCATTTTTTGATCATTTTTTTTTTTTTTTACATGTTAAAATTGTTTGGGAGGAGTGGTGCCTGGCCGGCTTAGTCAGTAGAGCATATGACTCTTGATCTCAGGGTGGTGACTTCACCCATGTTTGGTGTAGAAATGTCTTAAAAATAAAATCTTTAGAGGCACCTGGGTGTCTATCAGTCAAGTCTGACTCTTGATTTTGGTTCAAGTCATGATCTCACAGTTGTGAGATTGAGCTCCACATCGGGCTCTGCGCTGGGCATGGAGCCTTCCTGGGATTCTCCAAGATTCTCTCCCTTGCTCTCTGCCCATCCCCTGTGCACACACTCTCTCATAAATAAATAAATAAATAAATAAATAAATAAACACAATTTTTAGAAAAAAATTGTGAGAAGACATACACATATAATAGAGGCCAGCTATAACCAGATTCTTGGCAAATATTGGTTAACAAAGATTGTGTAGGGTTAATGGTAGAAGGGGTAGATGTTCAAGGCCAAAGTCAAAAGAATAAAAGGAAAAAAAAAAAAAAAAAAAAAAAAAAAAAAAAAATATATATATATATATATATATATATATATATATATATAGTCCTGGAAGATTAGAATCAAGTCCTTTAGTAAAAAGTTAGTTGGAGATAAAAATGAGTGGTTAGTTGATGTTTTCATAACTCTCATAAGATATGTCTATCTAGTTGGAAAAGATTAATGTTTCATAGGCTATGGACCATTGTCTGTTCATGAAGCTATATAAAAACAAATAAATAACATAGTATCTTTTTTTATAATGAAGTCCATATGTTCTGCGGAAGGGCAACTTACTTGGTTTTAAGTATTGGAAATCTCCATGCTTACAAATACATGTAACCAAATATCACAGTTGAAGATGCATTGAAGGCAGTTGAAGACATTTAAGAATTTTTCAAGTAGGGTATACAAGGAAGTCAGTTTTATTCCCCTTACCTTCGTATGTGTTATTTAGATTGTAAACTTTTTAAAAAAATAAGATGAGTATAACCTACATTTCCACTCACCTATGTTCTAGAAGATAGAATCATATTGAGGGACAAAGCTTAACCTCTAAATTAATGTATTGCCTCAGATTACATGCATTACTTCTTAGTGCAGGTTAATCTTTTGGGGGTAATTATGGTCCCATTTAACAAAAATGCACAATGGTGAATTACAGGGTACCCTAGAGATACAGAGATATAGAACAACTAATGAATCCCAAAGGTGTCTTATCTGATTTTAGTGCTGACCTCTTAAATGTAAAATCATCGCTGTTATCCCTGTTGAAAGAATTTTTAGTTTATGGAATGGGCCTGTGCCTCCAAGAATAACACAGTGCTGTTCTTAAGTTGTATCCTTTTCCTGAAAGTTAACTTTTTGATATGATGAAAAAAGTCAACATTTGTGAAACTCAGCCTTTTAGCCCAGATACAACCCTGTCACCTATGTGAGTACAGCATCAGCTCAATGACAAACGGGCCGTAAGTGACTGCAACATGGTATTTGATGCAAAATTTTGATATCTCACTCAAATCCTACCGTGGGTGTTCTAAGATTTTGACATGGTCCAAGGTCAATTTGCAAGAGTGAAAAAGCTGTGTTCTAAGTTGTTTATGTTCCTGTATAGTATTTCTATTAGCTCTTAAGTTTGTAACAACTGCTTGCAGACCATCATTTAGCAAAAGAAGTGGATCATTAGAATCAGTATTTTGTCTTTTTTTTCAGTGAAAATAAAAAAAAAATTGAAGGAAATTTGTGGAAGTATACTGAAAATTGGGACATATGGCATGGTGCTATTGATAATGGATTTTGCATGTGTACTTGGCAAGGGGGGTCTGAAATGTTTCCTTTGTTAAAAATGTCAAATTAATCAATTTCATGAAAGTAACATATTATTGCATAGTATACTGCATTATGCCCAAGGAAAATTATTTTAAATGAACTTGAATTTGGGGAAGGAGAAAGAAAGATGAGGCAAGGAGATACTGTAAGCATTTTCATCACCAAATCACCATTAAAAATATTGAGGTGTTTGTCATAAGAATTTTTACAAAAGAAACATTGTTTGTGGGCAGTTTGCTAACATAGTCTTGTAAGATAACGTTTCCTGTGACTGGCTTCATTCTCCTGAAGTAAAACACGTATGTTTATCACCTTAAACTTGGCTTAAGACCAAACAAATATAATTGTTACTGGTGGCAAAAGGACCAGCTTGCTCTGGGTCACTCATTTTTAGCTCAGTAGACACCCTGATGGATTCAAAACTGAAATGCAGTGCTACAGAATATACTATTTTTAACTCCGTGGTGGTGACATTGGACTCATTGGGCAGTGCTTGGGCTCAGCTCCCTACAACTCTCATTGATATCATTTTTTGAACATTAATCCTCTGGGACATAATTGTTCCTTTTTTAATAATCAGTATGCTAAACATTGTATGACTGGGAAGCTACTGCCTGAAAAGAGATGTGCCATAATGAAGGTACTCCTTTTTGAGATAATTTTAGCTGCTTATCAGAGCAGCGACAGCTGTATTTTGGACTTAGGGTTTCTATTTAATGCACTGTGGAAAAGCAACAAGTACTCCACCAGAAAATCATATTTTGTTGAAAGAAGTAAAGCAAAATGAGCTACGGTTCTATACTAAGGAATCTTAAAACAGGGAAAATGTAACTTGGGAGCATATATTTTTCAGTGTTCTGAGTCACTTTTTTTTTTTTTTTTTTTTTTTTTAGTTTGTGCTTGTATATTGCTTCAGAGTAAAAATATTTTTGGAATCCTTATCAGTCAGAAAAACATCATCAATCAAAATTAGTTGGATTCTGTAGCTAAAATAATCCCATTTCACTCGCTTGTGGAATGGCTGTTGAGGCTTTATTTTTACAAGCAAATGGCAAATGCTTGCTCCAATGTATAGCTGATGCAAATTAAGTATATCCTCTATTTCACAAATGAAGGGAGAATTATTGGAAACACTCTTTCCCTGATCAGTAAAAACTGATTACCATCAAAGAAGGGCCTGATTACTAACCACCAGCTTAGTGTTCAGCCGGAACATCTGGCCAACTCAGAGGGGAAAATTTGCTGAGCTTAAGAAATGTTTATTCCAACTTTCAACTCATGCATGTATAGAACACAGATGAGGAAACATCTGATGTCCTTCGGATTTCTGTTGTTAAACAAATGTAACTCATCTTCAAGCAAAAATTGAGTAAGTTTGTTTCCTCATTGATTTGACTTCTTAAGCTCTTTAGTAACAAGGACTAGAAAAAAAAAAAGGGTAAGAAAACTAAGAGTGATTAGAGCCCTTAAAAATATCTGAAGGATGTTACATTTCTTCATATATACTTTGATCTAAGTGGACTTGTATTAGTTTAATTTATGTTGTTGAGTGCATGCCACACTCTAGGCACAGAACCTTGTGCATCCTGGAGACCGTGAGCTCAGGACCTACCCATGCTTCGACTGCAACACTGTTGCTCTGATTTACGCCCTGTCTGTGGCTGACACAGGTCCTCCTATCCCTTAGTGCTTGGCTATTACTAACCTGCAGAGCAAATGACTCTGCTTAGTGTTATTTGCCCTGAGAATCCTTCCTTGACCATTCAAGAGTAGGTCCATAGAGTAATTAAGGTTATCTGTTCCTTATGTATAGTTGGCATCCAGATTTCTTATTTGCTTCCCAATCCTCTCCACCCAGCTGTAAATATAATCCAGTGACTGTGTTTTCATTCACCATTGTATTTCAGGCTCCAGAACTGAGCCTGAGCCATACCAGTCACTTGGTAAATATTGGTTGAATGAATTAATGAATCAATGAAAGAAACACCTCTTGTGTCCTCAGGGCAGTTTCATCTAACAAAGAAAGTATGGATAAAAATGACAATGAGGCAGGGCACCTGGGTAGCTCAGTTGGTTAAGTATCTGACTTTGGCTTAGGTCATGATCTCACGGTTCATGAATTGAGCTCCACATTGGGCTCTGCACTGATAGCTCAGAGGCTGCTTGGGATTCTTTCTCTCCCTCTCTCTCTGCCATTGCCTGACTCTTGCTTGTTCTCTCTCTCTCTCTCTCTCAAAATAAATAAACTTAAAAACAAATGACAGTAAGACAAAGCAGAGTAAGGGAAATGCTGAAAGAGAAATAGGAAAAGAGTGGGTATGTATAGTCATGGCCATCAGGACATTCTTCATAGGGGAATTGGTTTTGGAGAGACATGTTGGGCTAAGTAGGTTACTAATAAGAATTGTATTTTTTCATCCATTCTTTTTATTTTAACTTAATTTTGAAAGAAGTACACATTCATGGTAAAGTATTCAGTCCTCAGTCATCTTTGGGTTGTTCTCTGCAATATTTGTTTGTTTGTTGGTTTGTTTTCCTTCAGTTTCTTTCAAGAAAAGGATGCTCTTTTACCAGATTCTGACCTGGCAGCTTCATGGAATTACTTTTTCCCACTACAAAAGTGGGATTGAAACCCTAATTTCCAAAAACATAGTAGCTAGCTAAAATTAGCATGGATTTAGTGTTCTGGGTCAACTTAAAGGGACATGTGAACATCAGCTAAAAAGAAAAAAAAAGTTTCTAAATCCTGTAAATCTCAGTGGGAATTTTTCATTGGCTTGCTCCACTACAATCTTTTTCTCAAGGATAAGGTTTTCTAAGTCAATATTTTCCTAAAAGCCTGCCCTTTTGTCTGCCACTAAATATGGCAGTCTTTGTTTCTTCAATGACCATGTGAGAACAGAAGGAAAATTTCTTCTCAGAGAAGACAGAGCAAAGAAATATATACTTCTTGCCAAAGGTGATCCCAGCTTACTAGCATGAAGGAATGTACACTTTCTCTAAATGGAATGTGCTATGCTTTCTGAAGTTGACCCCATTTATTTAGTCTTATGAAATAGCTGGTAAAGTGATCCAGGGTAGAGAGAAGGGCAAGCTGTGAGGAGCCTGCTGAGTTTGGCAAATCAGGAGTTGTGGAGGGTGGCAGTGGCCTCTGGGAGCGGAGGTGCTCGGGTCAGGAAGGATCCACTTCTCTGCCACTCCCTGCTCCCCAGCCTCTTGGCATTGTTTTTCGTCTCTCACTCCCCTTCCTCTGATACCTGTTTGCCTGCCTTCTGCCTCCACCCTGACCCCTTCCAGAGTTTCTCATTAGCATTTTTCTCTTGTCCCCGTTCACTTGCTTTTATTTTCTTTGTTCTTATGCTGTGGTTATTTAGGGTGTGGTTTGGCATCTCCACCAGAAAGTGGTTGAAGGCAGAGAAGGTGGCATGCGTGCAAAAGCTCTGAGTGGGTGCAGACCCGGGAAGGCTGATGTATACTTCACCCTCTAAGTGGGGAAGTCAGTATTTTCTGACGTTGGTAAGCATCAGCATCCCCTGGGAAGCAAAAAGTGCTTCATCTCTACCCCAGACCTCTGGGGCTTAGATTTATGTATTTATGGAGCAAGTAGCTGAGAACTGCTTGGCGTTGGGGGAGGGCGTAACCTACCAGTCTGTTATCCTGGGCTGCATGTTAAAACCGAACATTCCTGAGCAAAAACGGATAGTTGGTCGCCCTGTTTAGGGACAAAGACCAGAGCCTAAACCAAGTCCACCATCTACTTTGTCTTTCAATCCTAATTATTCTTAAAAAATCCTCACAAATCTATACTTTAGGGATATAAAATAGACATATTACTTATTTTTATTTTTAGATAGGCCTCAGTTATTCCAGGAGTAAATGTATGTGTGTATATATATACATTTATATATATGCAGTAATCTCATGACGTTGATTTTAGAATTACATGAGATTACAAGATACATGTAAGGCACTTAACATAGTGCCTAATCTAAGGGCTCACTAAATATTAGCTATTAATTCCCGGAATGCCCAAAGGTATTTCCTTCTTGCCTTCTTAAAATACAAACCTCTGGTGAAGGAGGGGTCTCACTGGTCTTCTAAGCTGACAGCTGGTCTGATACTACCAGAGTCTCTTCAAGCTGAGGAACTGAGCTGTTTTATACCATCCCCTTCAGAGCTGGGCCCTCTGGCCAGTGTGCCAGAATTTTCTCTCTCTCCACTCTCAGCGAGCGGCTCCTGGAGAGACTTATGCCTGCTCTGTACATTCATCTGGTTTAGGGGCTTCTCCACACTCGGCCACAGCAGGAGAGGGAGGCTTCTCATTTCTTTCTGGATTCTTCTGTGGATGCTGACGATTTTTTTCAGTGGATGTCTGTGCCAAGGTTCAGTGATAGCTGTTCGAAATTTGCCTGCACAAGTCAGCTTTCCAAATTCTTTAACTAGTTCTCAGCACTTAAACTCAATATTAATATTAAACCAAGACCTACTTCGAGAAAATAAGTCTTTTCTGTCCACATGCTCTCTTGGTCAAAAAGGGGTTACAGTAATTTGGCACTGACTTAAGCAGCTTTCGTTAGGATGGCTTATAATTTGCTGACCAGTTGAAACACAAACCAAAGCACAGCACTCTAGGGAGACAAGGATGAACATCATAACCTCACCCGGAGCTCCTTGCCACCCGCCTTATCCTTAGTCTCAGCAACCTGTTTTGGTCGCAGACACCATGGTCTTTGTTCACCCTGTTTCATGCTAACCCGAATGCATCTGCCTACGGACTGCCAGAATAACCAAACCTGTCGTCCGTACCAGCAAGTTGTTTCAGTCACTTTGATGGAAATCAAGTCACGTACAAGGTCAGGAAGTACGTCAGTGAACTAATCGGAAACACAACCCAAGACGACGGACTCCCAGTTCTGGGCACTGCACTAGATCATGCTTCCTTCCTCGGTGGAAGGCTTCCCATGGCAGGAAGAACCAGAGAGCAAGCCTCTCAATTATAGATGACTGTTCGTCTCATTTTCCCTCCGTGGCTAATTGGAGATGTAGGGGAGAGCTGCTCTCCTGGCTTCATGTCTCCTTTCAGGTCTGACGTCTCACCCGCGACGGGGGCGACACTGCAATTTCATTTCGTTAAGGGTCAAACGGAGCGGACTCTGAGGAGTCCCAGAATTACAGGTTCTGTGTCCTGGTTCACACTGAGGTCTGCAGTTCATTCTTTGTTTACCCTTTTCAACTAAAATAAATAACTTTAAAAAGTCTGCCGCATGCTGTGCATAGTTGATAGGAAAGAACTGTGGACGACTGAGGAGAAACCATCACAATATTTGACTACCAGCTAAAGAAAATGGTGTTAAGTTCCCTACCCTTATGAATTTTAAATGGGGGGTGGGGGAGGGATCAAACGGCTTAGGTTTGATACTAAAAGTTTGGGGGTTATTGTATGATAAAGATGAGGATTCTGGTAGGTAGAGCCCAGTTGCCAAAACTGCATTTCTGCTTGGGGCAGTGACTCACGAATCATATTTTTGAAGGAGAATTCGTACATATCTGACAATATGCTTTTTGCACGTAGTGCTTTTACTTTCCCATTTCCTTTTCTACAGTATTTGCTCAGGGGTCTTTGAGAACGAAGCCCCTAAACTATGAATAAAATGTCCCTAATGATAAAGAAAAGTAATGACGTCAACTCACACTGGATAACTGTAGGATGACTCATTATACTGGATACTTTTTGCCCTATGTACAAAAAATCAAGCATTGCTTAGGTTTAGACCTGTCTGTGGGAACCCCGTTTTAATCGCCGTCATCCAAAAGAGTTATTGATGACTAGGTTGTACGTTAGACTGAAAAATGTCCATTCGGTTTGGCAACAGCTAAAGCCCTATGTTTCCTGCTTATTCACTCCTGTCTTTCAGATAGTATGGAGTGCATGCATAGTATGGAGTTTTCATGTACAGAAATGAAGGGCTTCGATTGGAAAGTCTAACCTTGGACATCTGGAGGTGGGCAGCGAGGCACCATTTGAGAGGGTAGGATGTAAGAGGAGATGTGCTTTGGAGATAGTAAAGGGCAGTCAAAGCAGAAGGAAGAGAAACGAGAAGACAGAAGTCTGTGTCAATGCTTCTGTAATAGTCTATGTGGGAAAAAAAAAAACAAAAAACAAAGACAAAGCAAACAAAATGTTGTCATAGACGCTTGGTTGCAAAGAGGGAGTAATCAAATTCCCAAATGTCAGTCCTGCACAGGCTTTGCTGGGCCCATTCTTCTCCCCATTCTTCAGATTAAGATCTGTCTCTGAAAGACTGAGAGACAGGTGCCCCATCACAGTGTCATTCTGATGAGTTGTCTGCTGGCCCAGAGTCCGGACTTCTTGACTCCTTCCCCCATCCGTTTTTACGATGACACACTGCCTTTAGGAATGAGTAGAGCATTAGGAAAAGTTGGAGTCCCATCAAATGTAAGAATTCTTTCTATTCAGAGCTTATATTCTCTATTGCTTACATTGTGAGACATTTTTTCCTTAATTCCTTCCAATATATAGTAGATAGATAGGACACTGTTTATCCTTGCCAAGAAAGCTCTTGTATGAAAATTTAGCCCCAAAACAAGTGGAGAATAAGAAATGGAGATAGTTTTAAGATAAAGTAGTAAAGTACTCCTCTAGTTAGTGTGTTTACTTAGCTTATGTATACATTCAACCTCTTCTATTTAGCTTATATAGGCCAAGAATTTTTCAGCAGATTAAAAATAGTCCATGTGTCCTTTACTTCTGTATGACTGAAGGGTTCCTGGGGACTGTTAAATTGCCTCTTTGCCAAATTTCTTAACTAATCAGAAGCCAGAGTAGCTTCTCTCTCATGATTTTCTCACCTATTCATTGGCTCAGTCTATGGCCTTCAACTAGGCAACCTCTTTGGGGAATATTATCTGTGATTTCCACAGCCATCAAGCCATTACCTGCCCCGCTTCCCTCACCAGGGTGTCTTCTTATTAGACTTTACTAAGCACAGAGTCTCAAAAGACTGCTGTTAGCACTGGCTTCCATAACAAAGTACCAAAGACTGGGTGGCATAAAGAATATATTTCTTACAGTTCTGGAGGCTAGAAAACCCAAGGTCAAGGTGCTGCAGATTTAGTTCCTGGTGAATGCCCTCTTCCACGGCCTGCAGATGGCCATCTTCTCACTTTGATCTCACAAGACAAAGAGAGTGACTTCCTATCTCTTCTTCTTCTTTCAAGAACACTTATCCCATCAGAGAGACCAGACCTTCATGAACATAACTAAATGTAACTACCTCCCAATGGCCCCACCAGCTTAGGGTTTCAACACAGGAATTTGAGGGGGTTGCACACATGTAGCCTGTAACAACTGCTATTGGCCAATACTGACATTAGATTCATTAGAAAGGTATAGGATGGGAAGCCCAGCTTGCCGGCTGTCGGCTTCAAGACTTCTCTTCAGGCAGAGGCCTTGTAGCAAGCAGTCTATATAGCCGAAGAGATCTCTTTTGCCATGTGGCTGACAGCTCAAGTACAAGGAGGTAAGTCCAGACCAGGCAGTGAGCAGACCCGCCTTGGCTTAGATGCCTCCATCCACACAGCAGCTAATGTTTCTGACAGAGTCGTGTGCCTGTCCCCATTGAATATAAGGGGCGTGATAGTAAAGTCACCACATTCAGGGACACCCAAAACTTTGAAGATCACTCTGGATCTTGACAGTTTGATTTCTCGTTCCTCCAGGTCTAGACCCAATATGCCAATCAGGGTCATTTTTCCTGTAGGTACTATTCCTGAGTAATATAGTTGGTATGTACCAAGTGACCAGGGGACAGCGCTTCAGCATTCACTGAAGGTCAAGTTTTCTCATGAGGAAGGAAAAAGACCTCTGGTAACCATTTACTGACACGCCTGGGTTAGTGGACATCTTTTCTTCTGTCTCACGTATTCTCAGAGTCATTGTTAAGACCACTGGATTATTTGGGGGAGTTACCACAAAGTGCTTTATACTTTTAACTTGATCAGGAGATAAGTTATGCTAATAGTATACACTTTTCTCCCGGCTCTCCTTAACATATTACTTTTACCAGAATCCCAGACACTAATGACACACTTGATGCTATATTTAGTAAAAGTCATTTATAATACCTGCATGATGGATTAACTTTTACAGGAACTCTTTTTAATAATATAATGTTGTATTCTGAGGAACAGCCTAATGCATAAATTAACTAAGTTAATACAGAGGTATACTCATCATAATCATAATAAGGGTTGGTTCATCAATAAGCATCTATTTAGAAGCCCCAGTGAATCATGTCCTGTTCTGGGTTATGGAAATTTATGGCGAAAAAGATAGAAAAAACTTCTTTAAGGAGCTTGCACTGGACTGGGGAGAGACCGTCAACAGGTTTAAAACAGGGGCGCCTGGGTGGCTCAGTCAGTTAAGTGTCCGACTTCAGCTCAGGTCACGGTCTCGCGGTCCGTGGGTTCGAGCCCCGAGTCAGGCTCTGGGCTGATGGCTCACAGCCTGGAGCCTGCTTCCGATTCTGTGTCTCCCTCTGTCTCTGCCCCTTCCCCATTCATACTCTGTCTCAAAAATAAATAAACGTTAAAAAAAAAATTTAAAACATAATGATTTCAGCTGTAGTCAGCTAATGTAGTAGATAGGGGACAGGGTGGCGTGGGGTGGGATGAGTAGAAGTGGCAGAGGAATGAGGAGTGCCCGATTTAACCAGAAAGATCAGGGCCAGTCGAGGCCCAGGGGAGGAGCTGCCATCTTAGTTGAGGCAGGAAGGGTTGAAAAAGAGACACCCATGCCAAGTCCAAGGGAGAAGCATCCCAAGAGAAAGAGGAGCAAATGCCCCGAGATAGAAAAGTAGTTGATATGCACCCAGACTGTGATCATGACACTTACTGTACTTATGGCCAATAACCACTGGGCTTACTATGTGCCCTGGCACTGTGCTAAGTACTTAATGTTCATTATCTCATTTCTGTTTCAAACCACGCACAAGACTACAGAGGAGACCCCTGGGCCTACAGGGGTGAGATGACGTGCTTAAAGTCACACAGCTTTTTACATTTCATACCTGAGACTTGAACCCAGGTCCAAGACCTAGATTCTAAAGCATTGTCCTCAAGCCAAACCTAGAGTTTTCTAGAACCACATTGTTGTCACTGACTTCAGTCTTGCTCTGCCTCTTGCCTCTGAAAAGCTGAGGGAGGCTAACAAACAAAAAAAGATGCCAAGAGTGATCAGGGAGAAATAAAAAGCACATGTGTTTGGCCAGGCAAGCATTACTTTGCAGTCTATTAGCTACAGTTAAATATTTAACACCTTTGAAAGCTCTGGGTTGATGACATTTTCAAATTGCCCATTTCTGTTTACTTTGAGGCAGACGGCAACATTACTGTATTCGAGAACAGTCAGCTCAGCCTTGCTCTGCTTAAACGGAGTGGTTCGTTCTTAACACCCAAGGCAGAAGTTGGCTAACGTTGTCTAAACAAACCAGTTTCAACAGAATTTTAAAGTTACTCAGAGATATATTGCTGTCAGAAAATATTTCTCTGAAAAGGCACAAAATTCTGCAACATGACTCATTATTTGCTGACTGTTTTTGTAGGCAAATAACGGACTTTTTTTAAATGGAGGGCTGTAGCCATGGAGGGCTCAAGCCAGAAACAATAAACTCCCTTTGGAAAACACACAATTTAGTTTCATTTGCCTTTAAAACCTCTTTTTTTTTTTTTCCATTTGTACATTTTTCCCCCACTTTAAAGAGCACTGGCCTGGAGAGACACGCAAACATTTTTTCACAGGTAACTATTTTAGAAGAACATAATGCAGGTAATCTATCATATTTATGCTTTATCAATTTAGGAGGGTGCATTTCATTATATTAACAATAATAACAATAATAACTCATATGTGTTGGACCCTTACTATGTGCAGACAGGTCAAAGCACTGTAACTACAACCTGAAATAAATGCTGAGAACAGTTCGTGAAAAACTTTTTTTAACGTTTATTCATTTTTGAGAGATGGAGAGAGACAGAGCATGAGTGGGGGAGGGGCAGAGAGAGAGGGAGACACAGAATCCGAAGCCAGCTCCAGGCTCCAAGCTGTCAGCACAGAGCCTGATGCGGGGCTCAAACCCTCCAACCGTGAGATCATGACCTGAGCTGAAGTCAGATGCTTAACCTACTGAGTCACCCACACGCCCCGAGAACATTTCCATTTTACAGAGGAAGAAGCTGAGCCCAAGACACCAACTCTCTTTCTTGCCCTCACAAAACTGTCTCCAGAAGAATATGCAAAGTATTTCCTTTTGAACCGCGATGTCAGACTGGCCTAATGAACTAATATTACCTGGATCCATTAATATATTGCATTGGTTGATCTTTTCAAGGTATGTTCAGTTACATGTATTCACCTGGAAGGCCAGAAAAAAATTGGAATGTGTGCCTCTGCCCTTGGCTTCACTAGAGGAACTTTGGAAACTCCCACATGGTAGACAGTTACTAGGTCAATTGCGATCCTTGTGTATGTACCACTAAACGTGACTTAAAAACATTTCATTCAGGCATACCTTGTTCCTGTTAAGCCATCATATCCATCCCCTTCCCTGTTGACTGATTGGCAGGCATTTAGAAATGTCAAGTGGATGGGGCGCCTGGGTGGCGCAGTCGATTGAGCGTCCAACTTCAGCTCAGGTCACGATCTCGCGGTCCGTGAGTTCGAGCCCTGCGTCGGGCTCTGGGCTGATGGCTCAGAGCCTGAAGCCTGCTTCCAATTCTGTGTCTCCTTCTCTCTCTGCCCCTCCCCCCTTCATGCTCTGTCTCTCTCTGTCTCAAAAATAAATAAAAACGTTAAAAAAAATTAAAAAAAAAAAAGAAATGTCAAGTGGCTATAGAGCTGGGTTGGATTTGGGAAATTCTTTTACCAAATAATAACCAGCCACACAGAGTAAGTGCAGTTAAGGTAATGGTTCAGCACATTTGCCCATAGAGCTAGTTCCTGTCTTGTTTTCCTTATTCATAGAGATGCTTCAAATAATGAAGATTGGGACTTAAACCCACATCTGACTGAGTTTAAACCCAATTGTCTTCCCACAATGACACACTTCTCATTGGTCATTCTTCTGACTCCAGTGCTGGCCTCCTACTTGGTACCATGCTCTGCCGTCAACGCCAAACCATAGATAAAAGGATCTCACACAGGGGATGAAACTTAAGTGTTCAAGCCAATGTTCATTTCCTCTCCCAAGCTCCCTTTCCTGCTTTCTTATTTTCTCCCCTTTTCTGGGCTTTTATCTCATATATGCTGGCAATTCTTTGTATTTCCTAACTCTTATGTCACCTAAGATTGATGCCTCCTAGCAATATTAGCTAAGCCAAGTTAAGCCTTTCCATTTGCTCAGATAACTCTCCCAGACCCACCGAATCATATTCTAGCCTTTTATTCAGAGTTCCTGTGTGCTCCAACACAACTTCTTTGTTGCCAACGAGGTTTTTATTGTTTGCTTAACAAAATTATTTCATTAAGTGAATGGCTTTAGGGGTCCATTTGGTTTTATTTTATTACTGGCTTGGGAAAAAGATATACAGCTTTTGTTAGAGTATGTCAAAAAATGGGATCTGTACCTATAGAGACATTACTTTTTATGATTTATTTCCCTGAATAGTAATAAAATTATTTTATAGGTTTACTTTAATACATTTAATTGCTGCCTGGAGAATTCCAAAGCTAATATGTGCAATGGTACTGCTAATGTCTATTGCATTGTGGATCAGTAAATCATAGCCAGTCATGTATTGGTATCTGTATCTATAGATCTATGGGTCTACACGTACCTCTACTGCAGCTGTATCTCCATCTATATGTAGATTTATATAGAAATCTTACACCAACTAGGAGTCCTCTTGTATTAAGTTTGGGCTGCCATGTTTTAAAAAAGAAAAAAAAAAACTACTTCCACCTAAAATATATTAAGGGAAAAGCAAGTTATCAAGTCTACTGGACTTTCATTTATAACGCCAGAAGAACACTCGGTGTAAGTGAGATCTTGAGAGAGGAGTCAAAGGTGAGCTTTTTCAATGCTGGTAATTAATTCTTGCTTTGCATAGGCTAATTGAGGGCAATCATTGAATACTTGATGTCATTTCATTTCCTAGCTGTCAATGGGACTACAACCTGCTTTCCCTGCTAAATCTGTTAACCTCTGTGCCTCCCTTTGCTGGGAGGGGGATGTTAAAAGTAGCGGGACCAAGAGCTTTGTTCCTTTTTTGGTAAATGTCAGTATTTTTCTTAAAAGAATGTTGTCCTCCTTTGACTGATTTTTCTTTTGCTAACATCTCTGTGAAGGCATACACATACACAAACACAAAAACAGCAGCAGGTTTTGGCACTTTGGGGACCAAAATGAGTAAACTAGAAGATGGTTTCATGGATAGTCTGCTTTATGTTGCAAATTAATCAGTGCTCCAATACATGGAAATACATTCATTAATTTGCTCAGCAAATGGTGACTGAGAATCTAAGAGGTTATAGGCATTGTGCTAAGTATTGGAGAGAGGAGAATGGCAATTTAATCCTGCCTTCAAGCAGTTCCGAGACCAGTGTTGAGGTTGAGGTGACTTCGGTACACCTATGTGGATGTGGCCATTGGAATCACTGGTTATTTTCTTGGGTACCCACTTTCACAATTATGGAATCTGTTCCTCTTCTAAGCTTCTATCCTAGGAAAAGTCTCCCGTGTCACTTTCCGCAGCCGCTCTCACTAGCTCCTCTTTTCCTTGGTCCTCACCCCTGCCCAGATAAATCCCATTTCAAGAAATGGCATACTTGGCAATGATTGAGCCCATAAAGCCAAGTCTTCCTCAGGGGAAGATATGTAGTGATGAGTGTTTTGGGTTTCTGGATTGGCTGGATACATTTTCCTTGATGGCCAGTGAGATTATGTCCTTGTCTTTTTCCATCAAATAACTCCAAGAACTATAGCAAATCCTTGTTGAACAAATCACGTTTCTTCTAAAAGATAAGTGACATAAATATTTCTGGGTTGGTTTGGTTTCGTTTTGTTTTGTTCCTTAAACACTTGCCAATTTTGATCTCACCATATGTTTAGAATTAACATCTTACTGTTATTTGTTTGGGTTTGTTTGTTTGTTTGTTTTTATATCTGATAAACAGTGATACTCCTCTTCTCTATAAAGAAAGATTTTCCTGGGGCGCCTGGATGGCTCAGTTGGTTAGGCATCCAACATCGGCTCAGGTCATCTCCATCGTGAGTTCGGGCCCCTTCTATGCCTCTGTGCTACAGGTCAGAGCCTGGAGCCTGCTTTGGATTCTGTGTCTCCCTCTCTCTCTGCCCCTCCCTCACTTGCACCCTGTCTCTCTCTGTGTCTCTCAAAAATGAGTAAGCGTTAAAAAAATTATTTTGTTTTAAGATTTTCCTGCTGTTTTCTTCTGATTTCACAAATGTATGCAAGTGATGCCCTGGAACAGGAAGACTGTGCTCTCCTCCACTGTCACAGTTTGTAGTAAAGGGTTGAGGACATTTTTCTTTTCCTTATAAGTCTACAGAATACAAGTTACCTTACAAATGAGAAACCAGACCCAAATTTTATATTTACCTGCCAAATATAATTTTCTTTTTCATATTGTTTTCCAACCCAGTTTATTATTCATATTACTTTCTATGCATAATTTTGTGTGTTCCTTGAGAAAGCGGACTGAGACTACTATCTTTATGACCTCCTCAGAGCTTACCGTGCACAACACAACAAAGCAGCTAAACATACTGGGTTGAATTTATTGGGTTTTAATCAATGCTGATTACTATTTTTTTTTTTGTATAAGCAATATCATTTATATCCAAAAAGCGTTTTAACATACTTTATGCCATTCTAAATCAAATTTGCTTCTTCAACTCTTTCTGGGGTCTATAGTTAAAAATTAATAATTGCATGCTCATAATTCATAATAAGTCTAGAGATGATTTAGGAAAATAATACAAAGCCTCAAAGTATTCATGTACCTGTAGAGCACATCACTTGCCCCAAGTTCCAGTAACGCTGCGACTGAATAGCGGAGAGGGCACCCCTGCATCCACTATTGTCTCTCATAGTGCCGTGACTTTCAGTGTCTGTGAGTCAGTTTCAGAGATGGCTTTATTCTTCTCAAAACACTCAGACGACTTGTTAGTATATTCTGTGTGTTTTTGCCCCAGTGTTTACTGTGTCTCCTTTTCGGTGTGGTCCAATTCTTTGTCCTTTTGCCAAACAAGGATGATAAATATCTTGCAGTCGTGAATGCAAAGTTTGGAGACCACCTGCCCCCCTGATTTCCTCAGAGGCACCATATACTTACCTTAGCGATGAATGCAGGGGACATGACAACTTAAGTCATCTGATGGATGGTGAGACTCTTTTGCTCTACAGAGAAAGACTATTCTGGACTTTTCTTCAGGTTCCCCAAATCTGTTTTCATGATCCTCTGGAATGGGAAGACTATACTCTTTCCAGTGGTGGAGTTTGTAGTAAAGGATTGAGGACTTTTTTTTTTTTAATCTAAGGAATGAAAGTTCTCTTACAAAAGGAAATCAAACCCAAAATACAGAAGAGTACCAAGATTAGGAGAAGTTAGGTAAAAATAGAGTGAAAGTAGTCTGATGATGTTTAATTTAATATTTAGTCACTGAGAAATAATGAAGAGAAAAAAAAATATGAATTCAAGATTTCAAAGAAAATACTGACAGCCGGGGTGCCCGGGTGGCTCAGTCAGTTAAGCGTCCGACTTTGGCCTAGGTCATGACTCATGATCTCACAGTTTGTGAGTTCAAGTCCCTCACTGGGCTCCGTGCTGACAGCTTGGAGCCTGGAGCCTGCTTCAGATTCTGTGTCTCCCTCTCTCTCTGCTCCCTTCCAGTTTGCGCTCTGTCTCTGTGTCCCAAAAATAAATAAACTGACAGCAGTGTTTTTTTTTTCACAATATGTGAAGAAAACGTGTATATCAGCAGCTCAGAATGAAATACAGGGCCACCTGGGTGGCTTAGTATGTTGAGCGTCAGACTTCGGCTCAGGTTATGATCTCACTGTTCATGGGTTCAAAGCCCCACATCAGGCTTTACACTGACAGCACAGAGCCTGCTTCGGATTCTCAGTCTCCTTCTCTCTCTCCCCTCCCCCCCCCTCTCTCTCTCTCTCTCTCTCTCTCTCTCTCTCTCCCCACAAAATAAATAAACATTTAAAAAAAGGAATGAAATATATATGTGTGATTATGTGTATCAAATTAATTAACTGAACATTTTTAAAAAAGGTAAAAAAAAAACCCACGATTTTTTTTCCTCAAGAGTACATCACCATAGGCTACACACATGGTGAATTACATTCCTCCATATCAGATTCCATTCGCTATTGTAAACAATTGGCTCAGCCACCATTGTGGATTTTTTCCAGTCTCTTCTGAAGAAAGATCAGGGGTCATCTGAAGATGACCCCTGACTTGTTGAATTGTTAAAAACAGCATATAAAATGACCCCTGCAGCTTTCTCCAAGCTGGTGCACAGCATTCTTCATTATTAAACAGCTGGCCCTATTGCTATATGAAATTTCATTGAATTTACCTTAATGGCTTAATGTTTAAAAAAAAGTAGATTTTTAAGATATAACTTCTGCTCTTATCTAATACTACTTCTATTAAAGATATGGCATTGTTGATGTTTGAAACAAGTCTTAGAACAATTGAGTAATCTGCCATTTGCCCTTGTCTTTGAATCTATATTTTGAGCATCATCTTTATTTTGTTATGTTTCTGTTATCATAGAAAAATGTTTTAACAGAAAATAACTGGATTTTATGTGATATTATAGATTTTTAAAAAAATTTGTTTGACCTTGACCTTATTGAGTGAAAGTTTCTTTTTTAATGATCTGTGTGTATGAAGAATTATTTTAGGCACAGCACACAAATGGATCCATAAAACCAAATATATTTTCAAGGATCTTACAGACTAAAAGAAATATATAATTATACTTTCTTTAACTGCTTGCTTATTCTTTACTAAAAAAAAAGGCTTTCATGTGCATTGCTTTGATCTTGTGAAGATTATAGGAATTATTATTTTGCGAATGAAAAGCAGGAGTCCAGAAACAATTAATTGACTTACCCAAGTTAAGGCAGAGAGAGCCATGACCTGTACTTTGTGCACGTCTAGAGTCCTTTACACTACATTTCCATCCCTGGAATTTGGATCCTGAAAATGTATGTGTTAGAAACACTTGAAATTACCACTATGAGGAACATAAGGAAAGGGGCAAAGGCCATCAATGACATTAGGAATGACCCTGTGGGGTAGTTCTACAGATTAAGATGATACAATCTTCTATGCATATCTGAAGCTGCCTGTTTGAAACATAGTATTAGCTATAAGACAGATAATCGGGGCTAATACATTAACAAAATCTTGTATATGAAGTAATTTTTTTTTTCTTTTAGGGTCAGCATCTTTTGAAAAAATAAAATGTCTTTTTTTTCTTGTTTTTTTAGAGAGATAGAGATTGAGAGAGTGGAGAAGGGGGGAGAGAGAGAGAGAGAGAGAGAGAGAGAGAGAGAGAATGGTAAGCAGGCTCCCTGCTCAGTGTGGAGCCCAGAGAGGAGCTTAATCCCACGATCTTGGGATCATGACCTGAGCCTAAATCAAGAGTCATATTCTCAACCAACTGAGCCACCCAGGTGCCCCTGGAAAATAATATATCTATTTTTAAAGTAACAGAAGAATTCTAGAGAGTAATAAAATAAATGTCCAAGGCCACACCACTCATCACTGATACTCCTCAAAGTCACATGCAGTATCTCAACCTGTACTGGAAAGTTCCATGTTCTCCCACCCACCACACTTCCATCATGCAGTCTACATTCCATTCTAGATGCTTCTTCCCCAATCCCTCAAGCATATATATACTTCTGTGCTTTGAGTGATTCTGTTCCCTCTTCCTAGAATAGTCTTGCTGCTTATTGCCACTTATGTGAGAGTGATTCATTCCTCAGGACCTTTCACAATTGCCTTGCTAGAATTGCCTCTGCCTCTTTGTCCCAGTAGCTTTTGGTTTATGCCATAAAATTTCAAGCAGAAATTATACCCTCACACAATGATTAGCTGTAAATGTTCCAGGGTTTTGCCTGTACTGTGCAATGCTCACAACGGTGTCCCTGTGCCTAACATAATGCCACGTCCATAAGGTAGTACCTATAAACTGAATCTTTATTTAATGGAACCACACAGAGGTAATCAGAGGGAGGGTGGGGGGTGAAATAGGGTGACAGATATAATAATAGGCTTTATTCATGACTTAGAAAGAATGATTTTTCTAGGTTTGAGAACTATTAGAAGTACTTGTTTCCTGCGGGCCCAGATCTCAGAATAAGGAGACCTGAGTATCTGCTTCTACTTAGCTGGACCAGAGCCACCCTGTACAGATATTTTGGCTGCTCTTTGCTTCCTTCTATCTAGACCATTGTATCTACACTGAACAGCCCTCCTTCTCAAAATACAGAGTTACACAGCCCTAGTTGTTTTCACACTAGCTTCCCACTAAAGCCCATACCTTTCAGCTTCTCTCAGATGCAGAAGGAAATTTCTCAAGTCAGGTTTATTTTAGGTTCATTTGATCTGTTTCAGGAGGCCACTGCTAAAGCCTCTTTTTCTATTCGTGATCCCCTTTTTTTGCTGTATCCCTAACAGAAGTAGTCTGTCACTTATATATCTACTTGAAGAGAAAGTCTCCAAGCTGCTTTAAATTCATGCTTGTAAGTCCTTGAAAACTGGAATTCTAGTCAAATCAATCGTGTTTTCCACTGGAATGGGTGGATGGTTGTGGCATATGCCTTAACACACACACAAATAGCCACAACAAAGACTCCGGTTGTGTCTGAATGCTGCTGGACCCCAGGGGGGCAGGCCACTGAGGTGGTGAGATAGTGTTTCCCGCAGGAATGCAAACTTGAAGTGAACTTTGCATGATAAATAAGTTGAATTGAAGTGGAACCAGGCTCCTGGAAAAACTTGAACAGAGGTAGAAAAGGGAATTTGTTTAACAACAGGGAGTAATCTAACTCTTGGGGACAGGATTTTGTAGGCATTAAAGGGGCGCCTTAACTAACCAGGTGCCATTAATATCAAGTAGAAAAATGGTACATTCACTAGAAAGCAGGTGACTAGATGTTAAAATTATGATTCTAGGGGACAGATCTGGCAGCATCAGAAGACTAGAGGCAAGGGAATCATTTCAAAGGTTTTTGATTATACAGACATGAGGGATAAGGGCCTGGATTGGAGTAGAAGGAAGGAAATATATCGTACAGAATGTGATAAATGGAGCAGAAAAGAAGGATATATTCTTCCAAAAAATTTCATAACTTTTGAAAATGTATTACATTGGTTCTTAAAGTCTGGCATGGGTAATTACCATCTGGGGATTTTTTTTTTTTTTTTTTTTTTGCTGGCTCACTGGCGTGGTACTGTTTCTGAAGGCCTGGGGTGGGGCTTATGAATTGATATTTTAAGAGAATGACTCAATCCCTTCTGACACAGGTGGTCCATAGATCACAGTTTGAGACGCACCAACTTAATCCATGTGAGGAAGGAAAAGAGAAGTGAGGCACTGGTGACTATCAAACAGTTATCCTGTGCAGTCCCGTGTATTGATTGCTTTCTAATTTCAACCTTTATTCTCTAGTCATGTGTTAAGTTCATATTGTAAAATAAATACAGGGGCCTTGGCAATAAATTTTGAAAAGGAAGAATAGTGAGGGTAAACTCCCCCATACCATACATCGAGTGATGTAATTAATCATCGTGGCGCTGTCTGGAGAGATGGAAATGCTTCCCCAGAACTGGGAGGTGCTGACTGTGCATCTGGGTGTTATTGTTATAACCAGACGACTAGACTGAAGAAGATAGAGAGTCAGAATAGAAAAGTCCTGAAAACGAAGCAGTACAATTGCCTCAAAAGTGGAGACAGGAGGAAGAAGGTAAAGGAGCAAAATACTCTACACAAGAATTTCGAGACGGCTCCAGGACGGTCCTGATCAACACAATTGGAAGAGGTTCACAATTTAGGCTGGGCTCTTGTTTCTTGCTCAAGAGTTCTAGGCTTTTGATGACCATAATATTTCCCATGATTTTGGCTATCATCTTATTAAAATGCTACATTAAATAAGGAGAAAAATAGCTTATCGTTCATATGAACATCTTGTCAGAGTGGACAGAAGTACCATATTCTTTTCCCCTTTCCACTAATGAAATGACATAAGCTGTTAGGTACATACACAGCTACTCTACAGTGTCAGCTAGTCAGCTGCAAAATTTCAAGCTGGAAAAAAAATCATTTTGTGAACCATTAAAATGCAATAAAGCATTTGAAGACCGAAAACTTTTGTTCAGTCAAACATAAAAGTTAATGAAATTATTTAAATATATGCAGTTCAGAAACAGTTTAAAAATCCCTTGCATGATATGACTAAGCAACCTGGAATATATTGGAATGAAAAATTATACACATACAGAAAATAAGAGGTTAATAAGGATTGTCATCGAAACCTGAACTCCGTTTAGTGAGTGGCACAAGATTAGTCTTTGCATTTAGAAAAATGTGATTTTACTTCCAACCTGGCAAGCTTATTATGTCTGCATTTCCTCAGACTTTTACATGGCCTTGAGCAATTTGGGCTGGAGCCAGATATAACAGTTTTATTTCAGCAAATCACTTCCCATTGTTGTACATTTTAAAGATGTACTGAAAGGTACTTTCATGTCTGGAAATATCAGCTGATCCCACAGCAATAATACCGCACTTATACGGCCTTTATATAAACCACAATGTTTTCTTTAACAATTAAACTATCCTAGGAATAGTAATAAATACAAACTACTCTATTACCACATTAAAAAAAAAAAACCTTTTTTTTAAAGAGTGCCGTTTATTTAACCCATGAAAAATGTCCTATTCTTTTAATTCTCAAAAAAAAAAAAAAGAGGCTGCTTTTATGAGAGTGGTTGTCAACTTTTTCTGCAAGGGGCCAGAGAATAAATGTATTTTGCTTTGTGGGACCATAGGACCTCTGCCCCAATTATACTCTGTATAATTTCTACTCTCTAACTTTAGTGAAAGGCAGCCATAGATAATATATAAATAAATGGGTATGTCTGTTTTCCAATAAAACTTTATTTACAAAAAAGACAGTCAGCCAGATTTGGCCTACTGGCTATAGTTCACTATCCCCTGTGCTGTGAGATTGTTTTTCGAACATGTCAGTAGTGTAAATATATAGAGTTATGTCCCATACTCTTAGCTGCAAGGTCATGACAGCCATGCGTCATAACTGAAGTTATGAACACTGCCCAGTTTTGAGATGATCATTAAAGAAATGAAGCAGCTATGTAAAGCTGGCAAGGATTTGGGATGTACTCAGAAATTCTCTAAGATACAGGGTATAGTTTACCATTTCTAGTAAGTAACAATGGAGTGTATTATACCACTACAAATGATATTTGGAAAAATAACACTTAACTGAAGTACTCTGCCCTGTTTACTCTTTCTCCCTCTTTACACACACACACACACACACACACACACACACCCCTTGTCTCTCTGGCAGATGTTTAATCCTCCTCCAAATTGTTCTTTCTTTAACCCTTCCTGTAGGCTAGGTGGGATATCTCCCAAACGCATTGATTTCTATTTGCAGTTCTTATGCTCTATTGGACTAATGTGCTTGCATGGGTATGGCAAGGGTAAAAAGACTGGGAAAATAGGTAAGCAGCTAGGCAGGGCCCAGGTCCTGAAGGGCTTTCTGTGCTATGGTAGATGGTGCATTAATCTAAGAGAAATGGAAGCCAGTAGGGTAATCCAGCATGAAAGGTAGAGATCTGATTGATCTCTTAAAAGATGGCAAGATGACCCCAGGAAACAATGAACTATGGAGGGATGAGATGAAGAAGAGAAAACTGGTGGGAAGCTACTGAGTGATTCAGGGAAAGATGATGGTGTTTGAACCAGGAGAGTAGCAGGAAACGTAGAGACAAGTACTGAGATTCAGATTTTATTTTGGAGGTAGCACCTATAACTTTGCAATAGTTTGGGTACGAGAGAAGGAAAAGGAAAAAATAAAAGTCAATCATAGCTTCCAGGTTTGGATGTAACCTGGGAAGGTGGTGGTAACTTATACCAAGGATGGTGCCGATATCTGGGAGACAAAAGAAAAGTTCAGGTTTGTTTCTTTCATTCAAAATGCCTAATTGGTGAGGATCTTGAGTGAGCAACTGACTATAGGAGTGTGGGTTAGGAAATGCAGGAGAAGATATTCACGCCCTACGGTATCTGGAGCTGTCAATTATCCATGAGAATTTACCGTGTGCTCATAATATGCCTAATCCTAGACTGTGACTCTTCAGGAAATAAAAGAATGGCCTGGCTTCTACTAGCGAGCAACTTTAAATGTACATGTGAGTACAGCACAGGACTTAAGTATTTGAATGAACAACTTTCAGTATGCAACTTACAGCATACAGTTAAAGGCAGATATGTGCAAAAAATGCCTAGAGGCATTCAGAGAAAGCTGTGACAGACCAGCACCTACACAGAATACGTGGGTGCCACAGATTGCAAATGAAATGGGTTGCTCCAAGGAAAGTGAGATTTATTGGCCTTGGTCCAAGCAACAGCCCTACTACTCTATTAGTAAAGGGGCAGCTAGGAGAGAAGTAAACTCAAGAACAAGTGAGGGTTTTGGTTGTGATTTTAGGAATTAGGAGAAACACACTCTTTTCTCCATAGAGACCCATTTGCTTTGCTCACAGCTGAAAAGAAAGAAGGTAAAACTCTTTGAAAAGGCATTTTAAGGCCTTTTTTATGAAGCAGCAAAAATATTTGGAATGTAGAAACATGTCTTGTAAAATCAGTCATTGAGAACACAGCAACACGTATGAGGCGATCTTTAAATGTCAATAGTAAGTGCAAAAATAGACTTTAGGTTAATGAAGGTGACATTATCATATTCAGTCTATTACCTAGTATTTGTCTGAACAAACTCGAAGAAGCAAAAGTTAAAAATACATCAATTATGCCCAGTTAGGTGTCAAATGCTTGGAGCTCTACTTGGGCCTTTCAAATAAGATAATTGTGGAGTACTATTCAGTTCATAACTTAAAAAAATAATAATTAATGCTTATTTATTTTTGAGAGAGAGAGAGAGAGACAGAGCAAGACAGAGCATGAGTGGGGAAGGGCAGAGAGAGAGGGAGACACAGAATCGGAAGCAGGCTCTCAGCCCTGAGCTGTCAGCACAGAGCCTGATGGGGAGTTGAAATTCATGAACCACGAGATCATGACCTGAGCTGAAGTCTGGGGGTTAACTGACTGAACCACCCAGGCGCCCCTCAGTTCACAATTTTGAAACAGAAGATTGTTTCCCAGTGGGAAATCTGTATTTTACAGAGCATAATACTTTGGGGTTAGTCTCTGTCAATGTGGACACTACAGATTCCAGTATCTTTATTTCAGTTATGTATATGTTAAAATAGAAGAGGTCTACTCTCCAATTCAAAAAAACTGGAAGCCTATAAAGAAATTCTTAGGTTTGAGGATAACAGAAAAAAATACATATATAGCAGATTTCTTACTGTTAATTCAGATTTTAGTTATGAAGTATTAATGAGTTATTGGTGAATTAAAATAACATATGTGTCTTGGGGTGTTTTCTTCACTTATTACATTCAAGGGGAATCATAATGCCATATATAAAGTGTACCTGGATACTTTGATTTAAAAAAAAAGTGGTAATTGAAGAACAGAGAACCGAGTATTTTTATTACTAAAACATTGACAAGTTTACTGACAGTTTCTGCAGATAAATTCACTTGTTAATGATGAGGAATCAGAATATTTTCCCAACAAACTGACAAACCTAAACCATAGGCATCTCTTGATATTTGCACAGTGAGACCGAGATGTACTATAGGGTCTCTCATATCCGTGATACGGGGAAAGATGTGAAAAATGTGTTCCAGATCATGGATGGTGCTCTTAAAAAAACGTGTCTGTGAAAAATGTGTTAGCTCTTCAGTTGTGGTTATAACAAATATAAAATGTAGTTCGAGGTCCTTGAATGACAATCATTTTTTAAAGCATTATAAAAAAGTATACTGGACCTTGTGGCCATCATCACAGCCTGGTAAAGGGTCTCACACACACCCACACTGTGGCTTTCTTCCCCATCCCTGAGTGATCTCAAGGAGAAATGCTAGTGAACAAAAGCTCTTTTAGAACCACCCCCCTCTTTTGGGTCAAGACTACACCTTTTACTTCAATAAATGGTCCTACTCTTAACTCCCTTTAATGTAACTTTATGACATAAGACTTAGCACATGCCTAATATAGATTCAGGGCATTATTCTAAACCAAAGAAAATACTAAGATGAATAAGACACACTTCTGGAACTAGAGGGAAGCCCAATGTAATGGAAGGGATGGCATATTCACGTTAATTACAATGCAGCCTTTTAAGTACAAAGGCCGGAACAATTGATTGTAAATGGAGAAGGAGAACGTCAGCTCAGAGGAGCACATTTGAGTTGGGCCTTCAGGTGTGGAAAGGTGTCTACACAAGCAACAAAGAACAGAAAGGTTATCCAGGCAGAGGGAACAGCAAATCGGAGGGAAGGCTAAAGTGTTTGCATTGAAAAAGTGGTTTCAAGGGACATTTGTAGAAATACAGTTTCTGAAAAGGGAAGCCAGTAAAGACCCTCCATATCACCCTCTGCTTTCTTGTTCCCAGTAAAATGTTAGCTGTTCACACTGTGATCAGTTCATTGGTGGATGAGTACTGATACCTATTGTGTGGGATCTACAGAATTATCGGTATTCAATGATGCTCTTTGATTCATGTGTATACACTTATTCATCCATCCATTCATTTAAAAATAGCACTGGGTCGCTACTGTGTTGTAGAGATGACCCCTGTCTTGTAGAAGCCTACAGGAAACAAATGGTTTTCTTAACTTTCTCCTCCCTTTTAAGTCAGGACTAAAGAGATGTTCCCTTACAAGAGATTCAAATGTTTCCAAGGTAGATGTGATATATCCTGAGATATATTAATTACAATAGCGTTTAAGTCAGCATTGCTATTGATGTTTTGAGGTGAAAGGCATATATAATGTACACTTATTTCGAGAGAAATTCAGTACCAACAGTGTTTAACACCAATGCTTGTGTTTAAAAAATACTACTAAATAGTGTTAAATGGGAACCTGACAAAAACAGCCCCATCTCCGCACCCACTGATTTTTTTTTCTCCCCACAGCTCACTAATTAAAATGCTAAAACATCTTGAGGTGTGTGACTCTCCTGTTTGTTTTGTTAGAAGAGAATATGAAAACCACTGTTGACACACTGACAGTCTGTTGACAGTTTTGGCTTCCAGAGTGTTTGGAAGACTGCTCCCACAGTATTACCTTTGCAACGAGGTCAGACTGAGTGTAAGCTTGCTTAGATTGTGATGGGGAAAGTGACTCAGGGTGAAATGGCGCTTCTAGGGACTCCAGTGAGTCTGTACATCACTGTCCCTCCCCGGGAGTTGTTGGAAATTAATTTTCCGTCCACGGTGTTAGTCCCTAATGATTTTACCCAGGGAATGAGGCAGAATTAGGGGGGTTTTTAAAAAGAAAGTGTTCTAAAGAATGGCCTAGCAAATTTAGAGTTATGTGAACGTAATGTAGTAAACAGAGCTGTTGAATGAAATTCTTCTCTTTCTAAGCCACGTTTTTTGCAATATTAGCAAGAAAGGAGGATGCTGTTCAATCTGGGTCCTCTTTCTAGCGGTGGGGTGTGGCCAAGAGCTCCTCCCACACCTCAATGTTGGTAACATTCTCACCTCTCAGCTTGTCCCTGTGGCTGTCCTTAGTTTTCTACGGTTTCTAAGTGGAAGGCAGGTTACCACATCAGTGGTTTTGTGTCAGTGGTTTTCTTCCTTCTCTAAAGCTGGGCGGGTCAGGTCCACAGGACTTCCAAAGCTCTGCTTCCCTCTTGCCGTGAGAGAATCAGACTGCATGATGATGGGGAGCCTTAATCAGGGAAACTTGGTCCTACATTCCTTCTCATGGGCAGCAGGTGCACAAGCTATGCTGGTGTGTGTGGGAGAGTGCATCCTGAAGATTTAATTACCTGGATTAAGTGAAAATCAGTAAAATGGGTATATGGACACTAGAGGCAAGCTTCTTAGGACAACTAGACCTATTGGGAAATCAAATGGTTCATGGTGGCGGGTCCAGGAACACCATCCTGGCATGGAGTGATGACTGCGTGTTGCTCCTTACCAGCCACAGGACTCAGCTTCTGAATTTTTTAATGTTCGTACCACTAATCTATAAAATGAGGAATAATATTGACTTGGCAAGATTATTACAAGGATAATATCTGAGAAATCGGTTTGAAATAATGGCCTATTGAAATGTGCAGCATTCTAGTCTAGGATATTTTTCTTCTAGACCATATCCCACGTGTCTTTTGTCTCCACAAAAACATTTCTGCTGGGGATCACATCTTTTTCCGTTATGGGGTCTATATCCTTGGAAGTTTCTATATGTTTTGATTGAATTGTTCAGCCATTCACAACCAGGGCACTAAGTCATCCATTTAATATAATGAATTAATTCTAGAATGGTACTCGATGCATTCCATACTTGAGAGAATTGTGAAAATAGCCTCTCAAATCCTGTTTTCTATTCTCTGCTGAGAAAGGCTGCAAGACATTAACCTGCTCTTTTTCTCTGAATGGACAAGTTAAAGAAAACTAAAAAAAAAAAAAACAAAAAAAATCAAGTGAAAGATTAAATATTTTATTTTATATCCCCTTGTTTGAGAATATATTTCAGAATGTCGCTATTGGCTAGTTGTGTGACTTCTATGCTAAGAATATAGATGGACAGTAGTATTATGCCCTTTGTACATTATATATTATGTAGAGGGCTAGGGCAGAAACAAAATTGTAAATGTTGATAAGATGTATCTTGCAGTAATTAGCAGAGAACCAAGAACTTTTAGTAATACCTATTAACCACTTTTATGATGGCAATGAAAATGATGGAGGACTGAGAGCCTAAAATAGTAGCAATTATCAAATAAAAAGAAATCTAAGCTATAGGGTTATTTCACATTGCCAGATTATTTTCTTAATTATTTGAGCAAATAAACTGATTCACATCTTTGTAATATGAATCCACATTTTACTTTTACTTTGCGAAGCAATGTTCAGCATTCGTTCTCAGATTATTAAGTCATTTTGCTGTAAATGTTGGCCGATATTAAAAAAGTCTTTATATATCTATTAATGTCTTTGTACCTATTAAACACTGCCCACAGATCATGTGTGCATGTACACGCACACATGTGCATTGCTTTCACCTAAGGATTATAATTTCAACGCCGTAGAAGAAAAATCCTTAAAAGCCAGAGGCAACGGATAACTTAGCTCATGATTTTGTCCTGGCGTTTATTCTTACATCCTTTCCACGTTCATTTCCAACTTCAAATTTATGATGAATTTTACGACGGTATAAGGTTTAAAGAGAAGCAGTAATTTAAAAGATGCCCAGACAAAAGACAAGTAAAATTTTTATGAAATGCTTTTCAGAACAACCGTGGACTAAGAGGTGTCGCCATACAATGGTTCTCTAAGTGTGGCCTGTCACCAGCAGCAGCATCAACCCAGAGCTTGTTAGACAAACCGGTTTCAGGGCCCTGCACAGATTGTACTGTGTCACACACTCGGGGGTGGAGCCCAGCAATCTGGTGTCGCCATCCCTGCAGGTGACTCTGCTACATGGTCAGGATTGAGAAGCAGCTTCTAATGGCTCACCCTCTCACGTAAATATTAAATCCAAATCTGGTCCTTACAGTTCAGTACACATGCATCAGCACTTTAAATACCACATTCTAAGAGGAATATAGTGTTAAATAACAAAAAATCGACCAAGTAAAATCAAACTGGCCTTATTAATCAATTCATGAAATAGGCAGCATCCCATCAAGCAATAGAGAGGAGTTCCAAAGGGCACGTTTTAGGCAATGCCATCCTCGTAATGGGAATGAAAGAGGTCTATGAGTAAATTTCCTGGTACTGACCAGACAATTCTCAGGTTGCCTGGTAAAAGGTTACATTTCTGGGGAATTGAAACTACAGTTAGGGCAAGTATTAAGCCATGGTTTACTGACTTGGGGCCTCAATCTAAGTGAAGTCAATTTGGGCCTGTGGTTTTCTTTGTAACACTGGAAAGGAGGGGAAGAACTTCCAGTTTACTTTGAAAAATCCAAGTTGTGTTTCAGGGACATCGGTAATGTAATGGAGGCAGGAGGTTCGAGAGGGGGATGATGCAGGAGAACTCATTCATATTGCCAGCTCTTGGGATCATGATTGGTTTTGTAACCAATCTGTGGAGATGGTAATGTATCTGCAGCTGCCTATGACAGTCACTTAACTTGGAAGGCTCCCAGTGCCCAAGGATCTAACAGAACGGACAAGGTGCCATGTTGTTTAAGGCACCAAGTACTACTGTAGGTTCACTCAGTACATGTGAGTATGAGGATGTTTATATTCAGTTTTAGGTTCATTTAAATATTTTATTTTAAAAATATATTCATATTACTATTCATGCTTTTCAAGATACTTATTTTAAAAAACATTTTTTTAGCGTTTATTTTTGAGAGAGACAGAGCATGAGTGGGGGAGGGGCAGGGAGAGAGGGAGACACAGAATTTGAAGCAGGCTCCAGGCTCTAAGCAGTCAACACAGACCTGAAGCGGGGATCAAACCCACGAACCGTGAGATCATGACCCGAACCGAAGTTGTGTGCTTAACCGACTAAGCCACCCACATGTCCCTCTTCAAGATACTTTAAAAAGTATTCTCAGCCCCTCCCATTAGTCCTCTGGGATTGAGCTGTATAAAAAATGCCTTCCACCATATGACAGATGCTTCTAGCATACATATAGTGAAAAGCCCTGTTTAGGAAGTAGGAGTAGTTCTACTTAAACCAAACTGCACCAAAATGTGAAATACATGTATATAAATATACATGTGTATAAGCTGTGCCAAAGTAGCCCCCCCCCCCATCCATTAGAAAGTGAGGATTAAATAAATTAATCAAAGGAGCAGGATAATTGAAAACATACAGTGTCTTATAGTCAGTAGATTTGTTTTGTTATGAACATTTGGCCCGGACATTTACAAATAAGACAGAGGTATTAAAAGGAAAAAACGGAACAAAACACATGTAAACTCTATTACCTCATACAGACTTAAAACCTCTTCCTCCCAGGTGAGTAGGTGTCATTCATGTTAATTGGGTTCAGGAAGGCTCTCCATTGCCAATGACGAAGCAATCACCATCTGTGGACAACACAATGTGTACTGATGACCTGTGGGTTGTGTCAGAATTTTTATATGGGGAAGGCTGTTGAAAAATGTAAAAACTTGATTTGGAAAGGCATCTAGAGAATTGGTTTTGAATTATGCTCAAGGCCAAACATCAAGAGACCTTGTTTAAAAAAATATATCGTGACCTCAAATAATTTGTAATTTTGGACCTTTTTCCATTTAACAATGGAGAAAGTGAATATATGCTAATGGGAGTGTTGTGTTTTTAGGTAACAATCACTTCATTTCTACCGTGCAATTTGGGTACTTTAGTATTTTACATAGTGGATGTTTTTAGCACGAAATTATGTGTGACACGTCTTTGACCTAGAATCACAGTACTAATAGTGACTGCGTCTGTTTGTTTTCATTGAAATGTGAGCACTTTGACAGAAAACACTATTCATGGAGTTTTCCGAAAAGATGGCATTATGAACACATTAAGAGATACCGATTTAAAAATAAAGTAAAAGGGCAGTAAGACTGGAAATACTTTTCCGTGGAAGGATTCAGAAGTAATTTCAAGGGGCGCCTGGGTGGCTCAGTCGGTTGAGTGTCCAACTTCGGCTCAGGTCATGATCTCGCAGTTCGTGAGTTCAAGCCCCGTGTCTGGCTCTGTGCTGACAGCTCGGAGCCTGGGGCCTGCTTCGGATTCTGTGTCTCCTTCTCTCTCTGCCCCTTCCCCACTCATGCTCTGTCTCTCTCTCTGTCTCTCAAAAATGAATAAACGTTAAAAAAAAATTAAAAAAAGAAGAAAGTGGGAGGAGCTTTCTCCTTCCTCCCTCTTCTGCCCCACAACATAACCTTTTCTCTCCTCTTTTGAGAATACAAACCAATCAGCTTTAGCCTCTTCTTGGCCCCAAAGTGAAATCTATGGTTTTTAAAAGAAGGCATGTGTGTACTTAGATGAAGACAACAACACATATTTGATTTCACGGCGCCAAACTTGCATTTGCCTCCGGCTTTGCCATCCCGACAAGAGCTTAAGCTTTTTCATCTTAACTGTGCTGCACCATCTTAATTTAAAATGTATGAGGTTTGCCCTGATGTGCTGTTGCATCAGGTTTCTGGTATCAACAGAATCAAAGCTCCTAACTTTGTCATCCACAAAGGGATGAATTGTGAATACCAGGTGAATTTTCACAAGTCAACATCCCAACAAAAAAAAAGAGAAGATCGCTCTGTCAAGAAAGAAAAAGAGTAGTAGCCTTGCCGAAGAAAAGACGGAAGTTTTATTTCTGGGACTCCTGGCAGTAACCCAGATCCCGGACCGTAATTATCATTCTGGTTGTTGTTCAATAGAGCGGTAATTCTGAAGCTTTTGTGTGGCAGTGAAGCCCCCAAAGGATCTTGTTAAATTGCCCAGTCTGATTTCCTGGTCCTGGGGGGGTGCCTGAGATTCTGCATTTCTTTCTTTCTTTTTCAAAGTTTATTTATTTTGAGAGAGACAGAGAGAGAGAGAGAGAGAGAGAGAGAGTTGGGGAGGGGCAAGGAGAAAGGGAGAGAGAGAGAGAGAGAATGCCAGGTAGGTTCCCCATTGTCAACGCAGAGCCCCACACGGGGCTTGAACTCAACGAAACTCTGAGATGATGAGCCGAAACCAAGAGCAGGACACTTAACCAACTGAGCCACCCAGGTGCCCCTGAGTTTCTGCACTTGTAACCGGCTCCTGATGAAGAGATGGTGCAGAACCAGTGACCATGTTTTGTCACATTGTGTAGCAATGTGATATTTTATAAAGATGTACCCTTTTACACCATCTTCACAGAGGTTAGGTGAAGCCAAGACAAGAAACCAACAGAGGGCAGATGTTTTTTTTCCCATTACAGTGCAACGTGTAGAACAGGGAAATGAAAACTTGGGGGCCTCAACTGTTTCTTCTGTTAAGTTAGAAGTTCCTTCTAGACCAATGTTTTATGATTCCATGACGCACTACATAAATACTCTACAAATGAATGAGTGAGGGAATGAATAACACGTGAGTGACCAGGTTACCTGTAAAGGAGTGTACTCTGTCTTCTTCCAGTTTTTTCTGTAGAGAACTTGGCGTGGGGGGACATTTGAATCATTTCATGACGTTTGGGGAAAGAAAGGGAAAATGTGAAGTAGTGGTTTGAGAGACAGAGTGAGTGGAGGGAAGGAAAGAGAGTAGGTCAACCAGGCAACGTTTTAAGTGTTAGTTTTAGTTTGGAGACCATGAATTTAAGACCAGCCCTTAAGGATGGATATATATATATATATATATATATATATATATATATATATATATACACACAGATACAGATATATATATATAGATAGATAGATATAGATATAGATATAGATATATACAGATACAGATATATCTATATCTATAGATATCTATCTATCGATCTATAGATCGATATATCTATAGATATGTCTATATAGATAGATATATATCTATAAATAGATCTATAGATATAGATATATATCTGTCTATAGATCTATAGATATAGATAGATCTATATATCTATATAGATATAGATATCTATATATAGATATAGATCTATAGATAGATATATAGATACAGATATATATATCTATATGTATATATATCTGTATCTATATATCTATATATCTGTATATGTATATATAGATACAGATATATCTATATATATATCTGTATCTGTATATACACATACATAGTTGTTGTCTTTTGTTGCTTTGTAATCACGAGAGAGAGTGAGTGACTTTAGAATACGAAAATGAAAATGTTTGGGTCTCAAGTTCCATTTTGACAAAGGTCACAGTTTTGTTAGTTTTAGCAAGGTTGTACAGTGTGGCCAGGGAATTGAAGCTTACAAGAAGGAAAGTGAGGTCCTGAGGTGCTGAGGGGCAGAGGAGAGATAGCAGAATAATGGGTTGTACATCCCAGGCCGTTAGACATTCCCGAAGGATTGTTCGAGCGGGAGTAGCAGGAGATGCTGGTCAGAGAGTGGAGTCCTGGAAATTGAGATTATGGGAGGGTAGCTGTTATTAGTAATGGCAAGATCTAGGGTATGACTGAAAGTCACATGATGTCACTTTTCTGCTCCCAGGAATTGTGAAGGTGATGAAGGTATGAGAAAGAGAAGCTGAATGTAACCGCTTTGAAGATGTATTTTCTAATTGGGACCGGATTTAAAAGTGACACCGGCCTTCCGTGCACCCAGTTACTTGACTTGTACATGTGTAAATGACATGCAGTATTTGACAGAGCTAACTCTGAAGTTTCAGCCAAGAAAGGTGATAAGAAGTGGAATTTTAAACGCTGGGAAATTAGGTCAGTCAATCATATAAAAATAGGAGTTAATAAGCATCAGATGCCACTTTGTCCAACTCTATTAGATTTTTCCATGCAAAAAGAATTCTAGGCTGTGCAAATCATGCATTTGCTGTGCCATGAGGGCCTAAAGGGGTTCTCTGCTGTTGCCACACTACACCTTCCATGAAGTAAGGACGCGTGGTGACAGATGAGGTTACTGGGAGTGTGTTGCATCCACAACCCTGAGGGTCCCTTACCCCTCACCTGGACACAGTACCAAGACTTATGGTTCCATATGCAAAACGTTACAAAGCGACATAGTCTATCTTAGGGTAATCTTTTGGCATTTCATGCCCAAGTGTTGAACACTTTATCTGCTACTAAAATCTGTTCTTTCTTGGGGTAGCCTCTCAATATAATGATTCACATTTACAAAGGTGCAATGTATTGAAGCAAAGGCAGCTGCCTCTGCTAACCTGGTCATTGTATTGTCCCCATCCCTTCAAGTTTAGTGGGTTTATCATTCAAGTACGTTAGTTAACGGCAAAAAATGTCATAGTTGTGTTACTTGTTAAAACAACTTGCTTGGGTGAAGTTCTCCCTCATTTAAAACTCTTAAATCTAAGTTATTTATGGGATACACACACACACACACACACACACACACAGATATATCTTTATATACATATATACACACACACACACACATACACACATTTATATATATAAATATATATGGTTAAATTTAATACATTTACTGCTTTTTTGAAAATTCCCAATTTTAGTTCTAGCTGCAAAGAAGATACATAACTACATAAAGTTATTTAAACCACATGTAATAATCCACATACTAATTTTTAACTGTCGTTTATGACTAGATACTGCCGTTTTGAGATATATGAAGTTATCAGTGCATCCAACACTTGCTGCCTTTTCATTTATTAGCAAGGAAGATAAATGAGTTGGTCTATACTCTAAGGCAAAGACAGCTTGCAGAGAGCTGAGTAAAGTGACGTGATAGAAGGCATTTTGGATTTGGGGTCAGATAACCTGGGTCCCAAAATTGCTCTGTGCCTCAGATTCCTCTTCAGTAAATGAGGATAGAAATACCTACGATCGAGCAGGACTGAGGATTACAGACCATGTACATACTGCACCTTGTATAGCACCTGGCTCTGTAAATCAGAGCCCAAGCTCACTCTATCGAGATGTCTTCATATTCACGATTCTGTATCATATACTGTGTGGACACTGAGGAGGGTATCTAGATTTATGAGGCATCGTGCCTGCCTTAAAGAAATCACTACCTAGTGAGAAATTCAACTTGCATACACTTCACCCTGTATTAACTGAACACATCTATGTTGTGGCCAATGGCCTGGGTGCTGTGGTTCCCCAGGGAGCAAGAAGGACGAGGTCCTGCGACTCGTAGAACTTAACATTTCTGATTCCTTCATTTCTTGTCCCTTCATATGATTTCTAATTCACATTGACTATGATTACTGCTGCATCAAGTAATGTTGGCTCTGTCCTTCAAGAATGTATTTATTATATCTTGACAGCAAAGATGTTAGAAAGGCATCTCTTACTAAAGAGGGTGAATGAACCCTGACAAAATAACTTGCAGTAAGATTGTCTATGAATATACATTTACATTAATTGCATATTCCTTTAAAAAGAAATGCCTCTCAGAGAATGTGTCATTGCTGTATTTGATAAATTTATTGTGGAATTATTAGAAGGACTTGAGGTTGTTCATCATGGACAAAACTGAATGCAGAGTGAACGTGTCCTGTCAGCTTGTATTAAAATGGAGAGAGATCTAACCAAGGCTTTTCTCAATGACTAAACTGAACGTATTTGAGAAAACAACATCGCTGGGGCAGAAGAATTCCTGTCTTCCCTGTGATCTCTGGGTCATCTCAAACAGCTTCCTAAAGAGAAAGTGGAATTGCCCTTTGAGTAGAGTTGGGTGTCGTCACGAATGTGTAGGTCGAACGAAGTGGGTGACTGAGAGCGGGTGTAGGGAGGGTGATGTGTAACTCTGTGCTTGTCAGGAAAGCATTTATGCTGAACCGGAATCCTATAAACCTCCTTGAGAACATGGCCTAGAAAACTGATTATGTTCCTGCAAAGTGTTCCATCCTAAGCAGTGTGTATGGAATATGTTTTGTTAAAATAAAGGAAATTGAATTCAAAGTGTGCAGTAAAAATTATCCCATCGGCATGAACATCAACCTCGAAATTGGATTCAGTCATTTCCCATATTTCCTATTTTAACATTTCCCAATATTATGGAACATTTCTCCCATTCATGAATCTGTCTGCCAGTGCTATAAGTTTGTATTATTTTAAAACTTTTCAAGTTATTTATCCGATAGGGTAGGCTAAAGATACCGTTGGATGGTAAAGTTGCATGGATTATAAACAGTGGTGTTAAATTTACCTCAAGCCAGAGCATAGAAATTCAGAATGACAAAATTATCATTTTTAGAGTTTGTTTGTTTGTTTATATGAAATTTATTGTCAAATTGGTTTCCATACAACACCCAGTGCTCATCCCAACAGGTGCCCTCCTCAATGCCCATCACCTACCCTCCCTCCCACTCCCCATCAACCCTCAGTTTATTCTCAGGTTTTTTTTTAATTTTTTAAATGTTTGCTTATTTTTGAGACAGAGAGAGACACAGCATGAATGGGGGAGGGTCAGAAAGAGGGAGACACAGAATCTGAAGCAGGCTCCAGGCTCTGAGCTATGAGCACAGAGTCCAACATGGGGCTCAAACTCACAAACCGTGAGATCATGACCTGAGGCAAAGTCGGATGCTTAACCAATGGAGCCACCCAGGCACCCCTATTCTCAGTTTTTAAGAGTCTCTTATGGACTGGCCCCCTCCCTCCTAACCTTTTTTTTTTCCTTCCCCTCCCCCATGGTCTTCTGTTAAGTTTCTCAGGATCCACATAAGAGTGAAAACATATGGTATCTGTCTTTCTCTGTATGACTTATTTCACTTAGCATAACACTCTCCATTTCCATCCATGTTGCGACAAAAGGCCATATTTCATTCTTTCTCATTGCCAAGTAGTTGAAGTTTATTTATTTATATTGAGAGAGAGAGAAAGAGAAAGAGAGAGAGAGAGAGAGAGAGAGAGAGAGAGAGAGAAAGAGAAAGAGAGAGAGAGAGAGAAAGAGAAAGAGAGAAAGAGAAAGAGAAAGAAAGAGAAAGAGAAAGAATGAGCAGGGGAGGTGCAGAAAGAGAGGAAGACAGAGGATTCAAAGCAGGCTCTGTGCTGACAGCTGAGAGCCCGATGTAGAGCTCAAACACATGAACTGCGAGATCATGACCTGAGCCAAAGTCAGAAGTTTAATAGACTGAGCCACCTGACAAAATTATCTTTTAAATGGCTGATAGATCAAAAAAGGACTTAGACAAAACTCTCAAAAGGGTCCATTATTACATATATACATAACCTTGGGACCTTCCTGATTGAATTGCATCAAGAATGCATTTATCCCCCAGTTTCTTCTCAAGATGTGAACTTCTTTTCTGGACTGTCACCTGCCATTTATGTCCAATCGCTGCCTCCAAAACATTTCAACTTGAATACCTTAATTCTATATTCCTTAATGAAATAATGCCACGTGCTCTATGGGTTTAATTTTCCCACTCACATTATAGTCCATAATTAAGCAAATTCCATTGCACTGCAAAATAGCCATCTCCAGAGTAACTCCATTCCCATCCATGAGGAGCCTGCCTTCCAAACCCCTAGTCTTTGATGTATGCAGCTTTTTCTCATCATTTACAAATCGTTCGTCAGCATCCAGGAGCTCTCCCTTGACAACTTTCCTGGTTTCGTACTCTATTCTAGTAGGACTGTCTCAGTGTTCAATGTCTGAACTCTGGTCCAGTTTGGGCTTTTCCATATAATAGCTATATGATGTTGGCATGTCACTTAAATCGCTGAGTGTCAGTGAACCAGAGTATAGAGTCATTTCTTCTCTTCCATTCTAATGGTGTTATTATTAGGACTAATTGATAGACCAGCAGTTTGTGGCTTGCTGTTTAAAAAAAAAAAATATATGAGTTTTTTACAGCCATTATTACATGCAACATTTAATGCTTTTACCTAGTAAGTGCTTAATAAATAATTCTTTTTTTGATTTACAAATAACAGCCACATAAATTAGTAAGGAGAACAGGACCAGGAAGGAATCCGGATTTTCTAAGATAAGCTAAGGGCTAATGAGGTTTTCTAATAATTTGAAATAAAACCCATATGAGTGGTGAGGGCACAGCTCAAATGTGTCACTGTTATGTCACTGACAAAAGTAGAAAAATGTTCTAACTAATCATAGACTAAATCTGTACTTTCAGTTAATAATAATAATTATTATAATAATAAACACATATAGTACATACCATGTGCCAACGTGTACTCTAAATACTTTAATTACTGACATTTTAGTCCCTATCTCCAGGACACCCGTCAGTGAAATGACCTCTCTGTAGCGTCATTTCATAATGACGGATGTATAGTAATGAGTTAATAATTTGAAAGCACATACAACAAAACAGTATTTGAGGAGAGTCATACGTATTTTAATATATTTCTTTAAATGTAGCCCAACATTTCAGGGGGCAGTTTCATTATAGACTACGCTATACTACATTTGAACAACAGATGACTACCTCGGCTGTGTAATGCATGAGTAAGCATGTAGTATATGTTATGCATACAATATAAGTCATTCATACGTGTTACCACTGCTAATTCTAGACTCTCTCTCTCTCTCTCTCTCTCTCTCTCTCTCTCTCTCCATAGAGGGTATTTGTTTGCCTATACTGAAGAGAAGGAGCAAAATTGCTGGGTTTTCCCATCTTTTATAATATTTATTTACGTAGAAATGCGCCTTATCTATCAATTAATTTTGGTCCAGTGGTGAGCTGCTAGTTTTAACTTAATTCCCTCATTTGTTCCCGTTTTATTCAAGCAAAGTGCCATTTAATTTATGGCTTCTTTTTGCTCCCTCCAGCCTAAGCTTCTTAGAAAATAATGAGGCTATAAGTTTTCATTTAGCCCTTCTTATTCCTGTTGATTTTCGCCGAGGATTTGAATCTTGTCAGTCATTCACTAAGCAAGGCTTTTAGGTCATCGTGCTTCTTTGGGTCTATCGGTTGTGTCTTTGTAGAAACTTGTAAAGGCGTTTTTCAAGGAATCGATATTAGAGAAGCCACATATTTTTAATTGGATTTAGTCTCCTAGAACCCTGTGGAATTATACTCACTTTGACAACTGTGAGATTGCTTGGAAAATAACCAGGAAGTGAGGTGGGCTTCCTAAGCCTTTGCTCCTTTGTCATCCATCTGCTCCGTTTAGAGAATGCATTTGAGGGCCCCTGGCCCGTTGTGCGCCAACTGGATGCATAAGCCGCGCAGTGAGGCCAGCGTAATTTGTACACTTGGCACAGTTTTTGATTTAGGCAAATATTAATATAGGGTCTGTTTAAATTCCTGTAGACAGACAGAGAAGATATACAGTGTTAGAATTCTTAGCTAACAAGGGATACTGCCAAATGATAAAATATTAATTCTATTACTTTGTATGCAGATATGTGAGAACTAGAAGCAATTACCCTGACTCTAATTGCTTCATAGATGAATACAATTATGATGTTACACTCATTCTGTCTGTATTCTCAGTATAAAATAACATCCACATAAGACAGTCAGAAATTTCATTTAAAAGTAAACCTTACCAATGTGAAATATATTAAGGCAATAAACCAAGAGATTAAACTTTCATAAACAGTAAGAGCTCATTGTTTTGTAAATGAGTGTATAATAATATCTTTGCAGCTCAAATGAAACCATAAAACTGACTGGGGGCCTCACTTTTTTCCCGCAAACTTTTGATTTATCTTTTTAATCTGTTCTTAGCATTGTATAGCAATTAAACATTGAAAATGGGCTCTAGTCTTCTTGCCACATTGCTCTTCTCCCATTTCACTTCTGTCATTTCTTTTATAATGACAAGCAATTTAGAGGAACAAGAAACAATTAGAATGTAAGTAGCTCCTGCTGTTACAGGTGTTTTCTACTAATGAATAAAAATGACTGGAATTATAGAAAGGTGGGATTAAAGGTAAGATGTCTTTTGGGGGTTAGAAGATGTAAAAGTCTGTGGACAAAATCAAGTGCAGATTCTCAAGTAGTGATTATCGTTAGGGTCAGGCGTAAGGCAGGGTGAAGATAAGAGTCAGGGGCTAAAAACTTTTAGCAGTCAAAGGCTTTACTGGGAACTAAGGTCTTGGGCGAGGTTCCGTGACTCAGGGAGAGAGAGAGAGAGAGAGAGGAGTCAGGGAAGTCGCCCCCCAGGTGTAGTGGGGTGGGGTTTTTAAGCTACAGCGGTTCCGGTTCAGGGTTTAGGTCCAGGTGGGCCTTTTTCGCATCAGGTCGTGCTGTTGCTGGGTGATTGGTTGACCTCCAGTTCATTCCGGCAGCTACTAGGGGCTTTTCGTTAGGTTGTGCTGGCAAGATGGCCGTCCCCTCTACTGTGGTTCCAAGGACATCCTAACAATTATATCAGGGAATCTGATAAAATAATCATTATTGGAAGGACCCATATTTGTGGGTTGGCCAAATGAAATTGCTCTTCCAATACAGTAATTATCACCCTGGAGTGAGCATCAGAATCACCTGGAAAGCTTGTTAAGTAAATGCACACTCATGGGCCCCATGCTTAGTGTTCCTGATTCCATGGGACTGGAATGAAACGATAATGTGCATTTTAACAAGATTCCTGGTGCAGAGACCGCACTTGGGAGAATCACTGGTTTAAGACAAGGCAATGACTTCTGCATTCCTCTTGCCCAGTTCCCCGAGGTAGTACACATATGACACTGGCTGTGGCAGTGGTAATACACATATGCTCTCGAGGTAATACACATATGACATATGTGGCATATGGTTGACTGAAGTAATAGTAGGCTCACTTGGGGTCAATAGATTTACGGATGATCCCATGATTCACCTAAGGCCACACAATTGGACCATACTGGAAACCCAAGCTTATTTCTCTTGTAATTCAGTACTATGCTCTCTTCAGTAATCTGTGTTCAACCAAAGGAAGTTTTTGGAACATTGACCTTTCTCCTAAAGGTAATAGTTTAAAGAATTATACGTGTATATATATATATTTTTAAATTATAAGTCTGGCAATGCAGAGCGGCTGGGTGACTCCAACAGCAAGGTAGTTTTGAAATTAAATGGACCGTTAGGACAAACTTCCACTTTCCCAGTTTCCCCCCATGTCTGCATAAGACAACAAGGACCAGACTGTTTCTTGACTATAAAACCTCAGCTTTGAATGTTAATAATTTATTCAACAAAGATCAGATTCTTTTAGGTTGATGAGGTGATAATGTGTACTCCACAGCTCTATCTGTATGTTGTGAGGAAGAAACTTTAAAAAGTGAGAATATTTTCATCCTATTCTGTAATGTTCTACAGAAGTCACTCTTGTGGTGTATCTTGTTCAGTCATTCCGGGGGGAAAAGAGAGTCTGAGAATGAACAGAGACACAAAAAGGAAGAGGAAAAAAAGGTTATGTAAATTGCAAGAGTCAGCTTTATCTTTTTTTTTTTTTTAAGTTTCTTTATTTCTGAGAGAGAGAGAGAGAGAGAGAGAGAGAGAGAGAGAGAGAGAATGAGCAAGGGAGGAGCAGAGAGAGAGAGACCCAGAATCCGAAGCAGGCTCCAGGCTCTGAGAGCTGTCAGCACAAAGCCCGATGCCGGGCTCCAACTCGCGAACTGCGAGATCATGACCTGAGCTGAAGTCGGACGCGTAACCGACTAATCCACCCAGGTGCCCCCAGTCAGCTTCATCTTTAATCCGTGTAGACACTAACTCCTCTGTTTGATATGGTTTCAGCCAGGCTCCTCTATCCCACACAGCTCTCCCCCAGGCAACTTGTCGGACAATGAAATTCCCTGTAACATGAACCGATGCCTTTCATTTAATAATTAAAATCTCAATTCCTATCAATATATATAAGTGCCTCCCACTCTCCAGGCTTTAAACTCACGTGCATTTATGACGAAGTGCATATGATTACACGGAACTCTGGTGAGGGGGCTTTGTGCCAGAAACTACAAGAGAGCATGCATTCATTGGACAAATATCTATTTGAGCACTTCCTATGTATCAGACACCCTTAGGGGTTGAACTTCAGCAGTGTACAACACCAAAGAAGATCTCTGCCCTTTTGAGCTTGGGAGAGGGTGTGGACATAATCAGGAAATAGGAACACAACTACTTTACCACCAAAACTAGAAGCTAGGGATCAATTAGAAGACATTTTCAGTAAGGCAAAGGTGGGAGGTGGGGGAGGCCCCCATCACAGTGTCAGCTGTAGAGCTAGTGAAGTGTGGCCGAGTTTCATCCAGATCCTGAAAGTATCAGCAGTGGGACTTCTCAATGGAGGACAGAGGCCTTGAGCACAAGAGAATAGAAAGTATGCAAAGACAGGAGGAAGTAGACAGTTACCCATTTTTAAAGGACAGATCGGGGGCGCCTGGGTGGCTTGGTCAGTTAAGCGTCCGACTTCGGCTCAGGTCACGATCTCACGGTCCGTGAGTTCGAGCCCGCGTCGAGCTCTGTGCTGACAGCTCAGAGCCTGGAGCCTGTTTCAGATTCTGTGTCTCCCTCTCTCTGACCCTCCCCCGTTCATGCTCTGTCTCTCTCTGTCTCAAAAATAAATAAACGTTAAAAAAAAATTAAAAAAAAAAATGAAGGACAGATCGATTGTATTGGTTCGTTATAGATCCTGCAACTCTGACAAATGATCACTCTTCTGACTACCCTACATATATTCCCCTCCCCTTTTCCCACTCCCCACAGCTAAACACACTGGATCCTTACCTCACTCAGGTGGTTATAATCCTTGTGCTGGGGGTAAAGGATGGAAGGAAGGAAGGAAGGAAGGGAGAAAGGGAGGAAGGGAGGAAGGAAGGGAGGGAGGGAGGAAGGGAGGGAGAAAGGAAGGAAGGGAGGGAGGGAGGGAGGAAAGAAGGAAGGGAGGGAGAAAGAGAGGAAGGAAGGAAAGGAGGGAGAAAGGAAGGGAGGAAGAAAAAAGAGAGAAAGAAAAGAAAAAGTTATGTCTAGAATCATTTTTAACTTGGGGAATCAGGAAGAAGAAGTTTTTAAGATGTAATTAGTGGGTTAATTTTCTTCATTTTAACTAAGGCTTCCTTTAAATTCAATTTGCATAATTAAAGGCTCTTACTGAAAACCTTGTGATTTTAGGGGACGTGGTGTACAATGTGGATGTCTTCAGGTCCCATGAACTTTAGGGTGCAATTAAAAATACATCAGCATCGGGGCACCTGGGTGGCTCAGTTAGTTAAGCCGCCTGCTCTTGGTTTCAGCTTAAGTCGTGATCTCACGGTTTGTGAGTTTGAGCCCTGCGTCTGGCTCTGCGAGAACACAGAATCTTGCTTGCGATTCTTTCTCTCTTCTCTCTCTGCCCCTCCCCTGCTCACTATCTAGTCTCTCTCTCTCAAAATAAATAAATAAGCTTTAAAAAAATACATCAGCATTGACATCACTAATTCCTAAGTAAGACACCCTTACCCCACCATGGTATTCTTTTGACAGTCGCTTCACTGATGCCCATCAAGGTCTCTGGCCTTTTTGGAGGAATCCGGAACATTGGCACATACGTGCCCCATACCGCCTCACTACTCCTCCCTGCTCTGCAGCTGTTCCTGAGCCTAATATGGGGGACAGCTTACAGACACCACTGCAGTCACCTTCCAGTGTGGGCTTACTTGGATTTTGTTTCTTGGTCTTCTCAGTGCTGCTGTAGGGTCTTATGGTAGAAATGGAGTTTCAGTCCCTTGGGTGTTACTGCCCAGGGCCACACTGTGATTAGTTGGGCAGGGATAACACCCCACTCCCTACCTTAGCGGCCCAAGCAGGTCTCCCAGTGTCTGGGCAGAAAAGAGCTACACAACTTGTACTTATATCTCCTTCCCTTCCTTAACCTCAGATCCCTCCCCAGAAGCCAGACTCAGCATAAACACTCCCTGGCCTCTGAGTTCCTGGCTTTTCCCAGACACCCCTCCATGAAACTGTTCTAAAAGATAACGGCCCCTCCTTCCCCGAGCTCATAGCCTATGGCTAGTGGCCCACCAGTGTTTTAATCAGACACAACCAAACTCTGAGTCCCTGTTTAGGCTCAGCTGGCACTCACAGGACGGGTCTATTTTTGTCTTAAAGAAGAGAGAGAACTTTTTTATAAAACCAGCTTTGGACTTGACTCCTCTGAAGCTATATGGAGTTAGTTTCACTGTATTTTCATCTGGCCACCTTTGTATCACTTTTCTAAATTAAATGGGGCACCCTGACCCTTGGTTATAGGGTGGCCTGGATTCCCACACAGACCCACAAGGGGTAATGGTTTCAAGCCTGTGATGACTTCGAACTTACTTGGAACATTGTCAGTCCTGGCTTTCAGGTTGCTTTGTGCTTCTTCGAATGTGGCCATTGTTTTGTACTTTTTGTTTTGTTTTTTAGGGTTTTTGTTTTTGTTTTGGACGTCCATCGGTCCACTGACATTATGCCTGGGTTTGATGTGGCCATTGTTTTGTATTTTTTGTTTTGTTTTGCTTTGTTTTTAGGATTGTTTTTGTTTTTGTTTTTGTTTTGGACTTTCATCAGTCCATTGACATTATGCCTGGCTTTGACATTCAATAATAAGAAATGACATGTCCTCATGGGAGGGCTAAAACCAGTTGATAAATTTATTGTGCTACCTGTCAGGGCATAATGTGCAGTTAAAACACACAGAGAAAGGACATTAAAGAATGTGATGGATCTGATTTAACCTCTTAAAACCAAAGAAATTCAAAATTAATACCCAAAGTCCAAAGTTAAGTATGCAGTATTAAGTACTATGGCAGTATTTTGTTCCTGGGGAAAACATTAGCTAATGCCTGGACCTGAAATATACCACAGCAAGATATATAACAAAAGCCAAGATTTGCCTTATTCCTCTTATTTTCATACATATGTATATTTTCCCACTTTATACTTATGATAAGGAAAAAGGTTTACAGCCAACCTGTTTAATGCTGTTTCTGTCTTTGTATATCTAACATTGACTGCATGGTGATTTTTGAATCCATTCAGAAGAAATGCCTCCTCTTTCCACGAGCTGTGAAGATTTATGTATTTGACTTTGAAGTCAACAACTGTGTAGCATTTAATGCCAAATCAAATGCAACATCAAATTACCTTGTATTCATTTAAGTGAATTTGCAGGTTTATGGCCGACTGGCACAGATCCAGAGAACTAGGGAAGGGACGATTACAGCAGATGATTGTAGGGAAGGAAAATGAAGTAAATATCTGGGAATTAATTACTCGTAAGGTTAAGGTCCATTCTTGGTAAGAGTCAGGAGCAATTTATTCTGCAATCAATTTGCAAGCATCCAAAGTGTAACAAAGTGACAGGTAACATGGACTGCTCAAAAACAAATCATGCCAAACAAAACTAATTTCCTTCTTTGACAAAGTGACTGACCCTATAGACTGGAAGACCCACTAGACACAGCCCAGTTTGACCTCTGCACAGTTATCTGTACTATTTCACCTGGAATGGTCATTGACAAGCTTACAAAAAATGGCACGGGTGGAATAATTGGATAGATATTGAATTAATTGGCAAAGTCTTCTTAGAATTGGTGACACTTATATAAAATAGTACAAGAACAAGTTTGTGGTTAATTAGAAGTTTCCCGCAGGTGTGATTGTAATTTTCTTGTTTGTTTATTTGTTTTAATGAATGGTTTCCTGAAAAATGTAAAAAAAAAAAAAAAATGTTCAGAGATTTGAAACAAAGTCAGCTTTGTTGGGGCATCTTTGCCAAACTCTGAATAGAAGATGGAGAATCCAAAATGAGTTTTAACAAATTAGAATTGTGGTCTGTATTAATTAGGAAGGAATTGCTAAATGATTAGTGCTAAAAAAAATTATGTATATATGTAGATAGATATAGATATAGATATATAGATATATGTAGATAGATATAGATATAGATATAGATATAGGTATAGATAGATAGATATCTATTATGTATCTCCAAGAAAGAAAAAATACTAAATCCCATATATGCAAAATGTGAAAATAAAGGTGCTTTTTACACCTATTTACAACTATTTCCTCTGCCTCTTGGGCTGTATCTCTGTCCCAGACCATACTTCCTGTCGCAAGGGAAAGATATAGGGCTCATCTGGGCTAACCTTGTCACCAACGTAAATCAACAACGTCATTCGATTACTGAGAAGGTAGAGTCTTCTTACACATTCAGTGGAAAGGGTGTTACTTCTAAGCTTTAGTCACTGAAAGACCATAAATAGAGAGATATGACAACAAAGCTGCACATAGACCCAAGTATAGAAGGAGGGCAGTTGGTTAACTCAAGAGAACATGAGGGATACGCCATTTTTTTCTGGAATATATTTAATTTCCATTAAATTATATTTTTGATCAAGGATATCACACAACAACTAAGGTATTTCATCCATTTTTGCCACTAGATACATTTTGCAGCCATTCTTAATAAAAATACTTCATAAGACCTCATTGAGCTGCTGTGATGAGAAAAATAATGTTCATCTCTTACATACCGAGATATATTTTAAATGGATGATAATGATCATGGATATTATTAGTAAGGTGTTTTCATTTTTGGAAAGTCCTAAAAATAGCTGACAGTTATAAAGCTTACGATGGCTGCATACTCTCCTAACTAATTACTTTGCATGTATCATGTGATCTTCAAAACATCCTATGAGGAAGGTACTATTATTATGCCATTTTCCAGATGAATCATGAAGGGTACCCGGCATATGCCTACATTCTCAATTTCTGGTAAAACCGAGAGAACTTTGATTCCCAGTAATTGTCATCAGTGTACCTTTCCAATTATGTCATGATGTATATCCAGCCTAACTTAATGGTTTCTGTGTTTCAGTACAAGATAGCAATGGTAACATCATCAATTTTGTATTACTAAATAAATAAAAAACTATGCAATGGTTGTTTAAGAAATTTTTAAAGTACACAACATCTTTAAAATAATCTAATTAACATTCTCTAATTTTGCATAGCCTCTGTGGAGAAGGTAGTTCCAGATTTATTTTTTTTTCAACGTTTTTTATTTATTTTTGGGACAGAGAGAGACAGAGCATGAACGGGGGAGGGGCAGAGAGAGAGGGAGACACAGAATCGGAAACAGGCTCCAGGCTCCGAGCCATCAGCCCAGAGCCTGACGCGGGGCTCGAACTCACTGACTGCGAGATCGTGACCTGGCTGAAGTCGGACGCTTAACCGACTGCGCCACCCAGGCGCCCCTCCAGATTTATTTTTAATAAGAATTTGTGTGAAATGTTCTTTAGTAGCATTATTGGAATAGAAGAGCAAAACAGCCTAGCTAAATATGTTATTTTAAATATACAATTGATTATAATTGTTTCATTTCAAAAGCCTTATTTAATTAGTAAGTCACAGCAAGAATAATTATGATTGATTTAAAAATACCTCAAGGAAAATGGTTTTGTATGATATTTAAAATACTAGTAACCACAGAGTTATTGTTTAATGCACATGTAGATTTTTAAGAATTTTTTAATAATTTAAATATATATGTAAAAATTTAGCTTTCTTACTTTATAAAAGTTTATCTGTAAAACTTTTTTTTTAAATGAACAAAACTGTCATACTAGATTGAAAAATATGTAATTATTTAAGAATCAAAATGAATTATAAAAGTGATGACACACCTATGTATCATCAGAGTCATGTACAGTGGTATAAAATTATCAGTGTTATTTAAATATAAATACTTTAGCTGCCACGATAATTTGCTGATGTTATCCTTACAAGTGAGTAATACATTTTAGGAGTATCTTAACATAAAACTGCTCTTGGGTTTCCTTTCTCATTTTCTTGTTAGGAATAACTATGGGTTTGTCTTTGGTATGGCAGAGGTAATTTTAAATAATGAGAAAATAGTGGACAGGAGAAAAACTTGAAGCCTTTTCTAAGGTTTGCTCATTGCTTTTAAAGGAAGAGATTTTTGTCCTGGTCTTTTTCTTCATGTGTATGGAGTTCTTATTCTTGATTTATTTCCTTGATTAATATTCCTTGACTTTTATTTCTAAGAAAATGTTTTACAGACACCTACATAATATTCAAAAAGCACCGTATGTTTAACTCTTGATTTTGATTTCTGTGAGGCTTTTATTTGAAATGGAAATCTGAATAATCTTTAGTAATTTACCCTTGAGGATCGCAATACTGGCAGTTATATTAAGTCATTGGTATTGTCAACATGGATACTCTTGGTTTATCTTTTTAGTATATTGGGTATAATGTAAGCAAATTAGAATTATGGGCCAATACAGTTTTCGTCACATGTGCTAAAATAATGTTATTCTCAACTTTCTCTGTTTCTACTTCAGAAGTGACTTTTGGGGCCCCCTTAATTTGACATATTTGGCGCACTGAACGAGAACCTAGCTTGGAAAGACACAGAAACTACATTGGCAAATGATCCGCCAAGTGACCCATGAACAAAACCGAGATTGGGTTGCCCTTTGAAATAAACCTATTTGAATTTTATTATCTCTAGAGCACCTTGTGTCTCTAATCTTGTGAAAGGTTAGTATTCCATCCATCAGAGCAAGATTACAGTGTTGGTTGATGTCTGCTCTTGATGATAACTGAATGCAGCAGTTGGAACTGGAGGAACAGATGCATTACCATCAGCAGTTCAAAATGAAACGGGGAAATGGCATGGAGGGAGTCGCATTTACAACACAAGCCACATATTCCTAGGTCAGGATATTTAAAACCAAACGAAACCAAACACAAAGGACTGCGATGTTGGAAAAGCTTTGCAGAGCCCTTTAAGACTGCAAAAAGAAGGGGTGCCTGGGTGGCTCAGTGGGTTAAGCTTCCAGCTTCAGCACAAGTCATGATCTTGCAACTCATGAGTTCGAGCCCCATGTCCGGCTCTGCACTGACAGCTCTGAGCCTGGAGCCTGCTTTGGATTCTGTGTCTCCCTCTCTCTGCCCCTCCCCTGCTTGAGCTCTCTCTCTCTCAAGAATAAATAAACATAAAAAAAAAAAAAAAAAAAGACTGTGAAAAGCATAGCCATTCTAAGACTATGCTTTACAGAAATTACCAATTTCTAATATGTAGATAGATACCTTCTTGAAAACCATTGCTAACTACTTTGGGGAAGATTTTATGACATACATGAGAATAAAAATAAGAATGATATCATACCACTATGTAACATATGGCTAAAAACAGCAAACACATGTTATAAAACATCTAATAAAGTCTAAAATAATAAACTTGTGATATGAATAAAAATTTTTAAAGATTACTCTTTAATCTTGAGTAATCTGAGAATAACTGAATATCTTACATATGACCTGTATTTATCAGAAGCTGAAATGTAAATAATATGAAAGTAACTTGTAAACTTAAAAAAACACAAATGAATCAAAATAAGCATGTTCCTTATCTAGGATTTAATTTTATTTGAACACTATGAAAAATAAGATGCATATATTCACCATTGGACAATTTCACAAAAGACATTGGCACTTAGTAATTGATACTTTATGATATCTTTAATAATGATTGTTTTTGTTTATGCATTTCAACTGATTGATGTTATAAAAGTAAAATGGCCATGACATAGCATGAGATTAATGAATTCAAAATTGTTTCTTTAAGAAGAATTGGATAAATGACAGGCAAAGTAAACTAATCAATGCTAAGCAAATTTAAATCAATGTTAATTAATTCATTTGCATTTATACCTTACACAATGATATTATGTCTTATTATATACCTATACTGGGATATCTTTATTTATTTATTCATCAAAGTGTTTAATTATCTTTGAATTAAACATCTGTGATGCAAAGTGGGGCTGATATTTATCCCCTTTCGACAAATTTAAGGGATAAAATGATTCCTAAGACATGATTTGGGGAGGCAATGCACCACTACGTCTTATCCAACAAACTCAAACATGTGATGGTGACAGAAGTGACTAAAGGTATCATCACTTCCTTTACTTTTTTTGTTGTCAAATATTTGTAAAAACATTCTTATATTTACAAAATTTATCATTCTGTGCTTCATCAAACCCCACAAAAACCTGTAGAGAAAACAGTGGCTTAAAATTCATAATCAATGGAAACTACAATTGCCCTTTCTTCCTTCCTTCCTTCCTTCCTTCCTTCCTTCCTTCCTTCCTTCCTTCCTTTCTTTCTTCTGCTCTTTTTTTTTGGGGGGGGGGGAGGGGTTGGGGCTGATATTTGTGATAATGAACAATAGACATGTATTGTCTACTGATTACATCAATTTAAGAAATCCTTTTACTGTCTAGAAATAAATAGAAACTATCTATAATTTAAAAAGTATTCGTGTGAATACCAAAAATGTTATTATCAGTGAATAAATACCTAACTTTATGGGGACCGTTATTTTACACCCAGCATGCTGTGTCTGAAAGACTACTTCTCTCTCTCTTAATTAATTAATGTCTTCTTACTGATTACCATGAATTCACTAGATGTAGAGTCAGGATACTCAAATTCTATCCCTGCTACATTGCTGATCAATTTTGTGATTTTGAGTAAATTTCTTATTTTCTGTCCTCTCCATGCTTTTCTTCTTTGTCTTAATTCTTAGACTTCCCTTTGTAGGTTTATTAGATAAACTAATTTCATTCTATATTTTTATTTTTATTTTTTTGGTCTCTATTTTTAAATAGGTATTTTCCCCCATCAGCAAGCAACATTTTTGTCTTAATTTTTTTTTATGTTTATTTATTTTTTGAGAGACAGAGAGTTGGAGCGTGAGTAGGGGAGGGGCAGAGAGAGAAGGAGACACAGAATCCGAAGCAAGCTCCAGGCTCTGAGCTGTCAGCAGAGAGCCCGATGCAGGGCTCAAACTCACAAACTGTGAGATCATGACCTGAGCCTAAGTCGGACGCCTAACTGACTGAGCCACCCAGGTGCCCCATCATATTTGTCTTTAAAAGATCTTTTTAGGGGTGCCTGGGTGGCTCAGTCAGTTAAGCATCTGACTTTTAATTTTGGCCCAGGTCATGATCTCACACTCCTGAGAGTAAGCCCCACATGGGGCTCAGTGCTGAGCATAGAGACTATTTACCCTTTTTTCTCTCTGCCCCAGCCCTGGTCACATGAATGCATGTGTGCTCTCACTCTCTCTCTCATAAAAAATTATAAAAAATTTTTAAATAAGATATATTTATGTTAAAATAGTATCTATTGTTTTTCCAATTATGAAAGTAATTTATAGAAACTTTAGAAAAGTAAGCAGTGTACAGAGAATAAAATACAAGTAAACCATAACATTTGACCCATTATAAACCATTTTATATATATATGTTCTTATTTTTCTCAATGTGTATATACTTTTTTTCTTCCAAAATTGGTATTGTACTGTATATATATTTTTGGATCATTTTCTGACTTAGCATTTTCTGTCATCATGTCTTATATTGAAAATAGATTTACTGGGAATCTGGTCAAGTTTACATTTTAAGACTCTTCATTTTAATAGACCTTTTCTGGGGCACCTGGTTGGCTCAGTCAGTTAAGCATCTGACTTCTACTCAGGTCATGATCTCACAGCCTGTGAGTTTGAGCCCAGCGTTGAGCTCTGTGCTGACAGCTCAGAGCCTGGAGCCTGCTTTGGATGCTGTGTCTCCCTCTCTCTCTGGCCCTCCCCCATTCACACTCTGTCTCTCAAAAATAAATAAACATTAAAAAAACATTTAATAGACCTTTTCAAAGTCCTATTTTTGTAATATAGATGTTAAAGAGTTTATCTTTAGAATGTATAAGCTTCACTCCTCATAGAATCTATAGGTATTGTTCCTGAAGCCAGATGGCTTGGGTTTGAAATCTTAGCTCCATTGCCTGTTAGCGAGGTACCTTGCAAGCTACCTAACTTTTCTGCGCCTCTGTTTCCCCAAATGCAAAATCCAGATGATAATAATCACTATCTTGTAAGGTTGTTGATGAGATTAAATTGGCTAACATATGAGAATTCCTTGGAATAGTAGCTAACTCACACTTAGTGTTTGGTGTTAGCTTTTAAATGTTTTTATAAAAAATAATTTTAACAAAATATTTTATTTTGTTAAGTATATTTATTTATTTTGAGAGAGAGGTGAGGAGGGGAAGAGGGAATCCCAAGCAGGCTCCTCATTGTCTGCCCAGAGCCTAATGTAGTACTTGAACTCCCAAATTGTGAGATCAGGACCTGATCTAACGAAACCAAGAGTCAGATGTTTAACTGGACTGAGTCACCCAGGTACCCCTGTAACATAATATTTTATAGTGTGAATATATCCTTCTTTGGGGCAGAGATTTATAAATTTATAATTTTTTTCCCTTTCTGCTAATATAAATAATAAGAGGAATACTTTTGTACACAAATCTTCGACTTTACCTTTGGAGCTGAAGCATCCTGCATTTCCCTTTTTCTTCAAAAAAATAAATTACTTCAGTAATAGATAACAAAATAATTAAGATTCTTCTTGTACAAAATAGAGGTAGCTAAAGACAACTCAAAAAACAAAGGTGGCGTATACCTGAATATATTAATACATTATTATCATGTTTATTTTTTTAAAACGTACACTTGGTACTGACTTTTGCTTTCATTTTAATGCAGGTATCTCTTGAGTATAGTAAACTTGTTATCCCAGGGCTTTTCATATCTTTTCAGCATTGCAGGTTTTTGATGGGCACAGAAGGATATAACTTAACAATTTAACATTAAATTAAGCTATAATACTTTTTTTAAACTTGTTTTATTTTTTTCAATTTACATCCAAATTAGTTAACATATAGTGCAACAATGATTTCAGGAGTAGATTCCTTAGTGCCCCTGACCCATTTAGCCCATCTCCCCTCCCATAATCCCTCCCGTAACCCTCAGTATGTTCTCCATATTTATGAATCTCTTCTGTTTTGTACAGAAGAGATTTTATATTATTTTTATATTATTTTATAAATAATTTTTAAAACCTCCCTGGTTTTATATTATTTTTGTTTCCCTTCCCTTATGTTCATCTGTTTTGTCTCTTAAAGTCCTCATATGAATGAAGTCATATGATTTTTGTCTTTCTCTGACTAATTTCACTTAGCATAATACCCTCCAGTTCCATCCACGTAGTTGCAAATGGCAAGATTTAATTTTTTTTGATTGCTGAGTCATACTCCATTGTGTGTGTGTGTGTGTGTGTGTGTGTGTGTGTGTGTATACACACATATATATATACATATATACATACCACCATATATATATACATATATACATACCACATCTTCTTTATTCATTCATCCATCGATGGGCATTGGGCTCTTTCCATACTTGGGCTATTGTTGATAGTGCCACTATAAACATGGGGGTGCGTGTGTTCCTTCGAAACAGCACACCTGTATCCCTTGGATAAATGCCCAGGGTAGTTCTATTTTTAGGTTTTTGAGGAACCTCCATACTGTTTTCCAGAGTGGCTGCACCAGCTTGCATTCCCACCAACAGTGCAAAAGAGCTCCTCTTTCTCCGCTTCCTCGCCAACATCTGTTGTGGCCTGAGTTGTTAATGTTAGCCATTCTGACTGGTGTGAGGTGGTATCTCAGTGTGGATTTGATTTGTATTTCCCTGGTGATGAGTGATGTTGAGAATTTTTTCATGTGTCACTTGGCCATCTGCATGTCTTCTTTGGAGAAGTGTCTCTTCATGTCTTTTGCCCATTTTTTCACTGTATGGTTTGTTTTTTGGGTATTGAGTTTGGTAAGTTCTTTATAGACTTTGGATACTAACCCTTTATCTGATATGTCGTTTGCAAATATCTTCTCCCATTCTGTCGGTTGCCTTTTAGTTTTGCTGATTGTTTCCTTTGCTGTGCAGAAGCTTTTTATCTTGATGAGGTCTCAGTAATTCATTTTTACTTTTGTTTCCCTTGCCTCTGGAGACGTGTTGAGTTAAAAGAAGTTGCTGTGGCCAAGATAAGAGGTTTTTGTCTGCTTTCTCCTCTAGGGTTTTGATGGCTTCCTGTCTTACATTGAGGTCTTTCATCCATTTTGAGTTTATTTTTGTGTATGGTATAAGAAAGTGGTCCAGATTCATTCTTCTGTATGTCGCTTTCCAGTTTTCCCAGCACCACTTGCTGAAGACACTGTCTTTATTCCATTAGATATTCTTTTCCTGCTTTGTCAAAGATTAGTTGGCCATATGTTTGTGGGTCCATTTCTGGGTTCCCTATTCTGTTCCATTGATCTGAGTGTCTGTTTTTGTACCTGAACCATACTGTCTTGATGATTACAGCTTTGTAATACATCTTGAAGTCCAGGATTGTGATGCCTCCTGCTTTGGTTTTCTTTTTCAAGATCCCTTTGGCTATTCGGGGTCTTTTCTGGTTCCATACAAATTTTAGGATTATTTGTTCTAGCTCTGTGAAGAATGCTGGTGTTATTTTGATAGGGATTGCATTGAATATGTAGATTGCTTTGGGTAGTATCTACATTTTAACAATATTTGTTCTTCCCATCGAGGAGCATGTAATCTTTTTCCACTTTTTTGTGTCTTCTTCAATTTCTTTCATCAGGTTTCTATAGTTTTCAGTGTATAGATTTTTCACCTCTTTGGTTAGATTTATTCCTAGGTATTTTATGGTTTTTTTTGTGCAAGTGTAAATGGGACCGAGTCCTTGATTTCTCTTTCTGTCACTTCATTGTTGGTGTATAGGAATGCAACTGATTTCTGTGTGTTCATTTTATATCCTGCAACTTAGCTGAATTCATGAATCAATTCTAGTGGTTTTTTGGTGGAATCTTTTGAGTTTTCCATATAGAGTATCATGTCATCTGCGAAGAGTAAAAGTGTGACCTCCTCCTGGCCAATTTGGATGCCTTTTCCTTGTGTTGTCTTATTGCAGAGGCTAAGACGTCCAATACTATGTTGAATAACAGTGGCAAGAGTGTACATTCCTGTCTTGTTCCTGACCTTAGGGGGAAAGCTGTCAAGATCATCCCCAATCATCCCCATTGGGGATGATATTAGTGTGGGGCCATTCATATATGGCTTTTATGATCTCGAGGTATGCTCCTTCTATCCCTACCTTCTTGAGGGTTTCTATCAAGAAAGGATGCTGTATTTTGTCAAATGCTTTCTCTGCATCTGTTGAGAGGATCATATGGTTCTTGTCCTTTTTTTTATGGATGTGATAAATCACATTAATTATTTTGTCATTTTGAAGGGAGAAAAGGAATTAATGAGGTAGAAAAATTAAAATAAAAAAAATTAAAATTAAAAAAGTATTAAAATTAAAAAATTAAACACACACACACACACACACAAATCTAATAAATGATGCTAGATCCTAGGTGTGTTTTGGTCTGGGTGTTGAAAGTGGTTTGACATATTAGAGGAGAAAAAAGCCGGGAGCGGGGCGGGGGAGAAAAAAGGAAATTGAGAATTTGAAAAAATGAATACACTGAAGTAGACTAAAATGAGATGATGGGAGTAAAATAGAATTTGAAAAATATACACAAAAGTAAAGAATACAGTAGAAAAAATTAAAGAAAAATATTTTTAATAAAAATTAAAAATAAAAATGAATTTTTTAGTTTTTTGTATGCAAGAAAAAGAAACATAAAAGAAAAAAGGAAAAAAAGAATAAAAAGGAAATCGTTTGAAAATTTGAAAAAGTGAATACACTGTAGTAGACTAAAATAAAATGATGGAAGTTAAATAGAATTTGAAAAAAATTACATAAAAGCAAAAAATATAGTAAAAAAAGTAAAGAAAAATATTTTTAATAGAAATTGAAAGTAAAAATGAAGTTTTTCTCTTTCTGCATTCACGAAAAAGAAAAGAAATGAAAAAGAGAGAAAAGAAAAAGAAAAAAAAAGGAAGTTGTTTAAAAATAGACTAAAGTAGTTATTTAAAACTACTTTAGTAGTTTTAGTTTAGTAGTTAAAAAACTACTAAAGTAGTTGTTTAAAAAGTAGACTAAAATAAAATGATGGAAGTAAGATAGAATTTGAAAAAAATTACACAAAGGTACAAAATGTAGTAAAAAAATAATGAAAAATATTTTTAATAAAAATTGCAAATAAAAATGAATTTTTTTCTCTTTCTGTATTCAAGAAAAAGAAAAGTAGTGTAAAAGAGAGAGAGAAAAAAAGAAAATTGAATAGATGGACCTACTAACAGATTGAAATAGGACTGAAATCACTTAGTTTTCCCCTAGACGTCAGACCATGCAGCACTTTATAGTCCATAAACCAAGCAGGCGGTGAGACTTGTGTTCTTGAAGAGCGAGGTTGCCTAGTTGGGTGGGGCTCAGAGCAATGGCTCCATTCTCTACTAGATGGCACTGCTAGCCCCCTGGGGTGGATTGTTGCGGCGCTCGTAGGTGCTTATGCACGGGAGCGGTGAAAATGGTGTCACCCAGCCAGCCTGTCTCCAGCATTGGAAGGAACTCTGTATTCCCCGATCATCAATCTTGCACCCGTCCTGTCTTCAGCCTTCATCCACTCCCCGCTTCTTCACTGTCTGTGACCAAGCCCCCAGGCAGTACCTCTCTCCCGAGTTTTCTCTCAGATGTGGCTATTTTCCCTGGCCCCTTACTTCTGAAGGACTGTGGCTCTGACCCGTTACACCTCTCTGTGGGAGGGTCTCACTGAGCAATGGCCAAACAATGGCTGAATGTCAGCCGCACCCAGGAATGCCTGCTGGACCCTGCTGCTGCTGGAACCCCGAGACTGCGGCCAGGCACCAGCCCACCCCAGAAAAAGTCCACGAGACAGTGCAGCAGCAGCGTTTCAGAGATTATGGAAAATCACAACACACATCTGGCACCAGGCTTTACCCTTAAGGACCTTGTTCCAGCACCAGCAAATGTGGCCGCCTTCCGGGGTCTGCTGGGACCAGGTGGCTTCAACAGTCTCCACCAAATGTCCTTCCAGCAGTGGAACTGCTTTTCCCTGTGTGGCCCGAGAACCTCCCGGACCCCACTCTGCTCCTGGGGATTCACCCTTCCCACTGGAGCACCACCAGCTATTGAGCTGCGGAGTTGCAGACTTTGCGCCCCGCCTTGTTTACAGTCTTAATGGAATTTAAACCCTCTCCTTTCTCCCTTTTTAGTTCAGTCCCTGCGGCTGTTTCCAATTTTCCACTTTCTCTCCAGCTGCTTTTGGGGAGGGGTGCTTTTCCCGTATTCTCCGCCTGCCTCCCCCCAGTCTTAGTCTTTTCTCCTCCTGCAAAAGTGGCTCCCTGCCCGCCTCCGGCTTCTCTCTCCCCAAGTTCACCTCTCCAGGCCATGTACCTGCTGAATTCTGTGGTTCAGGTTGTGCAGATTGTTGTGTTAATCCTCCAATCAGTTTACTAGGTGTGTAGGATGGTTTAGTGTTGATCTGGCTGTACTTCATGGACACGAGACACACAAAAAACTTCCATGCTGTTCCACTGTCTTGGCTCCCTGCCAATGCTATAATACTTTCATTAAAAACTTTATATCTAACTGTGCTGTCACAGCTCAGAGTTTTCGAGTACACTCCGCTTCTTCCTTCTGTTGTCTGCGTTATGTTCTTAAATGACACCCTGGTTACTCGGTAGACGTTTCCTTTCCCTTCAGCTGTAATTAGCTCGGGTGTTATTGGACCCTATTCCTTTCTCTTCCCAGGCTCTACCCTTCCTTCCTCATCATGGGATGAGCTCACTTCCTGTCATCAAGGAAGGCAGAAGGTGCCTGTGGAGGTAGTGTTAGGTGCTGGAAAAGAAAAAGGTACAGGGAAAAGGCAAAGAGACCCACATACTCTTATCCCCCAATACCACAGCTAGCAAGCCTCACATTTTGACCGGTGCTGTGCTCTCGTCCCGCACAGCGGTGGTGGTCTACTTTGAGAAAAGAGAAATAAAGGAAAGGAAGGGAATAAAGAAATGGAAGGAGAGAATTGGGCTATGTGTACTATGGCTCCTCCATGCGTCATCATTCTTCCTTCTCTGTCCATATATCCACCACTGTGCATGGACTAAAATGAAAGTATTGGAGAATAGAGAAGAGATGTACACGGAGATCACTCGGGCAGCTTGAGGATATACTGACACCTGGATTCCACTCTCAGAGATGATGGTTTAATCAGTATGGAATGCTACCTGACCACCAGGATTCTTCTAAGTGATTTTAATGGCAGCCAAGGGTGAGAACCACCTAATTCTATAAAAAAGATAAATCAGTTTCATTAGGCTGTTCTTCCTGATTCTTCTTGAGCACCTACGCAATCTCTTCTTCCAAGAACTCCTGGCCCTTATTGTTGACTTTTCACCTGCATATTAGCTTTGGCCCCTCTTCCCAGAGTTCACCCGTGGTGGTTTGGTATTGCAGCTTTTTTTCCACCCCTGGCCCAACAAGTAGCTGGGTGAAGAAGTAAGGGGAGCTGAACAAAAGAACTGGGTTTGGGAACAGAAAAATATTCAACCCAAATTTTGAAACCTAAACCCCCCCCCCAAAAAAAACCCACCCCCCCCAAAAAAAAATCTTGCTTTTTTTTTCACTTAAGGAAAACAAAAATTTGGCAATAACTTTAAAATCTGTAATTTTGGTACCTCCTGGGCTAAACATGCTGTGGATCATGTCATCTCTGAAAGATAAATGGGTCATGGGCAAGGACTAAAGGCATTTTCTGTAGGCCAAAACCAAGGAACTGTGCAGTGATTCAAGTGACGTCTGAAAACATCTCGGCTTTTAATTCCATATGCATTGCTTAGGGTGAGATGGAAATACCGTCTGCAGGCTCCAAACAGTTGTTTGCTTTGGGCAGCAACCGTCAGCAGATTTCAAATTCAATTCATGATTCGCAGAATTAATAGTTTATCTATACCACCTTGTGAACATAAATGGCCTAATCAGTCTTTCTTACTTTAAAAGATATCTTCTGGAGAAATAAGCTGCTAAGAAATAAACCATTTATCAATCTAATGTGTAAAGGATCGCTAAGTATAGAAAAAAAAAGTTTAACCTTGGGAAATGTGCATTCAAGCCAACAATTTCTATAAACTGCCTTATTGCTTCAAATCTCCCTATATCAACCAATTACATAGATGCTGCTTTCCAGGGAACTTTCCTTTTTGCATCTGAATCACACCCCTGATTCGGAAAAGTCTCCTGGAATTTATTCTCTTCAGGTGACTTAATTTAATCGTATTAAATTGGAGGACTTTGTTGCAAGGTATTGATTATTTTTAACAAACACTCATGATTGTAAACTGATGACTTTTCATTAAAATTGTCTTCATGGAATGGCCTAGTTGATTAGATTAGATACATTGGAGAAATATAAAGTGGTGATGTCCAATTGACCTGAATAATGCATTTTAAAAGACATTGTTATATCCTTGGTTTTCTTGATTTATTGGTTAGGGGTATTTCCCTAGAACCCTTATGTTTCCACTTATTTAAGATCTAATTTATAAGAGTTTCCAATTCACAGTGGGAGGAATACAATAAAAATAACCTTTGGATTCAAATAGTGAGCAATTTTTGCAGTATGTATTATAATATTTTTGATAACTGATACATTATTTTCTGAACCTATTTTTTTAGATTTATAGTGAGCATTATGTTTTGTTATAGGGCCTTGTAAGATGTCAAAAGATAGTTTAAATTTGTTTTTATTAATTACCATAAAGAGAAAGTTAAAAAAGAAATTTTCTTTTATGAAAAATTTTCTTTTATGACAATTTATGAAATTTTCTTTATAATTTTATTGGTATTATATTTTTTCTTTTCCTTTTTCATTTTACACTGTCTACTTTATATGCCAAGTTTACTGTGGGATTTTCTCCTCATAAAAATCTCCAGGGACTCATTAGACCACAATGTTAGAAAATTTTAGGGGTGTCCACTCTAAAATCACTAAAGTCACCTAAATCCTCTAAATCATTAAAGTGATTTAAGAGTTTACTTTTGGATTTAAGTTACCTTGCAAGGGAGTATAAAGAGATGAATGGGCTACAGAGTTGTCAAAGCAAACTTTAACATATAAGATAAAAATAATGGAGAAAAGGAATTTTTATTCTACTACTTAGAGATAACAGACTAATAATTAAGTTGTCTTCCTACCTACAAGAAATGAAAGGCATAATACATTTTGTTGAGTTAATTTATCTTCAAACATTTCACTTATGATTTTGACCCTTTATACCAGGGATTGGCAAAGTTTTTCTGTAAAGGCATGGATATTAAATATTTAGGGTATTTCGAACAACATAAATTCCTTGTTGCATATTCCTCTTCGTTGACATTGGTATTTTATTTGATTTTAGTCAAACATATAAATGTATAGGTGAATGTGTTCACAGATATGTATACTTGTGCTAATGTACATATATCTTAAAACACTATATACGATATATGTGAGCAAATATCATAAAATGCGGCATATCTGTAGTCGAATAATTTCAGCCTCCTTTTGTGTGCCACTGTTCTGTGTACTGTAGCTATAATCCCAGAATCTGTGACTGATTTTTTTCTAGTGGAAGCCACCCCTTTAAGAAAGCTACACCAAATCAAGGGATATAAGTATGCTCTCCAGTCTGTTATCTACATTAGTACTAATTAGTATTAGTGGAGAAAGTAATCACACCTGAAAATTATTTGTAATAAATAATTTAGATTTGACTTTAGAGTGCATTTTGCATATTTATATATGGTTTTACGTCCTCAGAGTTTATTATACTTCTCATTAATTTTCAAATCAGAGTGTGAAAATTTGACTTAGGATAAACTACAAAGCCACTCCACTGGCCTGCTCTTAGAATTCATCCTTTCTCTTAATGGCTGGGAGCTCTGGGTTGCATGCTAGTTCAGTGGTCTAGGGCAACTGGTTTCTGCTTATTTCTGAGCCCCCGCTTTCTCATCTGCAAACTCGATATACTAACATTGAGTGTGTAAAGCCCGTCATAACCATGCTTGGCGTTGTGTTTGATGTCCATTATACATCAGGCAACTGTTTAGGTCCTATCTCTAGCTATGCTTGAAATTACCATCATCCGTTGTTTCAAATTCATTTGTCCTCTTCATTTAAGTTTGGTATCTTGACTTTCCTCCAAAACTGTAACAGAGACAAATGGGAATAATGAAGATATTGTGTTACTGCATTGATTGCATTTTAAATCAGTTTGTGTTGGGGGTGGGGAGCTCTAAAGTGACAGAAATTCGGTTAAATAATCCCTCAAACAGGAAAGATATAGATTACTATTACTAGAATCACTTTGAAATTATATAGGCTATTAATTCATGAAATGAATGGACTGAGTAACTCATAATGCTTATTAAAATGTAATAAATTCAGTCTATAGAAACATACATATATATACACAGCAAGAGAAAGTATGAATTAAGAGATAAAGAAGTCATAAATCATAAAAGAATTTTTGCTCACAGCAACATTGTCTCATAATGGAGATTATTATTTCTCTCTTTTTGAATAAATTATTATTTTGAAAATAATTTTATATAATTTTTCAACCTCATAATTTCAAAAAATATATACTGAGGGTTTCTGTTTCTTACAGAAAAACACAACTGATGTTTAGGAAAAAAAAGCAAAGGCAATGTAATAGGCTATCTGTTACAGATTCAAAAGTGGCTTGGGGGTTAATTCAAACATAACATTCAGGGCATTGCTTGGACGAGGTAAGCACTTCACTTTGCAGTTAAGTTCACTGGGCATTGCCAGTGAACGTGAATGCAGTCGGCTTGGTGAGATCACAGCCATGACGTCAGGGTCCAGCAGGGCCAGGCAGCAGGAGAGGCAGGAATGAAGCCAAGCAAAGAATAGCTCCGGACAAACAGAGCTGTCCAGAGAGGAAGTGAGGGTCTGGTAGGGCAGTCTTGTTGGACAGGGGCCACGAGGCCTTCTGTCTACAGATGCACAGGAACTTGGAGCATGAGAGAATATGAATGTGTATGTATGCGTTATTGTACAAGAGTCTGGAGGATGTCAGGAGGCCGTATTCATCACGTCCTGCTCTACAATGAGCTGTAGCATCTTCCTTCCTCTAAGGTGGGTCCGTGAAGTTATCACTAAGAGGAGCCCAGACCAGATAGAGTCAAGGTGCATTTCACTGGATGTTCATGTTCATCTGTCTATCTACTTACTCACTATTCACCAACTATTAAGGCCCTGACATATGACAGGCACCGCACCATACATGGAAGTGGTACTATTGGCCACCAACAATCTTCTCCGTGAATATAATGTGTATTTCAGCCCTTTCACCAAAGGTACGGCTCCTCGAGTTTATCTTGAAAGTAAATTGTGGGGTTTTCTTTCTATAAATATGCTAGTCTTTTCTTTTTTTTTTTCTTTTTTCTTTTTTAATGTTTATTAATTTTTGAGAGAGACAGAGACAGAGTGTGAGCAGGGGAGGGGCAGAGAGAAAGGGAGACAGAATCCGGAACAGGCTCCAGGCTCTGAGCTGTCAGCACAGAGCTCGATGCAGGCTCAAACTCACAAACCATGAGATCATGACCTGAGCTGTAGTCAGATGCTCAACCGACTGAGCCACCCAGGCGCCCCTTTTTAAATTTTTTTTAATGTTTATGTTGAGAGAGAGAGAGAGAGAGAGAGAGAGAGAGAGAGAGAGAGAACGAGTGGGAGAGGGGCCGAGAGAGAGGAGAGAGAAAGTCCCAGGCAGGCTCCACTCTGTCAGCACAGTGCCTGATGTGGGGCTCAAACTCACGAAACCATGAGATCATGACCTGAGCCGAGATCAAGAGTCAGTCGCTTAACCAACTGAGCCACCCGGGTGCCCCAATGTGCTGATCTTTTTTCTCCATGTTTTGGTATCTTATTTTTAGGCTTCTGAAATTTATCAGTAGAAAGTTAACTCTCAGCGCGTGGATTAAGAGTGGTTCTGTCTCCCCAAGGGACTTTTGATGATGTCTGGAGACACTTTTGGTTGTCAGTACTGGGGGTAGGATGTGCTTTTGGCATCTAGTACACGGGGCCAGGGATGCTACTTGATATCCTCGAGTGCAGGGGACAGACCCACAACAACGAAGATTGCCCAGCTCACAGTGTCAACGATACTAAGGCCGAGATCCCTGATACAGAGGACTAGCATCTAACTGTCCCTTCCACTTAAAGCTACACCTTGCCAAGGATGACACTTCATGTGCCAAGCACTCCCTGAGCAACAGCAGTGTTTATCTCTTCTCACAGAGTCTCACCCCCTGGAGAATGGGAAGAGATAGGCCATTTAGGGATCATGTATTCTTGCCCTCAAAGTCTAACACAGAAGAGCGTAAAGGGTGCTGGCTTCTTCCTCCATGAATGCTCCTCATTAACTCACTGTTTTCCTAGTGGTCAGATCCGGCTATTATGTAAGCAAGGAGACTTCTGAAAGGAGAAATCATCTCACAAACTGTACCTGAACGCTGACAGATTATGCAGAATGAGGAAGGACAGCCATATTGACTTATCCTTGAAAAAAGCATGGGGGATGGGGTGCAGGGTGGTAACACTATTGTGTCTGTGAATCATAACCCTTACTGTACATGCACTTTCCAAACCATTTTACCCTCCATGACAGCTCCTCTGGGTCTTTCCTTAACCAGACCTTGGACTCTGGGCTGACTGAACTCATTTAACATGCTTTTGTGGAGGGAAGGGTAGAAAGAAAGAGATTAGGAGACAAATACACTTAACATGAATATGGGGGTTTAAAGAAGCAAATTTAGGATACCTGCTTCCCCTGCCAGGACAGGTGCTATCTGTGACCATGTACAGATATGGTCTCCACTGACCAGGACCAAAGCCTTTCACATTCACTGGGTTATGTGATCACAGGAACTTATATCACCATCTTGAAGCACTCATTTTATTTTTTATTTCTTTTAAATTTTTTAACGTTTATTTATTTTTGAGAGAGAAAGGGAGAGAGAGAGAGAGAGAGAGAATCCGAAGCAGGCTCCAGGCTCCGAGCTGTCAGCACAGAGCCTGATATGGGGCTCGAACCCACAGACCGTGAGATCATGACCTGAGCCAAAGTCAGACACTTAACTGACTGGGCCACCCAGGCACCCCTTGAAGCACTCATTTTAAACAAGCTTTCAATGAGAAGTATGTGGGAAAGCATGAGAGCAGGAAAATGCTGCAATTTCTAGGTAAATGCTATACAGCACCTAATCCAGTCCCCATGTCCATTTCGCTTATAGAAGCATTAATGAGATATTTCCAGCTTGATTGGGCAAAGCTTTTGCAGTGTCATTGGCCTGCAGATTCCTAGAGAGCCTCTTGTCTGCCTTTTCTTCTTGGTGGTCCCTCCCTTCAGCCCTGTGTGCACCTTACGTTTTGATCCATTCATTTGGAGTCTTCATTTGAAGTCTTTCTCAGATATCCTTAGGGCAACTTTGGCTCTTCAGAGTTGATTTTTGCCCCTTCAGAGGCCTCTCCAAGTGATCAGGCAGCGTGCAGACTTTCTTTTTGCCTTTGGAACAGTGGTGGTTTTTATCTACAATATTGTTTCCCCCCCCCCCCCCGCCCCCTTGAAGCAATCTGCCCTGCAGCAAACAGATGTCTGTACCCAGATCTCCCTTCTAGATGAATAAGATCCTTCCAGAGGCTAATGCTGGTTGGAAAAAGTGCTTTCGTGCATCTATGAAGCATAACTGAGCCCTAAGCAACAACTTTTGATGTGTATTTTGTGAATGGGGAAGAGAAAAAAATGAAAAACATTTATTTTTCTGCCAAACTGTTTCTTGAGATGAAAATTTTTGTTGACGGAAGGCCTTACCCAACCTGAGGTTTGCCCTCGCCGATAAAACAAAGGTTGGATGGACATTGCTTTGCCTTACATTGTTCTTCAATTCCGTTCTCTGCGCTGTTTGGGCATAATACTCCATCAGCAAAGTGGGGCTGATAACTGTCTTCCAAAACTCCATCCTGTTTGGTTTGCTGAGAAACAGTTTTCATCCAAGCATAAAATACTTTGTTCAAAGAGTCAACCTTCAAAAGGTGGAAGTCTAAGTCCACGGGCAGGCTAAAAATGAAATGAGTGTACTTATTTTGGGAGGACATTAGTTTTGCCTCAGTACCTCAGATGCCCATCTTTCATAAGATCTAAGATCAATGTACCTTAAGGTAGCAACATTTGTCATAATTGCCTGATACATTAGCATCTTTCAATACCAAATATTAACTTTGACTATGAGATCACTAAACCATGTAATGATTTTGAACAAGGAATAATAGCTTGACTTTTGAGGACCAGTGAAGCTAACAGCAAACTTTTGAGACAATGACATACTCTTAGACAGAATTTAAGCTTGGAACCTAATGAAATGTTTGTTGAGCCCTATTTATTGAAATATGAGGACTTGGTTTCATTATTCAATTATAAATACTAGTTTAGGCATATGGAAGCAAACCACATGACACAGAAAGGGAGCGGTCTGTTTTTAACTATTTAGCCTCAAAGCAGGCAGAAATCCAGCATCTTTCTATTCCCCGTATCAGGAGGGGAAGAGCCTAAGTAATGTCATTTTCAGTAAAAGCAAACAATAAAAATTTCATCTTCATAGAGAAGCATTTATACCTCAAGTCTTTGCAGAGCGATGAGAATCAGAAGATTTTTTTTCCTTTTTTTTAAACCTCTTTGAAAATCCAGACCACACTATTGATTACTAACTATTCACTGCTGAAGGCAGTACTCTGTATTCAATAAATTAAGCTTTAATTCCTGAGTCCAACAAAATAATTGACCTCAAAAAGAAGATAAATGAATAGGCTGTCCTGAGCTCATGATTAGAATCCACTTTCTAGTCTCATTATATTCGTATTTTTCAATTCAGTGATTTTTCCATTCTTTCTTAGTTTTGTTCACAATCTATAACACCTTCCTCCCTGCTGCTATATCACCAAGGCCAACCTCTTTCCATTCTTGGTTTTGAGAATGAAAGATTTTAATATGATATTTTTATAATTTAGTATTAGTATTGATAAATTAATACAGTTTCCATTTTAGGACAAGCTAGGTAACTAGTATTTCTGAAAACTTCTGAACTGTTCTTGATTTCATAAAATCCTAAATAACATAGATGTAGCATGCATAAATATTTTGATTAAGATAAGAAATATTTGGTGGCTTGTATAAGATCACACAGGATTTATAAACCATGACTTAGGAAATCCTTCAATTATTGCTGCCCCTGTAGCCACAGAATTTCTATATTTAAGAAAGTATATTCTTTCATAGTAAGAAGGTAAACATGTGACTAGAGTCCTCTTTAAGGTTTGATGCTTTGGTTTCATTTGAAATCAAATATAAAATATCATTATTGCAGACACTATTTAAAGATCACAGCAGTAGTTCAATGTTAACATTATTCAGAACTGAAGTAAATCAAGGTCTTCTGAGAAAGCAGAAATAAGGTACAGCTTCCAAGGAAACTGTGGAGAGATTCGTGGCTTTTTTCCTTCAGTGTCCCAGGAGAAAATCGCCCAGGGTTCCAGAAAAAAAGAAGTTATTTGTTTTTGTTTGCATTCCTACTTTGATTCCTTGAGGCATCCTGGACTTGATTTGCCCTTCTATTACCTGAGAAGGGTGCATAGTATCAGAGAATAAAGAGAACTGTGGGAGGTAAAACAGAATCCCTCTGATGTTGGGCACTTGGATTTATAAACTCAGAGGCATTATCTCTTCATAGTCTTTTTTGCCACCCCAAATCACATTCTGCAAATGGGATAACACTTGAGTTGACTTTACCCAGGCTCACTTGGTGCAAATGGATAGGTGCCCCGCATGCCTGAAGCGTGTCTTTTTTTTTTTTAATTTTTTTTTTTTAACGTTTATTTATTTTTGAGACAGAGAGAGACAGAGCATGAACGGGGGAGGGTCAGAGAGAGGGAGACACAGAATCTGAAACAGGCTCCAGGCTCTGAGCTGTCAGCACAGAGCCCGACACGGGGCTCGAACTCACGGACCGCGAGATCATGACCTGAGCCGAAGTCGGCCGCTTAACCGACGGAGCCACCCAGGCGCCCCGCCTGAAGCGTGTCTTGAGGGAGCCTAACATGAGGCCTGAAGAGGCTAACAGCACCCAGTGACGTTAATTTCTTATTTCTTGCATCCTATAACTGAGTGTACTGCAGGATAGCAGAGTTCATCTCTTGGTGTACTCTTTTTCATTGAGAACTTTTTAGGCAGAAATCCCAACAGCCCATATTTTATTCAAGTTCTATAAAATGATAGTTTATATTTATAATGGTAATGCAAAGTACTTCATAACTTTCTGATTCATTATGGCAAACTAAATTATGCTCATTATAGCTTTGGTATTAAGTGAATTTATTTGCATTATGAATCTCTGAACACTGATAATTGATTGCTATATATAGCAACTACAAAGAGTCCAAAATATTACATTAATGTAAATATCCCATTTATGAACTATTCCAAATAGCAGCAATTTAATTGAATTTAGTGTTAGGACAGATTTGTAAGTAGACTGGCGCAAAAGTTTTTAGCCGTATGCATTTGTTATTATGTTAATGACAATACTTTGCAACGTACTTTGATTTGAGTTTAAATTTAATTACAATTTTCTAAAATTTAACAATACATGAAAAAAGAATCTAGCTACTTTGGAGGAGTAATAAATGATACACTCCTAATGTTAATGGATGTGCTTTCAAATAGAAATCATGTGGTCTTCTGTTTTCTTTGACTCGTAGATCGTAGATGCAGGGCAAATCTTATTTAAAGTATTATCATCAATTCATTGATGCCTTAATCACAGGTTACGTTTTGTATGAAAGTTGTGTCTAAGTTAAGTAGATGCTGTGGGCATTCTAGGTCTTACTAATTATGAGTGTTTTCTTGGTTTATTTGCAGAATTTTTCCGAGAGCTCCTGGAGAATGCAGAAAAGTCACTAAATGATATGTTTGTACGGACCTACGGAATGCTTTACATGCAGAATTCGGAAGTGTTCCAGGACCTTTTCACAGAGCTGAAAAGATACTACACCGGGGGCAATGTAAATCTGGAGGAGATGCTCAATGACTTCTGGGCTCGGCTCCTGGAACGGATGTTTCAGCTGATAAACCCACAGTATCACTTCAGCGAGGACTACCTGGAATGTGTGAGCAAATACACAGACCAGCTGAAGCCTTTTGGAGATGTACCCCGGAAATTGAAAATTCAGGTCACCCGCGCCTTCATTGCTGCCCGGACGTTTGTCCAGGGGCTAACTGTGGGCAGAGAAGTGGCAAACCGAGTTTCCAAGGTAATTGAAAATCTGCTTTCTAATTGGTCTTTCTCTTCTGCTGTTTTTAAAACAACTGTTTAAACAACAACAACAACAAAAATTCAAGGTGAAGTTTCTCTGTTACAGTGGTCCTTGCTGTTAGAGTAATCGGATAAACGTCAAGGTTTAATTCTGTTTTACTTTTTTTTCTTGCTTTGTATGAGAGAAGACAAGATTTCAATCCATTCCATGTTTGAAACATAGTGTCAATATTTATCAGCGATATAGCATGAATGGTGCGGAAACAGGCGTCTTGTAACTATGACCACTTGGCACTTCTGAACAGAGTTTTAAGAATGATAAATAATCATGAAACAGTCCATCCGGAGGTTATAATCCTCTAGGAAGTCACAAGGTGATAGTCTTCATGAGGTTTTCAAGTAGAGACAAGCTGCTGTTCACACACCAGCTTCTGGCATTTCTTCTTCTGTATCACTTGCAAAAGTGGCCAAATTCCTCAGTAGTGGAGAAAGAACCCTTTGCTAACACCTGTAGAACTGGATTAGGGAGGAATAATGAATACAAAGTATAGATCCTGGCAGGGAATTCCTTTTGTTATCCATTAGCTTTGAAATTCAACGCCTCGTATTGCATCCGGCTTATGAGCAAGATAAATCACTAATACACATCGCGCCTTTCCTTGAGGATGTCTCTAAACCTTTAATGCAAGGGGTCTTTCTCCACTGCTTTCTTTAAACATTGACTGTTTCCTGTGTGTAGGATGTTTGCCTTTGTTTAAATTCTTCCTTGACATTCAACTGTTCTTAGGAGACGGGCTTGCCCATTTATGAGGTCAGCCCAACAAATAAACTGAAAGATGATTACTCTAAGACATAAAGTAAAAACAGCACATAACAGGAATCTGGTATTATGTCACCCAAAAAGGTCATATTTGTACAAAGATTAATGCCAAACACTACTTTCTTATTGCAGGGCTGTGGCAAAGACCCACATATTTCTCATAACTATTGGTGCTAACCTTCCATATTTCTCTTTTCTCCACCTTCATGTCCTCAATATTTACATCTTGGTATAAAGACTGTGTATACCCTTAAAAAAATGTGTCTCTGTGACACTATTTATAAATTTCATAGCCATCCATTTTTAAATTACCTATTCCTACTGAGTTTATTTGAGCATATGGAAAGAGTATTTTCAAGAGGCCTCTAAAAAGGATAATCACATGAGGCTTAATATAATATAAAGGCCATATAACTCTGATGTTAAAAATGATGTTTTTTTAAATTGAAAATCAGTAATATTCTGGATACCAAAGGAACTAGAGCCCCAAAAGTGGGTCGATAAGGAACTAGCCAGGTGGAATAGCAAAAGGAAATATGATCACCCGAGAAAGTCTGTAAAATATATAGAAGTACAAAAACTAATTATGTATCCCATATATTCTTAAGCAGAAAGTTTGTTTTTTTTTAAAAAAAGATAACTTTAGTCACAGAGACTTCAAATTGAAGTCTTTGCTTTTGCTGGAGAATGAAACACACAGCCGGCTTTTAAGAAACACAAGATAAGAAATTCAAAGCGTGGATTGATCTGTGCAACATTCTGGACTCTTTACTTTGATTCTGTCTGAGTGTGAGTAACGTTTAGATGCACATATTTTGGCCTGGGGATGTTCTGGTGCAATAAGAGAATATTTTCTAGCAAAGTATCTAGAAAGTATCAGGGGAGACTGCTGCTGATTCTCTCTGAGTTCTCAGAAGATGGCATTAACAACTGCCCCTAGATGGCACCTCCCTTTTACCATTCCCTGACTATCTCAGTGTGAGGTCTTTGTAGATCAAAATCGAATTTACTACTCTTCATGACGTGGAGGTTGACATCATGGAGCAACCACCAGTAGAATATGGCTTTTAATTTTTTTCTGGACATGATGAGGGATATACTGTGTAACACTGTGATCTTGTTTCTCCTGATCTTTCCATGATCAGCATTCATTTGCTGAGCAGCTGCTGTGGATTTGTGATGTAGTTTGTGGTCATGTAACCATGGAATGCTGACTGTTCTATGCAGATATTGGCTTGTCTGGCCTGAGTTTCATTAGCCCTAATCTATTCAAATCATAAGTCCCATGCTGACATCTGGGTGCCACCTTGTAGAAAGATAAACAGAGAGAAGGAGAAAGAGAGAGGGGTGTGGCTTAAAAGAAGCCGAACCTTTTTTTTTTTTCTAAAATAATTTATGACTCAGGGATTTAAGTGTATTACAAATGAACTTTCTCACCTAATGATTACCAGATGGTATGTAACTGACAAAACCAGAAATACATCTACTAGGACTGTTGGTATGTTGGTATTTTTCAGCACCCAAACTATTTTTTGTAATAAGAATAAAAATGACAAGGACTCAATATTTTAAGAGAAAAAGCAAGAATGGTGTTGGAGGTAAAAGCCCTTCATAAATCTGGGGCGTCCCTGTGGCCCGTTACTTGAGGGGTTTGAGTTGGCGAAATGATTGCAGAAGAGGTAAGGAATTCAATGCAATATTCCCAAATGGAGATCAACAAACTAGGTTATCTCCTGCATCCTGGTTTGTAGAATACATTTTTTTCCTTCTGTTTCTTCTCTTTCAGTGGCTTCTCAAATCTTGGAAGATATCATTAATAGCCTCTAATTAATTGTTTTGACTGTAAAATATATCCCTTTGGCAAAACACAGCCATTTGACACAAATGTTTTGACATGATATTATAGGGAATTTTTGTACCAGAAAAATGGAGGAATAATTTGGAGGCATCAACACAATAAGGGTTTAAACTTATCTTTGCCATCTTAGAGACAAAAGCCTTGTCTTCTTCTAGGCACTGAATGAAGCAAGTTAATTTTAAGTAACCATAACTGGAGATCTGGTTCTAAGAAGTGTTAAATGATCCTCGAGTGAATATCTGTGGTCAGTTAGCCAGGGTTCATTTACTATGTGAATGACTAATTTTGAGAGTGCTGAGTGTTGACAAAATACTGAGATTTGGTAACTTTCATACTTTATTGGTGGAAGTATAAATGGATGTGTTCACTTTGGATAACAATTTGAAAATACCTGTATCACTGAAAAAGTGTGTATCCCAACACTGCAGTTCTACCCCAGGAGTGGAACAGGCAGATATGTGCATGTGTGTGCAGGCAGATATGAAGAAGAATGTTCACAGCATTGGTTACAATAACATGAAAATTAGAAAAGTCACAAATGTCCCATCGGCATACATGGTGATCTTGTCACACCATGAAATCCAATGGAGCATGGAAAATAACTGAACGATAGCCACACTCATGGATGAATCACGGAAACCTCATTTTGAGAGAAAAACATTATCAAAGAATACATACAATTTATATAAAGTTCAAATAACATGAAACAAAGCAATACATTTTATTTTATTTCAGAATAAAAATATATGTGATAGAAGTCTGGAGAAAATTTTTAAAAATTGAAAACACAAACATTAGATGGTCATTTCCTTTAGGGGTTAGGCTTAGAGATATTATAAAGGCGGGTTATACAGGGATTTCTAAAGTTATTGGATAACATACTGTTTCTTAAGCTCTGGGCGATATGTGCGGTTGGAGGGGTGGATTTAAAACCATTTTAATGAAAGAGATTCAAATGGTGAAGACTTTGCCATTGTTCATCTCTGATTCTCTTCATCTGTGCAGATATGATCAAATCCCTGAGCTACCCCCAGTAGTTTATCAGACTTACTGCTGTTTGTAGATTTGTTAACTGTTCACTTTCCATGCTCCATATTGTGCTAAACTATACCAGGTAAGCTTGGAAGGCAAAGCTCTAAACTGAAGATAAAAACAAATTTTGATAATGTAGTAGCCTGGAAAGAAAGAGTCTAGACTATTTCTTAGCATTGTCCCTTTATTAAAACACCACTCTCATACCCTTATATATACCCATTTATGAGTGGAAACACGGAAGCCAGCTTGTCAGACACTGTGAAGCACACAGACAGAGGGCTCCATTAAAGAGGTGTTAATGTTGTCTGCCTAGACCAAGCTTCAACTATTTATCATGAAGGCAAATGTGGAAATGACTCTCCTGTCTTCACTGGTCCATCCTGATGGCTGTCATTCTGCTTTAATCAAAGTGACTTCTATGAGTAAAGACTGTAAATTATGTCAATAAAACTGCGTCAATTATGGAAGTCATTTCAATGATTCGTTCCAGACAGTTGGGTAGATAGTAGAGCTGGGATCCAGAGAACTTGCCCTATTGCCAAATACCGTCATGTATCCCTTGTCTGTCTGTATGTCCGTCCGTCCATCCATCCATCCATTCACCTACCTAAAATCCTTCTTTCTTGTGGGTCATGACTTTGAAAAGAAAGTTTGACTTATAGTCTTTAGTAAGACCAGAAAGTTTCATCAGTAGATACCTGTCAATGCTACACAGACTGTTTTTGCATGAAGAGCCTCTTAGCTGGTTCATATACCTGAGTAAACAGCTTTGCATTAACATTGCAATGCCAAGAAAGCAATAAACAGAGTCAATTTTCAATAAATGTGGTTGATAGACTATAAGGCTGAAAAGTTTATCATCAAATTTGATGAAATGAAGGCTATGAAATACATCCATTGAGAGCATTCTCTGATCACAATGGAAAACCATTCTGAAGAATTTACCATTGAGATAATTTATAAGAGAAATGGTATTCTATTTAGCTGTTTGCTTTGGGGAAAGAATTTAAGATATAAAGTAAGACCACCTTTGATAGCTATCACCTGACTCATTTGTATTGTTCCTTTTATGGTGATATTTTAATCGGAGTTAATTTTTATGGAGTCATCCAAAAATGAAACAGACCACAAAAAGGTCTTAGGTGAATGAAACCTTTTTATAATTCTTCTGTGGCTAGTGTATTCTCTTCTGTAATTGTTGATTATTCAGTGTAAGTTACTTCAATAATATACAGTGTTAGGAAGAATAGGTAAGCTTTTTAAAATTATCAATAATGCTTCTATGTTTACAACTTTTAAGTCAGCATAAATAATACATGCTTGCTGCTTTATGATGGTGGTGTGGGCATTATATTTAGAAAGTACTTAGCAGTCAATAAATAAATAATATCATGATAAAAATAGTAACAAAATGATATTAGTACTAGGAGCCATGACAATGAAAATAATGTAATTCATTGAAAATGTATGAATTTTAGCCTGGCCTAGGTGCTGTGATAAGCCCTGAAAATCACAATAATATAAGTAAATCCCACTGTCAGAAGAAGGAAAGAACATTTCCCCTCAAGTATAGCATGTGGGATTCTGCAGATGGATTTAGAGAATTAAGAGAGACAGTCTGTTTTGATTAAAACACTTCAGTTATTTTGATTAAAACAGTTAAAATATCTTATTAATTTTATGTTCTCTTGCAAACTACATAGCTTAGATGTATGCTTGTGAAAAATAGTTGAGATAAGAAGAGGGTAGAAATTGAGGAAAATGAAGCCATTTATATCCAATGCACTAACAACTATTTGTGTATTCTTTCTTTTTGTTCCCTTTTGTAGCTTGTGTCTCTTTCTAATACCTATGCCTGAATCAGGCTACTTTATTTTAAAATTATACTATCTATTGGGATTCCATTAAAATGAGCACCTTTCTCATCATTGAAATTTGATTGTGAAGTTTTATCCATTTTGGAAGAAGTTAATGAGTTCCTTAACTCTGTGAATACAACGTAACTAGGAAATGTTTGAGAACCACAGTTCTGCTTATACTGTACCTAATAGGTATAATCTCTCTCTCGACTACAGTTCAAGTGGGGTGGTTATAATAACCCAGCTTTTATTTCATCCCAATGTGGACTCTTGTAAAAGTGAAGCCATTTTATGCTTGTTCATTGTGTACTGTATGTCAAGTACCATTGGTAAGTTTATGAGATACCAAGGCCAAGCAAGTTAACATATTTGCAAGTACTAATTGGGAAGACACACACACACACACACACACACACACACACGCACAAAATGTCAATGTATACTGAGAGAATTTTGCAATAAGTGTTCTGAGAACAGAAAGGAGAGACATCTAGCTTAATCTTATGTGCCCGGAAATTTTCAGGGGCGTAGAAGCCTGAACCACATATTGAAGGATGCATGGGCGTTGGGCAGATGATGAGGGCATCTAGCATGGTGAAGGATGTTTTAGGCAGAAGCAACAGTGAACAGAAGAAGCACAGAGGTATAAAACCAAATGATGTGTGCAGGTAGCTGCAAGCATGTGGTGTTCTTGAGGTATAAAGTAAAAAGCAATGAATAGCAAGACATTAAGCTGGAGGCCCAAACTGAACCCTTGAATAAAAACTATTTCACTAACAATTTGGCGCATGTCTATTTTACCTGAATAACTTAAAAAAAAAACAGCAACAAACAAAAAAACAAAAACAAAACTTTCTGTGGTTTGGAAGCATTCTAGTACTTTTGAGGGACAAGTGAATGCTGAGCACTTACTGTGTGTCCAGTATTGTTCTGTAAGAAACAGGAAATAACAATGAATAGCATTGTCCTTGAGGAAATCCAACACTATCCAGAAGTTACAAGTGTGGTGCAAATGATCAGGATAAAGGCAGAGATCTGTATAGAGCACTATGTGAATCAAGAGAAACACACATTCCTTTTTGTCTTGGGAAATTGGAAAAGACACTGTAGAGTAGATAATAGTCAGACTTAGACTTCAAGAATGAACAGGTATTACAACAGGGAGAAAGGGATGTAAGGCTTTGTGTCCTCGGCCCAGCAGGTTCAAAGACACAAATCGTGAAAGGTCATGGTGTTTTGGAGGGGATTCCAGGAGGTAAATTTGGACCATATTATTTGGATCATAGTTTATGTTAAGGAATGTGAAGGACTTGGCATAGGCAAGGAATAACAATGATTTTTTAAAAGACAAGTATGTGATCAGATACTCACTTTAAAAAGGCAGTCCATGGGGTTGATAATCTGGATTGGGAGACTGACAGCCGGTGCAGTGATGGGAAACTATTGCAGTTGCCCAGATTAATAGTGATGAGACCTGGGTCAGCAGGTGGAGTGGAGTGGAGAGCACACCCAGAGAGACAAACACGCCAGCAAAGTATATAGATGATGTATCTTCTCAGGTTCCCTCCCGGCATCAAGCACAGTTCCTGTCACAAAATTTGTTCCCGTTTAGTAACAGCTGTCTGTTGGCTGACTGGTTTGAGAATCACCACCATATCATTGATTGTTGGCAAAGGATGGTAACATTTGGCTAGAGGAAGAAGGGAATAGGATCAGATGAAATATCAAAACATATCAAGATTTAAAGAGGGATATAGAGAAAGAAGACAAATGGTGCGAGCCAGAAAAGCATATTGCCCTGAAAGTAAAGAGAACAGAACTTCAAGAAATAGGGTAATGAACAGTATCGAATGTTGCAGATAGTCAAGTGGGAGGCACAGAGGAAATAGACTTTTGGATTTGGCTCTTAGGATGTTACCAATTAGCAAGCAGCAGTGCAACTACCCTGGTTTTGATTGGTGGAGAAGCTAATTCTTCTGCCACTACACATTCTAGAACTAGCGTGGTCCATGGACTGGTGCTCTTGAGTAGGCTATCACGGTTTTGCAACAAGGTAAGTACAACTGAGAGCACTTTAAAAATCTGAATAGCAATTTCACATTGCCCCAGCATCCAAGACACCATCAGTAGACTTTTCCTTGAATATTGGTGAACTTGTCTGGTGAGTCTCCTCGCTGTGACCTGCATCTTAGTTATGCTCCATCAGGTTAGGTATCAAAGCATAACATCCTGGGAAGAATCAAATAACCAGCCAAAGCCTGTCTAGGTCATGGGAGCCTCAGACAGCGAGTCTGAGGTGTATTATTCTAGAACAATGCTGAGAATACAAAATAACCTATTCGGCTTGATTCTGTTGGTGTGTCTGGACTTTCTCCTCCCTGTGTGCAGTTTCCCTTTACCCCTTTTTGTGGCCTTCTGTCCCAGCCTTTTCCCCTGGGGTGCATTCTCTGTGTTCACAACCATCAATGGGCTCCTGTAAGCCCATTTTGATTGACACATCTACTGTCTGCCTTTGCCCCACAAGTCCGAGAACTTCTCTGGGGCCATCGGAAACGTGTGCTACAAGCAGATGTCTTTGTTACTAATAGGGAACCTCCAGTGGTGAAATGTGCCAATTAAGGTACAGCACAAATAAAAAAAGCCCAAGGATAGAACTCTAGTGCTGCAACTCAAAGGATGCTTCTTCTAAAATGGCTTCGTAAAGGAAAACGGACCTGACACTTTATTCCAGTGAACAGCGCTGAGTCTGTTCTTGGATATGTATCTCCGAATGCTTTTATGCTTTTCTTGCTGGAAGGTTCTGTGCCACAAGATTTGAACAGCAGTCGTATTGTAATTACTTACACATGCAAAAGCACACCCGGAGTGTTGGCTGGACACTGCGGGCTGTGTGGCAGGATAGGCCGAAACTAAAAGTTTGGAGGATTTTTCTTTTATGGTCCCATCTTCATGGAGTCAGTGTAACAAGGACATTCTCTGAGGCAATATCAGTGCAGAGGTTTATGAGCCAAGATACACATGAAAAAGAATTTTAATAGAGCTTGACAGATATATTGCATTAATACTGCTGACATAGTGAAGCAAGACTTGTGTAAAGAGTATGACACATTGGTATTTTTTAAAATGAGGTATTAGGTCATACAGATAGCTGACTGTATAAAGAGGGGGGATACACTGTCCCCACTGTTACCCTCGTGATTACAGACAAGGGTTATTCCCCTTCACGTGTATGCGTTTTACCTCTTCGTCTTGATGAGTGATATTCAGCGCAGACACAGTGGATCAATCCCAGATGCTTAGAAAATAAAAATCACCCCACACAATGTCGAAACTCTACGTTGTCTTACGTCTAAATCGGACGGCCAAGGGTGAAAATGGACAGTTCAGGGTGTCAGTAATGGGATAATGGTGACTTTGACATTCAGATGGAAGTACAACTGTAGCCTAAATCAATAGTTATTGCAAGTTAACATGAGTTGACACTTAAGCAGCGGGCATAAACAGATTTTTAAAAATTCATTTTTGGCGTTGCAGGAATGTGCTGCATGTCAAAAATGCCGATGTCATGTTTAATACTCAGTAGATAATGGGATTTTCATGGGAATTTTATCCTCTTTAGTTTGTAGTATCTTAAGTCAGGAAAGGAGAGTTTTCCATGTTCATTTTGTATAGGATTTGGCAATCAGAAAAAGTCATTCAACATTTTGAACTTTCATAAATATATTAATTATGAAAAACTGTTATGCCGCATACCATTCTCACAGTAGTTATAAATATGAGTCTCTCCATAAAGAAATATATTGGTTAATAAATAATGGGTGTTGGGCACCTGGGTGGCTCAGTCGGTTGGGCGTCCGACTTCGGTTCAGGTCATGATCTTACAGTTTGTGAGTTCGAGCCCTGCATCGTGGGCCCTGTGCTGACAGCTCAGAGCCTGGAGCCTGCTTCGGATTCTGTGTCTCCTTCTGTCTCTACCCTTCCCCTGCTCACGCTCTGTCTCTCTCCCAAAAATAAATAAACATAAAAAAGTAGAAATAAAACTGATAATCAATAAATATAAATAAATAAATAATGTGGGTTAAAACTTTTCCTCATTTGCTCTTGGTTTTCTAAAGACCCATTTCCTTACTAAAACTCTATCTAGATAAGGCAAAATGTATTTCACTGTTTTTCAACGGAAATGGACAGCAGTCAGTAAGAAACACAGGATTTTATAGGGCTTTAAAAATAGCAGAGAACCAGTCACTCTGCAGACGTGCTCATTCTTTTCTTCTTAGGGTTTTGTTGCTCAAATTAGAGGCTGGGCCAAGGGGAAGTTAAGTGTGCTTGCAATAACACATTTTATCGAAAAGACAAACCTTATGATATCCTGCTGCATTTGTAGATAGAATATAACTATATAAAATATTTATGACACCATTTCCATAAAATATCAGGAATATCTATTGTGAAATGGAGAAAAAAGTACTCTGACATTTTGGCTAAGACGGCAGAGAATCCAGATGGAAAGTCTTTTATATTTGTGCAGATTCTTTTTTTTTTTTTTTATTGTTAAAGTGATAGCTTTGTTCCAGCAATAGTCCGATATACCAATTGTTTAATACGTTGTAAATCTTACAACTCCTGGCTATCCAAGCTGTCCCTCTTAGTCAGTTGGTAGTTGATCACTTGTGTTGTGGTTATAGAACCAAGTGCATTGGGGAAATGAGATAATCTGATGAATCACTCAAGCCAAAGAGACCTTTTCCCCCCCTTCGAATTACCAAAAACATTTAAGTAAAATTTTGACCCTAGCTTAAATCACCTAGGTATTTTTTTCTGACTACAAAATCAATATGTGTGCTCATCCAGAAAGGAAAACAATGTGGAAAGTGCAGAAGGGTACAAAGAAGAAAATAAGATAATCCTAAATTCTCACTACCCAACCAGTGTCAAAGATGGGCTAAAAGATAATCCATCTCAAAAGTTTGTTTCTAGTCTTTCTGTAACTCTAATATATATTTTTTATTACATACTGTTAAATCTTGTGGGATAATTCACATTGGATTCTACTTTTTTCTCTTTTACATCGGAAGTATTTCCCCACATCAATAGCATTTCTTTAAAAATTACCCTTATTTTTTAAAGAATTCTTTTGCAACCTAAAGAATTTGTTTGCTACCAATATATCTGGGAATCTGTCACAAACAGTCACCTCCTGGACATTCTCGCTATGAAAAAGAAACAACTGTTTTAAGTAGTTGATGTGTGTGTCCATGTATGTGTCATGTTTATCTGAATTCATCTTGTACCCTGAATGCAGGATATATGAGAGTCCCGTTATTCCCTTAGCATGTATTTAACTGTTGAAATTTACTGGTTGGTTTGTATATACTCTATAGAGCTCAGGAGCAGTGTTTTTTGTTTGTTTCGTTTTGTTTTTTCAAACAGAAAAAAAAAGATATAAAGTAGAGGCAGGAATGAGGCTAACTGGAAATGTATATTGGAAGTTCCTGGGCAATCTTTCCCGTTGGCCCAAAAGTCTGGATCTAAGCCAGATTGCAGACTGGTAGACCTTGGTCCTAACTGGCCCAGGGGCATGTTTTATTTGGCATCAATTCTTAAGATTTCAAATACTGTTTTGAAATGGGGAGGATTAACATAAAATGTGGATTTCTACAATTCCTGAAGATATGACCAGCCTGGCCCCACATTAAGGAAGGTTTAGACCGAGTTTGTGTTGGGTTGAACATTCATGACTCAGTTCGATGCCCATCTAATCATTCCTCTAGTTCTCCTGATTCTGAGCTCAATATTGCTGGCCAATGTTTCAAAATGTGTGGCTGTTTTTCTCATAATAGAGAAATGTTTCTCTATACCTGTGTGTTTACTAAAAATGAAAAAGTGTCAATCACTTTTTGGGTGTCTCAGTCAGTTAAGCATACAACTCTTGATTTCAGCTCAGGTCATGATCTCACGGCTGGTAAGATCCAGCCCCGCGTTGAGCTCCAGACTAACAGCAAGAATCCTGCTTGGGATTCTCTCTCTGTGTGTCTCCCCACCTCCTCTCTCTCTCTCTCTCTCTCTCTCTCTCTCTCTCTCTCTCTCTCTCTCTCTCAAAATGAATGAACTTTTTTTTTTAAGTGAAAAAGTGAATGACAAATAGAGCCATGTTTCAAGAAAAAAAATGGTAGGAAGCTTACCTTTTTTTGAAAGTATAGAATATTCTACTTTATATGCAAATTATTTCTATGTTTAAAATTAAAAAATAAACTTCACTTGTAATTATTGACTCTGTGGCATTTGAATGTGCCAACCTTCCTTTAAGCCTGCTGTTAGCCATCAGTATGAGACAGACAATAGTCTTTAATTAAATAAAAGCAAACCAATAACTAAAAAAACAAAAAACAAACAAATAACAACAACAAACTCTACTATTCTTAGTGTTAGATCAGGAAAGAATCTCCCCTTTTAACATCTTAAAGAATATCCTTTTAACATACAGCTAGAAGTTTACTCCTGCCAGAATGGACCACAGCAAGCACAGACCTGGAATTTTTCCCATCAAAGTTGTCACAAAATCATCACTATGCTGTCCAAAACGAATACATTGGGAGCCACATATGTTATTTAAAACGTTCTATAAGCACATTAAAATAAAAGGAAACAGGTGAAACTAATTTTAATGGTAAATTTTTAACCTATTATATCCAGAACCTTGTCATTTAAATATGTAATCAATACAGAAATTATTGATAAGATATTTTATTTTTCTTGTAACAAGGCCTCAAATTTCAGGGTGTATTTTGCATTTTGGGACTAGCCATATTTCCTATGCTCAAGAGCCATATGTGGCTACTGACTAATGTCTCAGACAACGCAAATATATAGTTTTAATGCGTTATCCTCCTATCAAAGGCAAAGAATTTTAGGGACTCACCAGGAAGTCTAAAACTCTTGGGGTTGATTGTTGACATGGTTTTCCAGTTGTGAGGAAAATAGAGAAATATTTTGTGTTTGCATAATGCATTTTGGGCCCTGACTGGAATTCTGACATAAGTAACAGATACTTTATTGAGAGATTTGCTCTCGCCAGCCCTCAGAGATTTTGCGGGTGGTATTACCAGTGCCCATAAAAAAAAAGTATAATGAGCACCAGAAAGATTGTAAATCATCAGAGAGAGATTAATCTGTGCTTTTCCACCTCCCCTGGGGAGGCAGATGAGAAGAATTCATGGAGGAGTTGGCTGTTATCTATGGGTGTCAGCCTCAGTCATAAACAAAATAAATAAACATCCAAATATTATCAAAGGGGGCTCTCTGTAACTTTTGGCTCTTACAAAGGGGTCCTTAATGTTCATAAAGGTGGTTCGTCACCATTAAATGAGTCAACACCACATAACTAATTTGTGTACAGACAGATCTGAGAGTATTTCTGCAAGATTTTGGTAAAGATGATACTTTTCAAGTAAAAGTCCCTTCAGTATTAGCTCTCTTAGATTTCCCATAAAACATTTGAGCAGACAGTGTTTAAAAGAATCTGGAAAATTGCAATTTTAGTGAATTACTATTTGGATGCATAAGGTGATGTACTAGAGGTTGACAGAGCTGACATTCTTCGTCCCAAAATGCCTGTCACTGTCAGGGAAGAGCTTACCGTAAGAGGGATCCTGTTCAATAAGTGCTTATGGAATTGATACTTTTCATCACCACTCTGAAAACTTTGATTTGTTATTGAGTTTCCCTTCATGAGATAGGTCGGATCACCAGCCACCTTGTTCTGGATCCTTGCCGCTTTCCCCCAGGCTCATAATAACCATCATGCTAGAGAGCTGACTTTGGGCTTATTTTATAATTCCATTCATTGAATTAATTTAGAATATGTAAACTGATTTATTGTGAGATTTAAAATCACTTCCCTCAGGAGAGCGGAGAATATTAGGTTAGCAGTTTTTCTGAGCACAACTTTGACTCAGTTTCAAGGGGCAGGCAATTTAATGTGAGCATCCCATAATTTTAGCTGTACAGTGTCATTTTTCTCTCTACTTTTCACTGCTGAGTCAAAATCTATTTGAGAGGTTACAGATATGTCAGAGTATTTCCAGTGGAGAGAAACTTTGTAGGTAACTTCTATCTATCTGCAGCCTCAAATTCTTACTCTGTCTTCATTCCAACATCTACAGTTGCATTTCCTTTTCCAAACTCAGCAACTCTACAAACCCATTTATTAAGAAGAAAGCTTAATAATTTGGAGCAGCACAATCACTTTGTGGCCCATTATAGGTCATTTTCTTTCTATGGTGCTTTCCATGTATATCTCTCCCATCCCATTTGCTCAGTTGACTGAGTCACCTGAAGTGCAGGCTGCTGTCCACTCCATGCAGCTTTCCCAGCCTTTAGGCTCTGTTGCTTATTTTGGGCATCCTAAGAACATACCGTCACCATATGCTCTTTTCAGTAAGTCACCGTCATGTTCGTAAATCCCAGCAGTATGTTGCTTGTCAATAATCGGGAATGTTTAAGCGCTTAGCTGTCTGCTGGGAACAGACTTGAATGCCAGATCCCTATCTACAAGAGATTGACAGGTCTGGGTCGGCAGCCTAGGATTCAAGTCTTCAGTTGCGCATTCACCTTGCAACCCTGTATCGTCCAAGTCCCAATCCAATGCCCAGTTTAATCCAGCAAATATATTCCTGCTTTGTCCCACATGAAAGCTTATGGGACAATTTCTCCACCACGTTTCTTACCCATCATATGGCTTCCTCTGCCCATCAAATCATCTCTTACTTCATTCAACACTTGCTAAAATCTGCCCATTGCCACTTCTGGTGTCTTCAGGAATCTCTTTTCACCTAATCAGGTGCGTGTGTGCGTGTGTGTGTGTGTGTGTGTGTGTGTGTGTGTGTATGTTTGGTTTTGTTTGTTTTGTTTTTGTTGTTTCCATTCAGCCTCTTCAGAACCTCTACACTGAGCTTTTACCATGTTCATGTGGAGTTCTACATATATTCCTTTAAAGTTTTCACAACATTTTCCTGTGCGATGGACCTCCTCCACCTGGAGGTTGTAGCTTAGTACCCAAAGGAGCTACCCTTCTGTCTTTAGTATTTGTCACGGCAAGTACTGCTGCAATTTGGATGTGACAGACATTGAAAAAATATTATTGCTGCTGTTATATTACTTTTGTCCTTTCTTTCATTCCTGTCATGGTTGGAATAACAGGGAGGGATATTATCCATCTCTGTACCCTCTCCCACATTATTGTAAATAGTACCCTGAATTTCTGATGGTTTTAGATACACGTCCTTTCAGAATTCCACTCCCCCCACCCTGACAAAAAAATTGAATACTTAGTGCATGTGGTTACCCAACAGATCCATAGCTCCTTTTGTTGGGATGTTCATGTGGAAAAACACTGTAGACCACTGAAAGATTAATGACTCCGTATAGGCTGAGAAGCCATGCATTCCCTTAGTTATCACCTAGGTGATGTAGTAGCTTGAGATCTGTCAAAGAGTAATGATCTTCATTTGTATTCCAGATTTCCAAACTATTTATATCTATATCACCTACCTATATGTAGATATAGATGTCTATACTGTTTCCATAGTTAGTGGAGCAACCATTGTTTCACGCATATGTTCCCTTCATGTCTTACTGTTCTTGTGTCCAGACGCTTATTGACTCTACGATCACAACTTAGTTCAGTGAGGTATTAGCAGAAAAAGGTGTGATTGTGTAGTCTTCAAACATCGACACTGTAGATTTTCTTGATCTTGTATTTCTTCTAAATAGAAGAGAAAGGTGTGCCAGAATACTGAAATCTTGGGAATATTTTTACTGTGAGTTATAGTAATTATTAAAGAGAAGTGAAAGAAATAAAGAGAAAAAGCAAGTGATCTCTTTTGTAAAGTGCTCACATTGCTCATTTACAATTAAGCTGTTCCGATTTCTGTAATTAAAATAATTTCCTCTGAGAGGTCTTAATAGTTCATGCCCATGAGTAAAAAAAAAAAAAAATGCTGTTGTCATGAATGAACGATTGAAAGATCTTACTCACTTGCTTGAGTTCCTGTGAGAAATCTTTGAAAACAAACCAGGCATGAAAAAGGAAATCAGTAGGGTTGGCCAGGGGTCATTTTAGAAGCCCATGGCATGTACCATCTTATGCATGTATTCATCCCGTCATTCAGCAAACATTTATTGGGCACTAACTCTTTGGCAGGTGCACTGGGTACAATAATGAACAAGACGTAGCCCTGCCCTTAAAGAACTTTTATTCCAAAGTGGGTTCAAGACCACTGAATAGTAGAGAGTGCTAAATACTAAGACAGAGATATACATGGGTCACAAGAATGCAGGTGCCCGTCAGGACAAGCTCAGCCCATGAGACTCTTCCGTCTTATTGCAGTTCATTTTGCCAGTCTCGGGTTTCATATCAACAGGAATGTCAATTTTAATGGAGATACGAAAATTCACTCTTTAGGTATTGAGAAAATAAAGCCACGTAATTAGTAAGCATTTATTGATTAGTCACAAAGGACATGTGACTATCATTACGAATATTTTATTATGAGCTATATATGTATATAATATGAAAACATGCCATACCTTAAACATAATATAAATATAACATAGAAGAAAAGTAAAGAGAGAAAAAGCTTGATGTAATCCGGAGCTCACGGGACCGAGGATAAGAGATAGCTGGGATTGAATTCTTATTTGGATCCTAATTAATTGTCTGAATGACTTCATTTCTTACCTCCTTGGTGAAGTGAGAGCGTTGGACTAAATGAAATGCTTTATTGGGAGTGAAATTTTCAATATAGCAATTATTTCAGTCATGGACATATGACCTAGGAACTAAGGTATACACTCAAGAGTGCACATCTGGAATTTAGCTCTGTGTGGGAAAGGGCTAGTGATTAATTTCAAGGTGTAGGCCATACTGTCTTGTATAGCATGCCCCTATTTTTGAGTGTGGCTTTGGAATCTATCCAGCTACTATTTCTGGTTGTCACTCTTTTAATTGATCTCATTTCTAATTTTAGGGCGACACAGTTTACTTTTATAATGCCAGGTCGTTGCTGTTTTCCTGAATCACTTTGAATTCCAAAGATATTTTTGAGCGGCAGGATACCTGTTAATGGGCCTCCTAGAATTCAGCCTGGCCACTGGGGAGATTCAAGCACTGTATCTACCGTGCTGAATTTTCTTCAGTGATTCATAATTTTAATTTTGACACTTAAGATGTATTTGATGTTAATGCAGGTTATTGCCAGAGATAATGGATGCCCTGCTACAGAGATGGCTTTTGCAATGTTTTCTACTGAATCCGACATTTGATTGGCGTGTGTGTCCTAGAAAAATTGGCATAGCACCTTGTTAGTGGGCACAGTGCCATCTAACAGTTGGGGAGAGAGTTAGGCTGAAAAGTGATCATAAATGAAGTCAGCTGGGAGTGTTCAGGAATGTGTTTCAGGCTCCGTGGAGTAGAGGGAAGCAAATGATCTCATGAAAATCTTTTTCTTCTTTTACGTGAGTTTCCACCAACTGTAACTTTTGAGAGGATTGGAAGACTCTTTTGCGAACTTGGAAGAATGGGTGTTTGAAATTTAATTGTATAACAAAGTTACAAAACAACATGTTGTTTATATTGGCAGTTTGTTAGATCAGTATTCCCGCGGGTAGAGTGTATCAGATCACTCTGTCAATGGCTGTGGTGTATAGAGTAGAATGAGTAAGGGAGCCACTTGTTACCTGGTCCAATTTTCTGAGTTATTGAGCCTCTGTTATCTCATCTGCAGAGTGGGGATGATGCAAAGTGGGGATGAAGAATGGTTACAAGAGAGAAATATGAAAAAGCTTGGTAAACAAAAGCAGATTCTTATCATTAAAAAGGTTAGGTGATATTAACGTTTTATGTAAAAACAAAAGCAAAATATAATCCAAACTGGTCAACTATAAAACCTACTGGAGCAACGTTAAACACTCTCAATTTCTGTTATGAATAGGATGATCCTAATTATGGGATACCATATCTGCTTTGAGGAATGCTCTCCTTATCTATACTCTGGCCTCATGATGCACTGCAGTGTAGACGTTCAACAAAGAAAAATGCAGGGAGGTCATCTGGGGTTTTGTTCTTTTCTAATGGTTTTAAGTATATACTCCATCCTCTTTGGAAATGCCTTCCTGCTAGGCTGTGTGTGAGGTACATCTTGGGCTGAATCTCACTGCAGTTTTAGTGAAACCCATGTACTATCCTGCTAATTGGTCTGTAAATAAAGTTTAGTAGACATCACACTCCTATTCTTTTTCTTTACACACCCTCCGAAGAATCTTTAAGATTTTGTTCTACATAATCAATTAAAGCCAAAATAAGTATTCCATATAATTTCATGATTCTCCTGGGAAATTCCAGGGCTCAGTGAGTTATGTTCCAATATTTCCAACATAAATATCACTAGTTCTTCCTACCCAGAGTCCTGCAAGATCAAGTTAAAGGTGAAAACTTATTTATTCATCAGTCTCCTTACCTGTCCAATTAATAATTGAAAACCACTGGCAAGAGAAGATTTCTTTTTCACACACTCTCAACTCTTGCACACATGGTTTTATTATTGATTGTACATGAGAACAGGCTGTGTTTCCATTACCTACACTTTTATTGTTCCCTGAGTGTTGACTTCAAAATTATATTTCTTCTCTGTTGGGTCTTACAAATGACTATGATCCCATTTCTAACCTAGATGGATATTTCAGTCTCTTGCTCGTTGGCTAGTATCATGCAACAGAAGAGAAGTGCTTTTGTGCTTATTCTCAGAGTTTAGTTTGGTACAAAATCTTAGATTCCTAATATTGATATTTCATATTTTTTTTTTAAAGTTGTGCAGATAAAATAAATAGAAAATTCAAGGGGTTCAAGTACTAACTTAAATACAGTTGAAAAGATAATTGCAAATATTTTTTGGAGAAACACAGAAGAAGCACTATAAACAATGTTCTGTTTATGTTATCTGTTGCCTCTTCTGACATTGTAAATAATAGTGAAAATATGTGTTATCGATAGCTTGAAACATAGACCAAGAATAAACTATTTAAATGATATGAATCCTTTTAAAACCATAGTCAGTCTTCTGGAGTATAATTCTGTAGTTTTTATGACATTGTATTTGTTTTCCTGTGCTCTTGTGTTGCTAAATTGTGTTGGGGTGAAAGGACTTAGCACCACTGTGGTAAAGGAAACATTACATTTATAAATAATGTAAAACAATCAGTTCATTTTCATTTTACTATTCTCCACTACAAATGTTATTACTTTTCAAAAACTCTGAGAGGTTAACGTTTATACCTGATTCACTGAGCAAAGCTGCAAAATTTTAGTCCTTAAATTCTTTATAAGCAGAATGAATTGTTCAAATTCATTCATTCATTCATTGCTATAAAATGGTTTAAGTACTATATTTTCACTTCTAAAAGATTCATTTGAGATGCAATCAAAGGTAAGAATTAAAAATTTTACTGTATTTAACACATGTACTCAATTTGTTTCCTTTCCCTTGATAGTCAATTCCATTAGATTTATATTGTGGCAATAATTTTATCTCTATGAAAGAACATAGCTTATCAAACTCAGATTCCATTCATGAGTCTGAAACATGCTAATGTGATGTGATTACATTATATCTTAGGATACATGCTAATGTGTTTTCTGAATTTCCTTACTGGCTCTCCAGAAAGAAAGACAAACCCATTTTTAAAGTAATTTTAGTTTTTCTAAATTCAAGTTATCATTGTCCTTAGGACATGGCAATATTTAAGTATTATATGTGAACGTTATTGAAATTCACAAAATTACTGAAGTTAATGGGGAAAAAATAACATGTTCACGGGGACAAGGTAAACCAGCTGTAACTATTTTGGGAAGTCAAAATTGGCTTAGCCTTTTCCATAACTCATGGTAGGATTATCATTATCATATGGGACTAATGACACATCATGTTGTGAATCTGATTACAACCAGAACACAAGGAAAATAAAGAAGAAATCACTCTTGAACACCTTACATGAAGAGATTGGGATGTCTTTTCCAAATTATCATAATTTGATTACTCCACCAGTCTATTAAACATAATTCATTGAAACCCACAGAGACCTAACATATTTTCCTGATGACATACAGGTTCCTTTCAGTTCTTTCTCGTAAGAACTGAGTGAGCAGTTTTAGGAAGAACAATAATATCTTTTCCTCCATCCTATTTCTCATTTGGGAATTTCTGAATCTCTGTTTATGGTTTTGGGGTACCTCTGTTTCTCTCACAGTACTAGTGTTTGATTCACATATAACATTAAACCTCATTATTTGAGTCTTTTTTTTTCTTTTTTTTAAATATGCTTCTGGTTTTTCAAATTCCACCTCACTCTTGTCCCCTTCTAGGATGTATTTACATATTTTCATTTGAATTACGATGTTAAAGTTTCAATGGGAATCCATGGAAGGCCCAAGTGAGTATATTCTTGGCATTACCTTTTTAAAAATCGTTTTAAGGGGCGCCTGGGTGGCTCAGTCGGTTGAGCGTCCGACTTCAGCTCAGGTCACGATCTCACGGTCCGTGAGTTCGAGCCCCGCATCAGGCTCTGGGCTGATGGCTCAGAGCCTGGAGCCTGCTTCCGATTCTGTGTCTCCCTCTCTCTCTGCCCCTCCCCCGTTCATGCTCTGTCTCTCTCTGTCTCAAAAATAAATAAATGTTAAAAAAAAATTTAAAAAAATGGTTTTAATATGTAGATTTTCAATACTAAGAAAAGAGAAGTTTTACCTACTTATGACATTTTTCAATTTTTAAGAAGCATCAACATTCTAAAAATATAGCATCTATAGGCATCTAAAATGTATTTTAATTATAGACTACACAGCATTCATATCCATTAATTATCATGGGCCCATTAATACATTCTGCTTGATGGGGCTCCTGGGTGGCTGGGTCAGTTAAGCATCCGATTCTTGATTTCGGCTCAGGCCACGACCTCACGGTTCGTGAGTTCAAGCACCACATTAGGCTCTGCCCTGACAGTGCGGAGCATCCTTGGGATTCTCTCTCTCCCTCTTTCTCTACCCCTCTCCTGCTTGCGCTCTCTCTCCACCCCCTTCTCTCAGTATAAATAAACATTTTTTAAATTTAATATGTTCTGCTTGACAACACATTCTTTGTCTCATTTTTGTTATTTATATAAACTTATAAAATTAAACCATCTTGTATTAGAACGGTCTTTAAAAATCTAGTTTATTTACTTTCCTACTATATGAATCTAAATCAGATTAATTTCTCAGATGACTATAAATTGGTGAGAGGGTATCAGCAAAATTCTCTGACTCCCAACCTGTGCTGAGAATAAAGCAGCATGTTCAAAAATGTTTTTAACCCCTCCGGACTATTAACCTTCAACCCATGTTAACTGAACACTTAATTTGTCTCTGGTGCTGTGATAGGCAGAGTGGATCAAAAGATTCAGGAGGCATGAACCCCGCTTACAAAAGTTGCATAATAAGAGACATAGGAATGTGAACAAATGAGTATAAACTATAGGAAATGAGTAGAACATGAGTAACAGATATTTGCACAGTTTACACCAAGGAGTAAGTGATAAGCCCTGCATCAGTGGTGAAGGGCAGAGTTGGTGAGCATGCCTGGAAAGAACCTACCTGTATGCTGCTGCCGAGACGAATTTTGCAAAGATGAAGACAGGTTTTCCATGTCGACAATGTGTAGAAGGTCCCATGCCAATGGGGCCGTGAAGGACAAAGGTGTGAAATGGCGCAACACGCTTGAGGTGACTGTTGCATAAATTGCCAGGAACCAACAGACTGGAGAAGAAAGCCACATCCGGATGTGACTCTTGACAGTGCTCAGAGGTTATCTTAATACGTCTTCAGCTGACCTCCAGCCCTGGTTCCTAACTAAAACTAAAAGTTTTAGTTAGGCAAAGCAAGTTTTTTGTGGATTTAACAGAAGTAGGAGTTGAAGAAAAATAACAGTAACTGCCTTTTCTCGTGGCCACTTCTTGCTACCTCTTCCTCGTTGTAAGTTCTTGTTCCACATTTCCTGTGTTAAAATGGTGGGACAGTAAACAATTTGCGGTCACGTATCATGTATTTAGTACCAACTGTATGCAGTGCACCTTACTTGTCACTAATATCACTCTGAAGGCTTTTTTCACATTGGTCGCTTTGAGAGGGGCCGTAAAATTTATCTTTATTGGAAAGAAGAAAATAGATCACAATAAATTGCGAACGCACCAGGGAGTTTACTCATAAGCAGCAGGAGAGAATCAAAGCCAGCTTTCAAGTAGAAAGAAAGCTACAGACTGAAAGAAGCTCTCTGTGGGAGATGACAAACCATAAAAATATCAGAGACGTTGCGAAAGATTTGGAAGTAGTCAGCTATGTCAACCCATTGTGAATTCTGTAGATGGTTGAAGGTTTGTACAGATGCTATCCAGAATAATTTGATCAGGTCTTAGCTACTTTACAGGGTAATAAAATGATGGTTTTGCCAGCCTGTGCAAGTGATATCATAACATTACTTTTATCCTTGGGAATTAGAAATTCTCTCTATCTCTGAATAAAAAGAACAAACTGAAAGATCCAGGCCATTTGCAGGGTCCTTGGAAGATGTGCAAAGCCAAGTAGGAAAAGCAAATGTACCAATGGAAATCCTTTTAAAATAGTGGAGGTCATCATAAATTACTATAAGACTGTTAACTGTTTCTTGGTTTCTGAAGATTCAATTATGTTAAAGCATAGAGATGATCTTATTGAGTACATTTATTTATTTATTTATTTATTTATTTATTTATTTATTTTAGAGGGAGAACATGTGAGCAGGGGAAGGACAGAGAGAGGGGAAAGAGAGAATCCATGCTGGGCGTGGAGCCCAACACGGGGCTCGATTTCAGACCCATGGTCTGAGACCTGATTCGATTCATGACCTGAATCGAAATCAAGAGTTGGTTGCTTAACCAACTGAGCCACCCAGGTGCCCCTCTTGTTGAGTATTTTAATAAACTGCTGTTAACTAAACACCAACTGTGTTTTTACTATTCTCTGAGAGCTAGAAGAAATGAAGAGGGAAAAATGGCCCTTGAGTTACTTATCATAATTTATCCAAAGAGATGAACCGTGCATTTACATAGCAAAAATAAAGGCTAATAAAGAAATACAAGTGCCCAACTGTGTAGCATGGTGTATAAGTGTTATATAGAGTCAAAAAGAATAGTGATCCTGTGGGCTATAGATAAGGAGAAAAAGAAGAAATAAAGGGTGTGTGTTTGTGTGTGTGTGTGTATAAATAAATATATGTATATGTTTATTTATATATATTATATTTTTATTTTATATTACATGTGTAATTATATTTTATACCTTATATATTTTATTTATATATATTTTTTAACTTTGAGAGTAGGTAAATTGCTTACATTATTCAATTAAACAACATTATAGTTTAAATTATAACAACAACAAAAATGTATAGCTACGATTGATAACCTCTTATTTTAAGTAATATTAGTTATAATGTAAGGATATGAATTATCCACCACCTATTATTTGATGGGTTAAAGTGTTAAGAGCCCTTTAGTAATACATATTTATTCATAACACTTAATTTTTTTCTCCATGATTAAATTAATCCCAAATACTGCCTGTTGTCATAGCAGACCAATACACTGTAGTTACATTGTTAATAGATCTTATATGAGTGAGCAGTGGCTGATGGTTTAATGCTTTATTATGTCGGGTCTTTTAGATATGAAATTTTAACTTGCTCTTTTGGGCTCCATAACATAATGTTTCATCAAAACCGTATTAGTTTGAAAAAATAGGAAATTTAAACTCTGCTTCCAATAGAAGAACACATGATGATATTTATTTATTCATTTAGATTTTTGTTCCAATATCCCAATGCTTATAAATCCTGTCTTTTCCATATTGCATTTTTCTTTTCATTTCAACATAGAATATGTTTTCTGCTCTTCATGTTTGGTTAAAGGGTTTTGAGCAAAGGAATAATGCAAATGGGTTTATAGAACTCTTGGTACGATGTTGAGAATGGCCTGTTGGAGGGAAGAGGAAAAGGAGGTACACCAGTTGGACTATTTGCAGGCACCTCAGCAAGAGGTGTTAGTGACTGTAACTAACAATGGAAGGAGTGAGAAGTGGGTGAATTGGAGGTATATTTTGAAGGTGGAAACCAACAGGATGTGAGATGGGGAAAAACAAAGTAAAGACTCTATGATGACTCCAAGGTTTTTGCCCTGAACAGCAGGAAATATGTTGTTGCCATTGAGTGAGACGGTGAAGACTGGAGGTGTACAGTTTGGGGGAAGAATATGAGGAGATCGGTTTGCAACGTAGGAAGTTTTAGACTTTTTTTTTTTTATGCATCCAAGTGGAGATCTTGAGTAGGCAGTTAAATCTATGAGTCTAGAGTTCTGGAGAAGGGTTTAATCTGGATTTATGCAAGTGGGAGGCTTCAGAATATGGGTTATATTTAGAGGTGTAAGATTAGATAGCATCACAAGGGAGTGAGTGTACATAGTGAAGAGTGGAGATCCAAGGACTCCATTTTAAGGAATCTGACAGAAGTGGATGGATCAGCAAACAGAACCAGGAACAGCAGCCAATAAGATAGAAGGAAAACCATAAGAATATGATATTCTAGAAGTCAAGTGAAAAAACCTGTAGCAAATAGGAGCATATGAGAACCATGTTAAATTTTGCAGCTGGGTCAATGTAAAATGAGGATGAGAACAGACTATTAATGTGGAGCTTATTATCAGTAGTCTTGACTAACAATTTGTTGGGGTGATGAGGCTGAATCTTTGTGGTTTTAAGAGGGAATGGGGAGGAGAAACCTCATAGGCTGCAAGAATAAACAATTATTTTAAGGTATTTTGTTATGAAAATGAAGGGGAGAAATTGAAGCTGACCTTGAAGTAGGGTCAAGAAAAGGATGATCGCTGTACATTTATATTAATAATAATTATATTATTATCATTATTTTTAAGATAAAAAAATGAAAATTGCCATTGTGTTAAAAGAAAAGAGTACAGAATAAAAGGCTCTAAGTATGTCACAAATAATCTTAACAACTCTGTGAGGTATATGCTATTATTTCCTCTATGTGATAGAAGCATTGACAGCTAACACACGAGCAGTCAGGTATTTTCTTCTTGGCAATCCTGTTCAAAGTCTGAGCTCTTAACCAATGAACTTGATTACTCTGTAGGGACCCTGTTTCTTACTAAGGTCATATTCTGAGGTACTGAGGGTTAGGATTGCAACATATCTTTTGGAGGGGCAGGATACACAATACAACCCATTACAACCATATTACTGTGTTATGCATAACATGGTTTTGATTTATATGAACCTGATTGAGAATTATGGATAGTAACATACTACACACATATGTAGCCATAGTACTGATCCATCTACTTTAGCTCAGCTTTCTGAAAATCGGGTTTGTTGGATAAGAGCTCAGACCTTTATAGAAAGGTCTTTGCCATGTGTCTTGCTCCTCCTCTTCCTTCCCCTTCACACTTAGTGAGCCTTTTCTCGTTCTTTACACACTAGCAACCAGCACTGGCTCCTCAGGAAGGTCCTCATGGATGACCTTAGACAAATCCATCCTTTGGAGGTTTTTAGAGCAAGGTTCACCTCTTTGTCTTAACTCTGTGTCATTATAGTTCTGCGTTTTGTATGTGAGTGATCATTTGATTACATGTGCCTCTCACAGATCCACAGAGAAGGGGCCTTGTATCTGCAAGGCCACATTAGTGCCAGTCCCAGAGTAGATATTCAATACTGTGTGTATTGTTTAAAGAAGAGTTGCTTTAAATTGTTGGCCCCTTTACTTCCACTCTCTTAAATGTAAGAAGGGGAAGGCTCATTTTAATCTCTTCTTTGAAGTAGTTTCCGCCCCCCCCCCCCCCCCCCCCGGATTTCAATTGAGTCAGTCCATGGGCTTAAATTTGGTGCTTAGAAATTTTTATACCAATATATGTTAGTTATGATGTGTCGGAATGAAGAACTTCAGAATTCCTGTACAGAATGTCTTGGTGTCATTCTTGGAGGTGATAATATACTTGTAGAGTTGTTCTGTATGATATTCTATGTCTGCTTTACAGTTTTCCCTAGTACTTTCAAAGGTGGGGGTGTGTGTGGAATGAGCATTCTAAATTTATTTGTACTTTTATTACATGGAGAACAGTTAAGTTATAATAATGAAGACTCTTGATCCTTAATTATCTTTATAGCTGGCCAAGATCTATCACAGCTAATGCTATTTCACAAAATAACCATTGTATAACAATAATTTGAGTCTCATTTTGCTGTCGTTGCGGTCACTATAGTAAAATAAAAATACAGTTACTTACTATATCATTTTTCTAGCTAAAAAGGTGGACCCAGAGGCCAGACTTTTTGTGTTTGAGTGCTGACCTTGGAACCTTTACTCTCTAATTTGGGGACCATATTGCAGTTACTTTAATATCTCTGTGCCTCAGTTTCTTTATTTTTTTTTGTTTTTCTTAAAGGGGGTGCTAATAGTGTCTGGGGGTCTGTTTGGAAAAATAAAAGAGTAGATTTCTGCCTAAATCCCTTAGAATAGTGCCTGGCCATAATAGACATTCAAAAATGCTAGCTATTATCATTATCATTCTTTTATTATTATCATTATTATTATTATTATCATTACAACTTGGTGAGATCTTTTTCTGTTTCACAGTAGTGAAAAACAAATTCTTTTGCATGAAATCCATGAAGGTTTGCTGAGGCCTATTGTATACCAGACCGTGTTCCATGTCTTGGGAACATAAATGAATAAGACATACATTCCAGAGATGACACATCTAACTCTATACAGTAATTAAGCTCCAAATGTAGGCAAAAATATTTATAAATTTTGGTAGCGTAGGTTTAGCAAGATCTTCAAGAACATGAAATTGTATTTTTTTTACAAAAAAAAATGTCTAACTATTAATCACAGAAAGCATCCACAAACTCTGATTTTATCTACGAGAAGACAGCCACCAAAAATGGATGGTGGTGGGCGAATAACAGGAAGCCAAGAGCTTAATTTTCTCCTGTCAAGGCATTTCAAGCTTTTATTTTAAGCCTCCTCCTGGCACCTGTGTTATCCGCCCCTTGAAAGGCTTTGCTTTTAATGCAGCCAGTTTACTTTGAGCCGTCAGTTGATGAATTTCATTATCTCATTTGGCTCTTTTATTTTCAGTGGTATAGGAGTGCCATTGGGAAACAGTAAAAAAGAGCTCTGGTCTAGAAAAGTCCCTTCCTGATTCCGGGATATCACCCTCTGACTTCTCGACTGGGAGAGTTACTTCATCCTCTGGGTCTTATTTCAGTCCTTTGTACAACAAATGGGTCATCGGCTGAGGTGGCATGAAATCCTGGGAGGTCCTGCCCGCCCCGTTGTTCAGGTAGGGGAGCCTGCCCTGACTGCTGGAGGGGTTACCTGAGTACAGAGCAAGGAAGTGGTCAGGACACCATGAAGCCCGTGCAGATGTTGCTATTCATGAAATGACACCAGACTCCGTGAGGACTTCCCTTGGGTGATTATAAAAGTTTTTGTGCAATTTGGCTTTCAGAAATGACAGCAACAGTAAAAGCAATATGCTCGAGTGCCTAGGAAGTTCACCAAGATTGAATGAAGAACAAACGTAATGCTATCAGTGTTAAATTTTTCTTAAGTTCTCTCCCCACAGTACCAGCTAAATGGCATTTCTAAAGTATTTAGGAGGGCAGCTTCAAAGAGTTTTCGCCACTCACATGAAAGTTTAGCTGACTTCTGGGGAAAATAAGCAAGCCTAGGAATGGACTTTCCGTTCTGCAGGAGAGACATTGCCACTGATTTATCACTCCATGAGTTGATATTTAGGGGGTCTGTGCAGGGGACTCGCCAGAATGGAAAGTCCGTCAAGGTACTGCATTCAATTCAAAGAGGAAGATGAGTCCCAAAGCAAATTGCATAGAATGAGGAGGGAGGAGTTTATGGTGCATATGCCCCGGAAAGGATTTAATCCAATTCAAAATTTCAATTCCCAAGATAAAATCCTGCCCTAGTCAGCATCCCTGGGAAGCATATATACACAGCCCCCAACACATAGGAGAAAGTGGTTATAAAACAAAATAGTGTAAGCCAAAATATAGTGGATACGTGAGCTTACTTGCCACTGTATATAAAGAGGCAAACCCAATCACGAACCTTCCAGAGTAATACCTCCATTGGCATTTATTATTCCCTCTGTTCCCAGTGTAGCATGCTCTCTTTGTTTCCCTGTTCTCTATCACTGTGAAGTTTATGGCCTTCCAAAATTTGCCATTTTTTTAATCTCTCTCTCTGTCTCTCTCTCTCTCTCTCCCTCTGGTTTGACACATTCTTTCAATAACATATTTTAAAATACAGAAAGGGGTTGTGGCTCTTTCAACTCTGCATCCTCACTCTTGATACTGTTTTCTGGCCCAAAGAATGAACTTTGCAAACAGTTTGATACATAGCTAAGCAGATATAGAAACAAGAACAGGTTCCTTATAGTTTTTACCTTTAGTTCGGTCAAGGTGATGTGATAAATGTTGTAAAAACAAAGTCCAAAAGTCACAGACAGGCTGAGGACAACCAAATGGTAAAACGAATTCGTTGTAGACTAACTCGTTTTATTCACGTTTTAATTCAGCGCAGTCACGCCCATTCATTTATGCACTACCTGTGGCTGTGTTTTCTTTTTTTTCTTTTTTTGTTTTTAATTAAATTGAAGTGTAGTTGATACACAATGTTACATTAGTTTCAGGTATACAACACACCAATTTGACAAATCTATACATGATGCTATGCTTATTATAAGCATAGTTGTCATCCATCATCACGCAATGCTATTACAATACCATTGACTATGTTCCCTATGCTGTACCTTTCACCACTGAGACTTATTCATTCCATAACTGGAAGCCTCTACCTCCCTTTCCCTTTCATTCATTTGGCCTCCCCACCCCTCCCCTCTGGCAACCATCAGTTAGTTCTACATAATTATGGGTCTCTTTCTGCTATTTGTTTGTCTTATCTTTTTAGATTCCACGTGTAAGTGAATAATATGGCTTTTGTCTTTGATTAATTTCACTTAGCATAATACCCTCTAGCTCCATCCAGGTTGCTGGAAATGGCAAGAACTCATCCTTTTATATGACTCAGTAATAGTCCATTGTGTATGTGTAACCACATCTTCTTTTTCCATTCATCTGTTAATGGATACTAGGTTGCTCTCATAGCTTGGCTACGATAAATATACTTCGGTAAATGTAAGAGTGCATATATCTTTTCAAATTAGTGTTTTCATCTCTGGGTAAATAGCCAGTATTGGAATTGCTGGATCATATGGTATTTCTATTTTTAATTTTTTTGTGGAACCACCATATTGTTTTCCACAGTGGCTGCACCAATTTAAACCCCACTCACAGTGCACAAGTGTTTGTTTTTCTCTACATCCTTGCCAACACTTGTTATTTCTTGTCTTTTTTATTCTATATGGCTGCCTTTTCACTACAACCAGAGTTGGGTAGTTGTGACAGAGGCCATACAGCCCACAAAGCTGAAAATATTTATTGCCTGACCCTTCACAGTTAAAGCGTGCCAATCTCTGTTGCAGATTATTCAGAAGTAGAAACTGAAATAATCATCATTTCTATTAGTAATTCATTAAACCCAAAGGAACAGATTTCTAATGCAACATACAGTTCACCAAAGCCTTATCTTTTTCAGAGTTTTTGATATTTTCAAAGCATATTTGTCACACATTACTCATTAATGGAAACAATAAGCTGGTTAGGCTGGGTTTCCGGTAGATAATAATCTGGTTGGTAGAGCTAGAGTAGTGCTTTTCTCTGGACAGTCATAAATATGACTGATCCACTGTGACATCATAAACGTCTCCTTTGTAGTTTACCCTGCTGTAAATAGCACTCTCCCTGGTATTTATGAACCACTGTGGCATCCTGATGCTGGGGTACAGTTTACAAGATCCACGGGTCTAGCCTCCACTGTCGTTCTCAGATTTCCAGAGTCCTTTATTAAATGGGGGTCCACTATATGTGCTGTGAATTTGTGTTGCAAGAGGTAGGGGTGGCCCCCTGTGTTTACTCAGGAATGTGTTGGGAAGTAACCTTTGCACTAGAAAAAATAAAAGAGGATGTCATTATGAGTCAAAACCCTTAAAATATGACCGTCCTGTTTCTCAAATGCCTTTCCATCTTACCTTTGCAGGGAGCATTCTTAAAATACATTGCTTCTTTAATGATGGGCCAGTCAACTTTATAAGCAAAATTCTCCCAGTTTTTTTTTTTCCTTCCCTACTTTGGATGTACTATCATCCTACCTGGTTTCAAATTAGCTGTAGCAACAGATACTTAGGCATTATAAAGAAAAATGTCTATCTTGTAATAACTGAATTAATATGTGAATGCGTTACTGAATATGATTATGTACTGTGTAAATATGAGATGAGAACTGCCTTTCTAGTGCTTTCCCCTTGTGAATGCTCTGCTCCAGCGCCCGCCTCCTCTGGCCAATGCTCTCAGGTGGACCTAAGGCTGCTCTTTCTACTGCTGCACTAAAGGCCAGTTCTGCACAATTAACACTGCAGCTGATGCTGCCTGTATGTGACACGTCGCTGAAAGCTGCCTTCTGTCAGTGTAAAATGCTGATAGCGTACAATGTTGCCTACTACCTTCCTTGCTTCAATTCCAGCTAGGCTGTGGCGCCCTGTCCCTCAACTATGTAGAGTGTGTCTCCTGGAAAGAGGTTTAGCCATATACTTACTCGTTTAGACTCTAGAGGATCTAACAGGGCAGGAATAACATCTAATATTTCTTGAGTGCCTCTTCTGTGCCAGGCATCTGTCACCTCCTTTTATCTTCACAATGACCTTATAAGATAGTTACTATTATGATATATCATTCCTTTTTTAGAGACAGTAAACCCAAAGCACAGTGAGGCTAAGTTAGTTGCTCGAGGTTGCTAAGCAAATGAGAGATGGAGTTAGAATTTGACCTCTACCGTCTGGCCTGAACACAGGACTCTAACCACCGTACCACCCTGCAGGTGCCCGGAGGCTAAGTCCTGTGCTGGGTGGGTGGCAACCGACAGAGAGAGTTGATTCTTTCGGCGTAAGAACTGGTGACTTAAGTTACCCACATTCTATGTAAAGAACAAAATATATAAGTTTTTTATATATTTCAAAGCATAACTGGAAATAGGTTTATTTTTTACCTTAAATATGCCAGAAGGGCTTAGGGCATTAAGTGTGCTAACGAATGGGTACTGCCTCACAATCGGATTGTGGCAGATAACACCAGGCAAAAATAAAATCAGTTGGGGAGACATTTTAGAGGATATGGTTTGTAAAAGTTCCTTCATGGCCCTTAGAAACGGCAGTAAATGTACTGTCCCCAAATCCTCCTCCTCCCCACTTGGAAGATAAAACGCCTATTATAATCATGGGTCACTTCAAGTTCAATGGAACTTACTGTCTGGGGAAAAAATGGCCAAATAAAAAGCGAATTTTCTATCTATTGCGATGATAAATGTCTGACCTACTTCAAGATCCTTTTGCTGAGGTTCAGCTCATTTCCATGCAGTCAGGTCCGACATGCCAATAATGATGGAGAGCATGAAACACCAAAGGATTCTGCGGATTATCACTTCTGCTCTCCGGACAGACAGCACTTCATTTAAGCAGCTTTCCAGATATCTCCATTGTGGATCTGATGGAAGGATTTAGCTTAAAGCCAGAGGTTGTAACCTTTTGTCTGCAAGAGGGAGCCTTTGACCAGAGGATGTACCACCGAAAGTGCCCCCCTGCGGCCTCTCGATTATGCAGCCAGCTGTGCGGACCAACACTGATGTCTACGTTTTTGTCTTCTCCCATCGAGGCACATGATAATAAAGATATTTCCTCATTTCTCGTGCACTGCAATTTTCTTCTCTGCTAATCCAACATGTTTTGATTGCCTATGGGAGAGAAGAGTAATTCAAAGGAGGAATTACATTAATTTCAGAAACTGATGGTAAAGAAAGAGCTGATAGATAATTTGAGAGAATTGGCCCATGCAGTGCTCACTGCTATCCTCAAACCTTCAACTCATGGTGACTGGATTGGGATATTATTATGGGTCAGTGAAGATAGAGGGGATCCTCTGAGCTTTAGCAACTTGAAATAAGCCAGAACTCATAGATCAAAATTGGACAAGCTCCATGAAGAAATAGAGGATGTAAGTCAATGCTGAAGGGCACTTGATGAGCAGAGGCTGAGAATTCTTGGATCCAGAATCAAAGGCCCAATGTGTTCAAGACCAAAGTGGGGGGCTCTGCAAACTTTGAAAAGCAGATCAATGATGGGATAATTCGCCATAGCATTTTTCTGAAGAGTGGACTCCTGTATGCCATCTTCAAACTTATGCTATTTTCGGCCCCAAATAAGAAATAACCCAACTGTGCATCAGTAGGAGAATGGGTAAATAATTATGGTGTTGCCATGCAAAGGACTACTATTCAGTGGGAACGGGAACAAAATACTGATAATGTGGATTGATGTCGATGAATCTCAAAGATATGCTGAGCCAAAGAGTCTAGACACAAACGAGTGCCTACTGTCTGATTCTCTCTTAAAATTTTGAGAAAAACAAACAAACAAATAAACAAACAAAAACAGCTTACCTAGACTTGCAGAAAGCAGAACAGTGCTTACCCAGGGCTGATGTTGGAGGCAAAAAAATAAATAAATAAATAATAATAATAAATAAATAAGTAACTGATACATGTACCTCAGTAAAGTTGCTTTTTTTAATAAGTGAGTGAAATTTCATTCCATAGAACTTTCCAGAACATCCCCAATTCATAAGTCAAGGTTGTTTATGTTATGGTAAAATGCCTTTGAGCAGCAGTGTTATGGTTTACATTTCTGTTACAGAAAACCCATTGTAGAAAACTTTGTGCACTTTATGTGCTGCTTGATAAACCCTGTTTGTTCTTTTGAGGTCTCTCTAACAGTGAGGTAGCATATGACACCCTTTAAGTGGAGAAGTCTGCAGCCCGGCTTTACCATTTGAAGATTTGACTTCACCATTCATTAGCTGTGGAATGCTGGGAAAGTTCCTTAACATCTCTAAGCCTCAATTCCCTTATCCCTGAAACGGGGTTAAAAATAAAGCCGTCTTCATAATTCATTAAGCATGTTCAATAAGATAGTGATTATAAAGTACTCAGCATCGTGTGTGGACTGTAACAGGATCTCAGTAAAGGGAGCTCTTCCATTTGTGTAACCTCTTCTTTAACACTGTCCCCATCATGCACCCCTCCGAGTGAATCCACACCTCATCTATTCCAGCCCTGATGGGTCATATCATGTGATGTGATCTGGTAAGGTCACCCTGTTACCCTTCCTGCTCTCCTGGAGGCTTCTTGAGATGATTACAACTGTGTCTTACCCATCCCTTTATTGCCAGCACCCCGCATCACAGCCTTTACCTGTCACACTCTCAGTATGGGAGCTACTTCCTTCAGGCTTAAATAATCAGCTGTCCTTTGCGTCTTAACACGTGTCCTCAGAACGAATGGGATGCGAGCCGTGTTTGATCAAGCCCTAAAACCTGTGCAATCTGCAGAAGTATATGTGGGAAACAAGAATTACTCAGAGATGAAGCGGCAAGGCTGTGAGCTCCCCCCCTTACATCTGGAACGTGGAAAGCTGAGTGAAGTCCCTGGTGTTACTCCAGAGAATGCTCGGGCAAAGCTTCCGTGATTTTCTGAAGAGCGGAAGCAAAGGAAGGGCATGTTCAAATTTGAGGGAGGCTTCGAGGAAAGTTTGGGAAATACTGTTTTTTGGATTAGACCCCAGTGCTTCTTCCTTGTAGCACCCCTGGATCACACTCACAGACACTGACTTGATTTGCCAGCTTTTGCTCTCTGCTGAACCTCACCGTGTCCTTTGCTTTGTCAGTTGGGTTTCCTGAGCACTTACATACTTAACGTTCAGACCTTAAGTGCCAATAGCCTATATTATAAATTTTAAGATGTATGCCTGCCTGGCTGTATCTCCTTGTGCCCTTTCCCATTAAGTAAATAATAATTACATTAATAATCCTAATAAATAATGAAAAATATAAAACAAAACAATAAAGAGTCATTTGGCTTACTTAGATCATTGCTTGACTTAAATGTGCATCTTCAGAAATTCATGGTGGCCTACTCTTTTTTTCATCAGTAACATCTTAAGTGCGACTGGATATTTGTGGAGTTGAGGAAGGAGTTCAGTTGGGCCACAGGATCTTTGTTAAGGTTTCCCTCTCTCTGTCCTGTCACTAAACTGAAAAGTAAATCCTCAGCCACATAGTGGATACGGCCCAGAGGTATTTATCTCACCAGTACGTTGCTTCAGGAGATTTACATACACTCATTACTGCTGGAGAGGCCAGCAGACAAACCAAACTGAACAGAAACCAAGATAAAGCAAATGTGCTGATGTAGGGTTTTAACCTGACTGGACCCTTTTCAGAATAGTTCTTTGTGATAGCTGACCAACAAGAGAAACTCTAAATGCAGACATTTCTCTCAGTTCTCTCGTTCACAGCCCATAGATACTGGTGGTTGCAGGCAGGAGGAGGGCAAGTCGGGACATGTTTCCTCATGAGGTGCCCAACTGAGGCAAGTAGTCTTCCCACCGCATTTAACGAGTTAATTTTTAGTCAGTGTGCAAAACCTTAGGAAATTCAACCTTTTCTGAACGCACACGTGTAACTGAGGGATGCAGCCACACACGCTGAAAGTGATTAGCCCATTAATACCACAAACTGTCAGCTTCCAGCCCCTTTCTTAATGTTTCTTTATTTTTGAGAGAGACAGACAGACAGAGCGCAAGCGGGGGAGGGGCAGAGAGAGAGGGAGACACAGAATCCAAAGCAGCTCCAGGCTCTGAGCTGTCAGCACAGAGCCGGTGTGGGGCTTGAACTCACGAACTGTGAGATCATGACCTGAGCCAAAGCTGGATGTTTAACCAGCTGAGCACCCCAGGAGCCCCTCCAGCCCCTTTCTTATACAGCCTGGGGGAGGCAGGGTTGCACACATTACTACACTCAGCAAGCTGATGGACTTAACTCTTCAATATAACTCCAAAAGGGAGACAGGGTCAAATCAGCACAGAACATAAACAGCCTTTGAGAAAATGACTTTCCTCACGCTGAGGTGAGGCACAGAGTCACGGCCCATGTCTGCAACCCTGCTGGTCCGTCCAGTTCTCAGCAGGGCAAACACCAGTCTGACAGGGTCCATCTGCCACCCCAGGAGCTGTCCCTGATAGGAAGGAGAGGTGTGAAAAACAAAGGTCCCTGCTCACAGAGTGATATGAGGAGCCAGTCACGTGATGTAGAACAAAGACCCAAAGGTTTCTTTCCTTTGAGCATCTGTCAACTGTTCTTCAGAAATACAAATGATTCTTAAAAGAGTTGGCATCCCAGTGATTTTCTCACCCCCTTAACCACACATTCATAGAAAGATCCAGCATCTAAGCATTTCATGCAGAGGCCAGGTTGTAAGGGTGAATCAGTAATCCCCCAGGCAAATGCCTTCACTGAGGGGTATCCATTGTACCCAGTGTTACACTGTCTCTAATCACATTTTTCTTTCTATTCAGCGATATGGTTTTGCAGCTTTTCAGTACAATTAAGGAACACAGGAGATAGATGAATAAGCAAAGTTTGCTTAGCATCCTCTACAGCTTGTTTAGAAAGATTGTTTTTACAATCGAGTAGTGACAGTAGAAGGAACACAGTACCCCCAAGCTACATTTCATCTCAGCTTAGTCTTACCTTTGTGACATTGGGCCAGTCACTGATGTGCTGTTTCACAAGAGCTTTTTCACAAAAACCTTGTGTTTGGAGAGCCAGGACCTCGGTCCACACTTGCCTCCCAAGTAAAACATCCTGACCTCCTCATGTGCTAGGCAGCCACTCTTCATTTTCTCCCCTTCCTTCCTTCCTTCCTTCCTTCCTTCCCTCCCTCCCTCCCTCCCTTCTTCCTTCCCTCCTTCCTTCCTTCCCTCTTTCCTTCCTTCCTTCCTTCTTCACATAGCCCCCATTTTCCTGACTCTAACCCCAGGATGGTAAGACTTTCTTTGTAGGTTTTTGTAAAGATTAAATGAGACTTCGTGTCCTAAAAACTTAGGGTACAGCTTGGTTCCTAATGTGTAGTAAATGAAGGCTCTCATCCTCCTTCTTGTCATGGTTATTTTTACTAGGACATCTGCCCCAGCTACAACGACTTAGGACCACAACAATTTTTCCAATAGCAATTGCCTTAGGCCCTACTGACATTAATATATTTCCCATGTAAATATGCCAGAGGACACACATATGGCTAGTTTCTATTATAAAGTATTATAATTGTTATTCTAGATGTATATTCCTGAATAACAAATAGCCTCTAAATGTACTGTTATGGGTTGAATTATGTCCTCCCCCCCACCCCCGCCGGACTTCATATGCTGAAGTCCTAACTCCCTGTGCCTCAAAAGGGCACTGTATGTGAAGATGTCAACTTTAAGGAAGTATTTAAGTTAAAATGGGTGGGCCCCAACCCAGTATAACTGGGGTCCTTGTAAGAAAAGAAGGTTAGAACTCTCTCTCTCTCTCTCTCTCTCTCTCTCTCTCTCTCTCTCACACACACACACACACACACACACACACACACACACACACAGAAGGAAGACCATGTAAACACACAAGGAGAAGACAGTGATCTATAAGCCAAGGAGAGAGGTCTCAGAGTGCATTCAAATCTACTGACACCTTGATCTTGGACTTCCAGCCTCCTGAACTGGAAGGAAATACATTTCTGTTGTGCAGCCCCCCAGGATGTGGTATTTTGTTATGGTAGCCCATGACAACATTAGTCTTAATAATTAGCAAGCTAGGGGTGCCTGGGTGGCTCAGTCGGTTGAACGACCGACTTCGGCTCAGGTCATGATCTCACTCACAGCTCGTGAGTTTGAGCCCCGCGTCGGGCTCTGTGCTGACAGCTCGGAGCCTGGAGCCTGCTTCCGATTCTGTGTCTCCCCCTCTCTCTCTCTCTGCCCCTAACCCACTTGCATTCTGTCTCTGACTCTCAAAATTAAATACACATTAAAAAAATATTTTTTAAATAATGAGCAAGCTAAGACACGTACTAACTTAAACCAAACAACAATATCTGTTTTGCTCCTACATCTGCAGTGTGAGCAGGGCTCACAGCAAAGCTGTGCTGTACCTCAGTCAGTGCCGTTCTGCTGGGGCAGCTGGAGGGGATTTTGCTGGAATTATCTGTGGCTCACTCACTCACATATCTAGTGGTCAGTGCTGGCAGCTGGCTGGGACTTTGATTGCATCTGGTAGCATAAGAGTTGCATGTGGCCTGGGTTTCTTTAGAACATGATACCCAGGGCCAGGGTGAAGGTTCCAAGAGAGAGGCAGGCAGAGACTCTCATATTTTCTCTCCCTCTTTTTTTTAAATTTTTAATGTCTATTTATTTTTGAGAGGGAAGGAGAGAGAGAGAGAGAGAGAGAGAGAGCGAGCAAGCAGGGGTGGAGGGGCACAGAGAGAGGGAGACACAGTATCCAATGCAGGCTCCAGGCTCTGAGCTGTCAGCACCGAGCCCTATGCGGGGGGTCGAACTCACGAACACAAAATCATGACCTGAGCCAAAGTTGTATGCTTAACTGACTGAGCCGCCCAGACACCCCCGTCACATTTTCTAACTTAGCCTTGGAAGGTATGTAGTATCACTTCTACTACATCTCATCCATCAGAAGCAAGTCACAGTAGCCAGCCCAATTCAAGGGGAGAGGCATTCGTCTCCACTTTGTCATGGGGTCCTGTCATAGATTTTGCAGCTATCTTTTAAAATCCCTGGAGCTATGCAGTCAAATCATCTTAACTATAGATATGTTAATTTCATCTCAATTAAGTATTGGCATTGTTATATGTGTAAAAAATATAAACAATTAAAGTTAGACTATCATGGGTGCTCTTTCTGGAGTTGATGTCGTGACTTCTACTGAATTATTTTCATATCTCTCAATTTGTATTTCTGCTATCCATTTCTCTCCAAGCAAAAGCAAGACAATTTCAGTTCTTTCTCATTACTCAGAGGTTGGGTTTTGTCTGGCGTCACTAATCATTTTGGCAGCTGTCCACAATGTCTGACATGGGAGGAGACAGGATGGAGTTGGACACTCAAGACGTAACAGACAGCACAGGTGCTGGCATCAGACAGTCTCGAAATCTGCATTCTTTCTAAATCCTGACTTTGTCACTTACTAAGACATCTGACCTTTGGCAAGTTGCTCAAATACCCAGAGTTCCAGAGTTTTCAACTGTAGAGTGGGGTTACCGTCACTGTTCGGAGAGAGTGTCAGGAGGATAAAATAAGATATTGTTTGTAAAGTCCCTAGCTTTGAGCCCAGCATGTTAATCATGTTCCCCTTTGCTCTTTAAGGTGATAAACACAGATCAAAATAATCACAGTAGTAGGTTATTAAACTATAATGACTTCATAGAGGGCGATAATCAGTTATGCTTCAAATAACCCGTTTGATCTTCACTGCATCGTCCTTTCCTCCGTCTTTGTATGGCACCAGACTAAACATTGCACCGGGATTTCAGCGTAACACTTCACTATTGAGTAAATTTTGATCTCAGACACATTTTGCCCCGTTTCCACGTTTCTCATATATCAGGACAGCTTGGAAGGCAGGTGTTACAACACATCCTCAGTGAGTTCCACGTCGTAATCCAAGTGTAACTTACAAGTTTGTAACACGTCTCCCACGTGGAAGCCACTGATTTCACTTATACTCGTGATTATTGTAAGCCACTCTTACTGGTACAAGGGACCGAGATATCTTTTGGCTTTCTAAATGGGGATCTTTTTGACTGAGGAAAAGCAGAAAAACAAAAATACGGTGATGGAGATTCAAATGTTAGATTTTTTTTTTTTACTTGTGTACTTGAAATTGTATCCTAAGCATATTAATGAAGATGATTTTTGCATTTCATTTTCACTGCATTTATTTTTTTGATTAATGTAGTTCCTATTTTTCAGATAAGAAGCAAGAAAAGAAATAAATAAAACAGATTTTCAGACTGATTGCTAATTTATATGAATTCATGTATTCAAATTTATGATCTTTGAATCAAATACAAGTGCTCAGTGCTATTTTTCAAATCTCTGACATTATTTACATAAAAGCCTTTTTTGAAATATCAAAAGAGATTATTAGTCATTGAGGAAATTTCAATAGTACCCTGATGTTTCCTGAAGATGTTCTGAAGGTATGTGAGAACAAAATGCCATTTGGAAGTTAAAACTTGCCAGTGAAAACCACTCAGGAGCAGGAATACTCAAATGGATTTTTCTTAGCTTTTTAGTAGGTTTCAAACAACAGTTAATCAAAAGATATTTTTATTGTAAAAAAAATTGTTTAAAAAAAGAAGTTCTTATAAAGCAATGTATTAGTTTCCCATGGCAGCTGTAACAAAATTACTGCAAATATTGTAGTTTGAAGCAAGCCAGCTCTACTGTCTTACAATGCTGGAGGTCAGGATTCCAAAGTAGCCCTTGCTGGGTTACAGTCAAGGTGTGAGTAGTGCTGCATTCATCTGGGGGCTCCAGGGACGGTCTGTTACCTTGTGCCTTGTCCAGCTCCTGGAGGACGCCAGCATCCATTGGCTGACGATGCCTTCCCCCATGCTCAGAGCTAGGAACATCATGTATTCAAATCTCTGAGTCTTATTTGCGACCTCCCTCTTCCATCATTTAAGGATCCTTGTGATGACACTGGGTTCACTCAGATAATCCATCTCAGAATAATCTCCCCATCTCAGAATTCTTAATTTGTTTGCATCTGCAAAATCGCTTTTGCTGTGTAAAGTAACGTACTGATAAGTTCCAAAAATATGGGGCCCTTGGGGCACCTGGGTGGCTCCGTCGGTTAAGTGTTGGACTCTTGATCAGAGAAGCATCAGTTCAGTTCATGATCTCACAGTCATGAGATTGAGCCTTGAATCAGGCTCCATGTTGAGTGTGGAGCCTGCTTAAGATTCTCTCTTTCCCATTTTCTCTGCCCCTCCCTCACTCGCTCTCTCTCTCTCTCTCTCTCTCTCTCTCGTGCGCACATGCTCGCAAAAATAAATAAATAAATACATACATACTTACATACCTACATACATGCAAAAAAGAAATATGGGGCCCATTATTCTGCCTTCTACCAACAGCCACTTAGAAATCATTTTATTTGTTTCCATAACTTCTTCTTAGTTATTTTAAATACTAATTTAAAAGATTAAGTTGTTAAATAAGAAATAATTTCTGCAGTTTTAAAAAATTTTGCAACCAAATTTTGCTATGTCATCACCCCCACTCCAATCTAGAAACACAGCCGGGTACTAAAAAATCTCCACTTCTGACAACCCTAAAGGCTGGCAATCAATCATTCAGCAAAATCACACAATTGTAACTTCATGTGGGACACTAATACAACAAAATTTAGAAGAAAATCCAGCCATATGCTAAACATTTACACTGTTCTTTAATGACCCATTTCTTGAGGGAGGAAAATTTTGTGTTAATTTATTATTCTTATTTTTTAAATCAGTGAAGGAGGTCATACTGACATCCACTTATGTAAAATAATCACTGAACCATTCACTGGAATCCACAAGATTTTCTATAAGAAAGCTTAACATTGTCAACTTCTTTCCTTTTCCAGTTTACAAAATATTGGCCATTAAAGTTAACCCTGCAATAATATTTTTTTCCGCTCAACACTGACATATTTTGGAGGGTGCAGGGAGAAGGTGTGACTAACAGCCAATTTCTGTTATATTCAGAGAGACAATTTTTCTTGGACTGGATGAGTGGTCTCTCTTGACTTTGATATTCTGCTTCTGTTTCATATAAAATAGAACAGCGGCTTTCAACTGGGGCAATTTTGCCCCCCCCCCCCCACTACAGGGACATTTGGTAATGTCTAGAGACTTTTTTGGATGTCACAATTTAAAGGATGCCATTTGTGTCATATGGGTAGAGGCCAGGAATGCTACTAAACATCATACAGTGCATAGGATAGGCCCCTTCTGCAAAGAATGATCTGGCCCAACCTGTCAATATGAGTGCTGTGGTTGAGGGACTTTGATGTCAAATGATCTGGAACTTAAGATGGAGGAATCTCTGTCAGCATTTCGTCAATATAATGAACACAGCATATGTAAAGGAGAATCTTCATGCAGTAGTAGGCTTCTCAAACCTCAGATTTCTCTCCTTCTCCAAACCGGCTCCTACCCCAGTCATTGCTGATTCAGGAAAAGCGCCACCATCTACACTAACCAAGTAGTAATTCTTGAGAGTTCTACCTTCATTATCTATCTCCAATGCGACCGCTGCTTCCCTCACCCTACACAGACATCGTATCTTGCCTGGACACTGTGAAGCCTCCTAACTAGTTTCCTTGTATCCTTTCTTGCTCTTGCAATGCATTATTTAGCAGCCAGGTTTTAAAGTTAGTATCAGATCATGTTCTTCCATCCAATGGCTTCTCTTTGCAAGTAGAAGAAAGTCTACATTTCCTACCAGAGCATGCCAATCCCTACCAAGAATGAGACAGAATAAATGAGTTAATTGATAAATTGGTTTAATTAATAGTTTTGTGGGTGTTTCCCCTCCCCCCATTTTAAGTATTCCAGAACATGTCAGAATAAAGTACAGCTTGCAAGTTTGTTGAGACCCCTTCAAGTATCCAGATATAATTTGTATACTGGCCTTCGGTTTCCACTTTATGACCCAAGATGACTCTGCAGAATATCCTCATCTGCCACATTCTTTTCTCTTTTTCCTCTTCCACAGCCAATTCTACTTTTATTTATTCCCTAACCAAAGATCCTTTGAGATGATTCTTTTAAAATGACTCGCGGCAAAAGTTTTCACTTAGCTTTTGAGATTGGATTTGATCATGATAGCCACCACATCTTCTATAACTTGTTTTTAGAAGGACTTTATGTTGTCTCAGTTATTAATGTAAGACTTTGTGGGGCTAGTTCAGATAATTCAGAGTCATGGAAAGTTACAATCCGTAGATTCTACGCAACTGTTTCTTTTAATCATTATTTATCCTGTGCACTGAGCAGAGTGTGTGGTGTGTGTCTGACTTGTTCAATGCTGTGCAGTGCCTGGAAGATGTGGTCTTTTAGTCAGTATGTGTGGCATGAATGAGATAATAGAGAGAGAGCAGTTAGCGTAGTATGTGACACCCTGGCAGGTGCCCAATAAATGATGCATATGGCATGGGAGAGACATCCAAGCTAATCATCTGCCTCCTGCTGGTAATGAGGCCATTTGGGGGGCCCACCAAAGACACAGTTGTGGAGAAATAGACAAGCTACAGGGGACAGAGGACCACCTCCTTCCCTAGAGAGGGACTCAGTGGAAGAACTGATGGAAGTCTGGTGTCAACATTAATAACGTCTTTCTAACAAGGCTTGGGCATTTAATTAAAATTAATTTCGTACCAAAGCTAGTTGCAGCATTGAGGTGCCAGAGGGAAGAGCTGACCAGGAGCAGAGACTAGCTGGTGATAAGCGTGGGCATGGAGTACTGCTTGAAGTGATCCCAGAAATCAAACAGCTTGACACAGCTGGAATTAAGACTTAGTGTAGGAATAGGTATGACATTCGGAAGTTTTTTTTTTAAAGTACTCCTTCGCACCCTTTTTGTGCAACACTTAAAACTGAGGAGCAAATGATTAATTATGTATTATGTATTATGTATGTATGTATATATATATATGTATATGTGTGTATACATATATATGTACATATGTGTGTATATATATATATATATATATATATATATATATATATTAATTTTTAGGGGAGCCATATTTTTCCAGTAAAATATACCAGAACCTGGGAAAAACCTCCCTTTTTTTTCATAAGCTACTATAAATCAAGTAATTCTAGTGAGCCTGTATTAAATAATGAAGCTAAAGAAAATAGCACTTGAAGTTAGCTGTTTTGTTAACAAGCATCACTGTGTCATGACATGATTTCTTTAGGTGAAGTCCACACAGTCTAGCTCTTAGAAGACCCTCAATAAATTCTTTTTGTTGCCTAGACACGAGAGGGTTCAATATGGATTAATACTTAATTCTCTTAACTTCTTTGCTATCTAAAGGTTTCTTCTTAACATTCTTCCATTACTGTTGGAATCTGGCAATTGCTCAAAGTTAGTTGCGAAACATTTCTTTCCCTTTAGTCCAATAAATGCATTTCCCATTCTTGTCTTAAAAGAAGGCGAATCCTCTCTCTAGAATTGTCTAGGAAAAGAATATGACTTCCTTTTCTATTCTTTTCTTTTATGTTTAGGAGATTGTTTCAGTCAAAGTCAGCAAACTGTTTGCTCTCATGCCAATGCCAAATAAAGGACTCTTGTTCAATATTGCCCCATCTTTTTTATAGGTTCAGCATCTTTGGATATGTTTCTCAGGTGCATAAACCTTTAGCATTCAGGTCACACATGTCTGAACTCTAAAGATACTTCTAATGGAGTCTAAACTGTTGGTAGATTTGGATGTTGCCATAAACTTTGTACTTAGGGTGAGAGCAACATCATCCTGTCCTCAGCATAACATGATGTGGAAATGTGTGTATATCTATCTTACTGAAAGAACTATATAGCTAATGATGCATTACAGAAATTTGCTTCCAAAGATATTGGAAACATATAAACTAAATAAAACAGCTATGGGTTGAATATATTATCGGCATTTAAATTTATGTTAAACTTGCTAATTGATACATTTAGTAACACATATAAAAAATAATTTTATCATACCAGTAAATATGGAGAATGCCTATTTTATGTATGACGATTACAATTAGATATGGTGAACTCTGTACAAAGAGAAATTTCAGAAGCTGAAATGCGAAGGAAGAGGCAGAAAACTAGAATGTTAAGTCATGATCCACAGGTATTTAGGGAGTAGCCATTATAAATCCACCACAAAAATGATTTTAAGTTACCTCTTCAAAATTTTAAACATTTTACAACAATTTTTGTAAGAAAATCTAATACACATACACACAGTGAAAAATAATTTTGTGTGATTTTCCAATGCTTTTGGCTTTCAAAGTTCTATTTCAAAGAAGCTATGAGGCTTACACAGGAGACTATATATATATATATATATATATATATATATATATATATATTTAATATATTAAATATATATTTATTTTTATATTTCTATTTATTGATTTTAGAGAGGTGGGGGGAGGTACGGGGGGGGGGAGAGAGAGAGAGAGAGAGAGAGAGAGAGAGAGAGAGAGAGAGAGAGAGAGAGAATCTGAAGCAGATTCCACATTCAGCCTGGAGTGGTAAGATCATGACCTGAGCCAAAATCAAGAGTCAGACCTATACCACCTGAGCCACCCAGGCACCCCAAGACTATATTAGTAATTATACACAAATTAGTATATGATAGACTCATAAATCCCGGAAATCTGTGATATGGAATCCACTTCTTAATATTCCCAACATATGCTTCCTTAATTAAGTTTGTCTTTAATGGTCAGTAGCAATAAGTAGCACAAGGATAAAGATATATTTTATCAAATGTACTAGGAGTTCTCCTTTTAATTTTAAAAGAGCTATGAATTTAGGGTTTGTAATAATGGAAGGAGAGACTTCCCTTTTCCTTTCCTTTTTCTTCTGTGATAGAATTCTGGTAGTTGACTGCCTTGGCGGAGACAGAATCGCATGGGGTAGGGATGCTTATAAATGAACCTGGACGACTTGAGAAACTGTGGTTTTATTAATAAATAGAAGAGTCAGAAGGTGGAGCTGGTGCCAGAGGGAACACTGTAAATCTGGTTTGAGAAGCAGTAAGTTTTGAAGTTATGCACGAGGCAGATGGGAATGTGAGAGTTTATCTTTGGGCAAGTGTGGATGCCGAAAAAGAAGGATTTGATATTTGTCTTTAAAAAGTGGTGATTTTGAGAGCTTTGGAATGAATGAGTTTGCAGAGAGGACAAGAAGAAAGATAAAAGAGAAGAGGGGCAGGGCTGGACTCTTAGGGGAAAATACATTTAGAAGAGGAAGACTTATTATACTAAGAACAGTGGTCCAAGAAGAGAAAGGAAATATGAAAGCTGGTCCAGAGCAGACAAGAAACAGGATTCTTTTTTTTAATTTTAATTTAATTTTATTTATTTTTGAGAGAGAGACCGAGAGAGAGCAAGCCAGAGAGGGGCAGAGAGAGAGAAAGACACAGAATGTGAAGCAGGCTCCAGGCTCTGAGCTGTCAGCACAGAGCCTGACATGGGGCTCAAACCCATGAACTGTGAGATCATGACCTGAGCCGAAGTCAGATGCTCAACTGACTGAGCCACCCAGGCACCCCAAGAAGCAAGATTCTTAAAAGTTGAAGCAAGATGAGTGGTCAAAAAGAAGCAAGAAAGACCAGAAATATGTGGATCTTACAAACATGAGGGGGAAGGAATTTCAAGAAGGAAGAGGTAGTCAGTCAACAGTATCAAACCCGAAAGCTATTTAACCACAAATTATTGACTCGCTAATTCTGGGTGTAGCAAGCCCATCATTCAAGTGTTGCTGCCCTTTGCTTCCCAGCCACAACCTAGAGAATTTTGGAATAAACTTGAATTTAACTCTAGTGATGACACACGTTCATTTTTCCTACTCTGAAGTTCCAAACAAGTGAAGCTGGTGTATGATGTGCTGGTGAGTATGATCTGCTCTAACAGGCCCTGTTTCCCTTTGAACTTTGTTTCTCTGGGTTATTAAGCTGTTGTCAGGACATAATTATTTATTTGGAAATATGGTTGTTTACTTAATAATGGACAAAATATTTTATGGCTAAAGAAAAGTATCTCTGTCTTCCTTCTTAGCACATGCTATATAGATATGTTGGTAACAAAGCATCTGGATGACATTGGAAGATAATGGCCAAAGTTTCACTGGTGCAAAATAGCTTAGGGCCCAGATTATAAGGTAGATTTAAAGATGGTGGGCTGAAAAACTCCCTATATCAAATTCAACTTGATGTTGGGTTAAACTGGCATGCAAACTAGTTCTCACCAGCCATCTAGAGTGAATGTCATAAACCTCATGCCTGAGGCAGGCTTGGACAGGCTCATTAGAAGTGACACCTCATTCCATGGGCACCTGGGTGGCTCAGTCGGTTGAGCATCCGACTTTGGCTCAGGTCGTGACCTCACAGTTTGTGAGTTCCAACCCTGCTTCCGGCTCTGTGCTGACAGCTCAGAGCCTGGAGCCTGCTTTGGATTCTGTGTCTCCCTCTCTTGGTCCCGCCCCTGCTCTCACTCTTGTCTATCTTTCTAAAAAATAAACATTAAAAAAAAATTTTTTTAAGGAAGTGACACTTCATTCTGAAATTTTTATTTCCAGTCTTCTTCCTCAGGGTGTGCAAACCCTTGTGAAATGTTCCTTATATCTACGGCTCGTCTCTTACTAGGAAGCTTTCTTTCCAGTGCTTCCAATTTCCCACATTTTCTCCCCTCCCCCACTTCCTTAAAGAAAATCCAAATTCCCTAGAGAATTTTCTAAGTTTCCCAGTCTTACCACAGCCTCATCTCCTGTCTTCCTGCTCCTATCTGTCCAACCTGCACTCCTCAGTTTCCAAACCAGACGACTTCTGGTATTAAAGCAAAGTAATGATGATCATAGTCAAATGACGGGGAAAGCACAGTGAGGAGACCAAGCACCTGGAGATAAATGGCTGGATGTCTAGAAGGAGACTTGCTGGATCAAAGGGTAGGCAAGTTTCTACAGATTTTACGTTGCCAAATTGCCCTGCAGAATGACTCTATCAATTTACACTCTGCCTACATGGTTAATGGGCTGTAGTGTAATTGTCTGTTTATCTATCTGTTATCCTCATTAAGCCATAGGCCTTTCAAGGACTTTCTAATCTCTCAATGCCCAGCATCTAGCATCCAGCCTGGTGCAGACTAGGCACTCATTAACCCGCTTCCCTTCCCTACATCTAAAGTCTTTGAAGTCCCATACAATCGGGCTAAGTGATATAATAGAATATATGGATGAATGATAAGGCAGAGTGGATGGCACAATGTTCCAGAGTCCCCAAACACAACACATACACAAGCTCCTGTATAAAGTTAACCATCTATGTTCTAACCAAAACGTGCATAATGCAGTCTGCATTAATAGATAATTTTAGATAACCCCATGGCAGATACTGCTTGACTTGAATTAATACTGAACACTGAGGCTGCATAAATGCAGAAGTTCAAGTGTATGGATATTTTAAATGAACATCTTTCAGAATTCAACTATATTAGTAAATTATAGTAACTTCCTGCAGGGTGAAAATCTTTGAGAGCATGTTACTATGGTGATTATTTTTAAATGTCATGATTATAGTTTAAGATTATAGATTTCTTCCTGGGACAAAAAAGGTCTCTATAGTCCTCAAGGAATGTGCTTACTTACATGCACAATCTTTCGGAAAGTTATAAATCAACATTATGATGTTTTTGTTTGATAAACAAAAGCTTATAAAGATCCAAGATAATTTACCTAACACATGACTAGAATGATTATCATCTGTAGTTTGAAGAAATGCATATATGGTTACAAAGGATACAAAGATTTAATGAGACATGAGCCACAATTGAGCTACATACATTTCATGTATTCAAGAATAGGAACTGAACATATAACAAGAGAAGTTTATGTAGAGTAAGACATTGCCATGGTGGAGATTAAATGCTGAATTGTTTGGGGAAAAAAAAGAAGAGGAAACAGCTCACCTTAGAGCTATTTCCATGTGTCAAGGTCTCGTTGAGGTAATTCCATTCCAAAAGTTCTTCTAAGGATCCCAACTGGGATGAGGCTCTTAGTTACCTGAGTAATTTAGCTGCACCTCTTCTTACAAGACAAGCGCTTATGGAGCATTTATTGTGCCAAGCAACACATGACCAAGTGACATGCCAAATGACATGAAATAGGCATGGGCAAATGCTTCATCAAGCTGGTAAAGAACTTCAATGCCTTTTGTTAAAGATTTTGTATTTAACAACAATTCAACCCAAGTTCAGTCCATGCTTTACAACTATTTACATATATTTTATGTGTGTATCAATAATCATGAAAATCTTGATTTTAATCAGTTATACTGTGCTTAATAAATATCTGTTCAATGAATAAGTGATTGACAAGTAATGAATTTATATATTTATTCATAGAGAGCCAAATTGTTATTTACAAAACAATAGATCTAAGCCATAACATGTGACATCCAAAAATATTTGTCAAGGAGACCGTGGGTGGCTCAGTTGGTTGAGCGTCCCACTCTTGATTTTAGCTCAGGTCATGATCCCAGGGTCGTGGGTTCTAGCCCTACATTGGGCTCTACACTGAGCATGGAGCCTTCTTGGGACTCATTTTCTCTCTCTCTCTCTCTCTCTCTCTCTCTCTCTCTCAAAAAACAAACAAACAACAACAACAACAACAAAAAAAAAACTTGGCAAAACCATAGTTGGGGCAAAACTGGGAGAGGAACAAAATGGTTAAGAAAGATGTTTAAGGAAAATAATAATTTTGTTAATGGTATGACTTTGAACAAGAACACGGATACAAATTGTGTCTCTGCAGTGTATTCTCTATTTGTCATTACTGGCTAGCTCTGTGTAATGAGAAAAATGATTTTTTGGTTCTAATATTTTTAATGTAGGGATACCTACCAACTAAGACACACCTTACACATTTAAGCCTCCTCACTGGTAAAATTTAACAAATCATTAATTTATAAGTTATGCAATCCGAGTTAATATTTAGAATAGCACTTTTCTTATGTTGTCACTGGAATTGTAGCGGTGTAGTAATACAAAGGAATTTTTTAAAGTGTAAAATAATAGCAAATGTGAATCACTATAATATTATTATAGAGACATAACAGAAGTACTTAATTGGACTAGTTGAGGAAAAGATAGAAAGATGACAGTAAGCAGTAAATAAAATGAAAAAACAAAAGTAACCCATCTGCATGTATCAAGAGATGACATTTTTGCAAATGATGCAGCTGGTATATACATATTCCTAGTCTGGTTGGATTTTAGTCATAAGAAAATACAAAGAAACCTTTTTTTTTTCTTTTTTTTTTTTTTTTTTTTTGCATTTACGAGAACATGTAAAAGCCTTCTGCATAGTTACTTTAATTGGAATGTTATTGAAATAGCTATCAGTACATTCTTACAGAATGAATAAAATATTGAATTTAACTGAAATGGAAATCATGGTTAGCCAAAATTTGGGAGTTTTAAATTGGCAAAAGTGTTGCCAACTGTTAGCATCAACACATTTTACTCTAACTGGCTTTTAGAGTGTGGTCTTGTTTTGGGTTTCAGACTGTGTGGTTAGAATAATTGGAAGATCGACTGGAGTGGCCACGATCCTGTTGTGGAAAAGGCAAAATAGCTAAGCTCAAATACTAAGAAATTAAGAAGAGCTTGAAAAAGAAGTGGTGGTTTGCAAAGGATTGCCTAAATTGGGTTATTGCTAGGGAGAACATGCCAAGTAGCCCTTCCCAGTGGGAACTCTGGCTGTTTCACACCCTGTTAAGTTTTGCAACATAAAAGCCATTTGGAGAGTATAAGGGTTAAGGTGAAAAAACTTTTATTCTGACCTTGAAATGTTTGGCTATCCTGATGCATCATACAAAGTCTGACCCTTTCTGTTTTGTTCTGAGTGATGGCTAGCAGAACCAAGGTGAAGTAGACCACCCATTAAAATCGAAACTGAGATCTCTTTCATTGCATGGTTCTATTTGATTTCCAGCTCTAACACTGATTGACAGGCGTGAGATGACGGTTGTAGATTAGTTTGATATGCATATATCGCCATTTTGAGCTTCTCTCTCATCATTGATTTTTTTTGTTCCTTTTATCTAGTTTTATCCCAGTACTATTTCACAAATAAAATTTGATCATATATTGGAAATTTGCTCCTCAAACTTCAATTCTAGTCAGACCATTATATTATCTGAGAAAGCAGAATTTGATTAATTTTAAATTATATTTGGTTTTGCTGTATGCAGAATACAGGTTTTGAACCGGACTGAACTACGTTAAAAATTTTTGAACCACTGAAGCACATTTTAAATTAATTGCCTATGTAATTTTTGTATATTGGCATGTCACATGATTCCCTTCTTGTTTCAACTCAAGAAGAATAAGAATGCGTGTTTCCAAAGAAGAGTCCAAATGTAAGTAAATATATATCTTTAAATACTGGTTATCTGTTCAGAGATCAGATACCACAAATAACATGTTCTAAAATTATGCAATCATATTTTTAAACACAGTAAACACAAGGGATGCCATGCATAATCTGAAAATTATCTGCCTTCAAATGCACTCATTTGAGTCACTAAATATAATTGTAATTTTTTTTTTATTTTTAAGGTGACAATAACCTGAGAACACCAAAGTGAATAGTAAATACAATAATAACTGTAATTTAGCTTGAATAAATGCAATTAAGGGTGATCAACCTAACAGTTGGTTAGTAGGTTTGGATTTATGTATGTATCTCAAAAAATATTCTTAACGCTTAACGAGTCAAATTGTCATGAATTAATTAATAGGGAACTAGAGAATCGGAGAAGGAAAGTTGGTGAACACAGAGATTACATCTACTGGAATTACTCATGACTTTGAATTTGAGATGATTCTCTCATGTGCTATTATGGGATCTGCCTTTGAATACCTCACTGACACTGATACTTCTTTTCAGTGAAGAGAACTATATTGACCTTAGGAGTAAAGGGATAATTTGGGGAAAATCATAGCAACACTTCAGTGATCTTTCTAATATACTTTTCATTTTTATGAAAGAGCCTCTGTGGGAAATTGGTGACCTCCTGATATGATTCCTGAACCTTTCGTTTCCAAAATGATACAATCTCACTGAATTTATGAAAGATGGAGTCACAAAGCCAGATATAATTTTAGGCTTAATAATCAGTTTAGGTTCCTCAGAGTGTAGAACTGAGAAAATCCCAATTGATTTTAAAGGTAGCAAGATTTTCTGTCTAAAACTAATCACGTAACTGGCCCATTAGTGAATCTAACTAGGTCTAGCTACTAAGATTATCACCAGGACACCCTGATGGTGAGTTATGGCTCATGGTCAACAGTGCCGCACAATTCCTATTACCTGTTTAAAGCAATTGGCCCTAAAACAAAAGCAAGAAAGTCTTAAAAATATCTTATATCTTGTTTGTCAGTCCTACAAAGTTCTTTTTGGTTTTATGTTCCTTTGTTTCAGTTACTTTAGTATCAACTGAACATTGGTACTGACGAGAGAAGTCAACAGCAATAGTACATGATTTTTGGATAGCTGTTTCCAAGTTGAGGGCACTTTGCCTGTTCGACTTCCCATCATTTACAAAGTAGAAGATACTAACCAGGCAGCTCAATTTTGTGCAACCGTATTTTATGCATCAGAAGGATATCAGAAGTCTGGATATAGCAGTCATCTGTGTTTTCAAATTTAGTAGCTCATCTTCTAAGACCTCTGAATATACCCTGTTAGATATGCATGCTTGATGGTACCATCATCAGCGGTTCATTCAGATATTATGCCTCGCGGTGTGTCTTTTAGGTGTTAACAGACTCCCTCTTGGTACTGTCTCTTGGCAAAAAATTACTTTGTGACAGGGAGATTAAAAACAATATCAATTCCTGCAATGTACAGAAGACAGATTAGACTTGGAAAACACTGGGCAATTATCCGGTCACGTGGCTAAAATGTGTAGGATGATAATTAATTAGAGTATCCTGCCATCTGAAGACCAGAAATCTCCCTTGGGCTCCCTTTAAGGTACAAGACCTGCTTCTATCAGATGCTTTCGGTCATAAGTTTCTTCTCGAAGTTGACAGGCACATAAAAACTACACAACATTAAATTTTTCATGAGAGAAATACTTATATTTTCAAAACACATAGCCCTTAATTAGAGTAAATTACTCCTGATGGAATAAGCATTCTGCAATAGCAGGAAAGAAACCAAATTTAATTTCCCAGTGCCATAGGGAGGTCTTGACTATTCAAAAACTGTCTCTAAATCTTGGGAACTATGCTTTCAAAGGCTAAGCTAATAGAACTGAGCAGGAAATAAGCCTGATTAGCATTTTGTAAGTAATTTTGAGCACAAAAGATATATTTACAATAATAGCCAAGGATTATCATCTACAATTGAACTGAACACTGGCAAAAAGGAAAAAGTAAATTGAATCCATTAAAATGACATCAAATAAATTATGATATTCATTTTCATGTACACTGCTTATCACTTTTTAATTTTAAAAAATTGGTTGGATATCTCTAGATCCTAATAAGGGGAATGGGTTAGCATTGATTTGGATGGCTTATGAAACATTTATATACATGTTATTCACTTCATGTTCTATAACATAGCTTTCTCAAGGCCCTCACTTTGATACAGCTTGTCAGTTGCTGCTGTCTATAATAAAGAGGCCTGGAGGGGCATATTGTTTTTGTTTTTGTTTTTTTCCTAAACAATTTAAAAATATAACCTCTGGCTTTTTTCTAAGGAATTAGTTTGCATCCTTCCACTTGGCACAGGGTAATTGAAGCAATTTTTGTGGTGAGAAACACTTTGATAGTGCTCAGTGAATATAAATCTAATACCCATATTACTTACCAGGTTTGGAAAGGAAACATGAGATTTTTATGGGGCTATGATTATAATCAAGGGAACGAATAATGCTTTTTAGGAGAATTTTAATATAGGCTCCCCGCCTCCCCTGCCCCATTTACAACATGTGCTAGATATCTATAAGCTTTCTCTGTCTTGGGTATTCATGCTACTTTATAATCAAGACAACTTTGTGGGATTATATAGTGGGAAAGAAAGCTTTCCATTTCTGTTGAGTGCCTGTTCTCATCTTGAACCTTCAGAACCAATGAGAAGTCAAAGATGTCCTTTTTTCCCAAGACCCACGGAGAAAGATTTGCCCTTCTGTAGTCTTCTTTTCTGTCTCTTCTAGGTGTCTGCGATGGCCACATGGAGTTACACTCTAAACAGTCACCTGTGCATCTTGCCCATATCTAAGAGGGGTCTTCAAAGACTTATTTCTGTCTGCAAACCTCTCATTCTACTGTTCTGATAAAGCCAGTAATTCAGTGAAATTTGTAGACATAGCCCTACTATCCTGTAGAAACACAAAATTAAAAAGAATCTTATGCAGAAAAAAAAATGATGGCTTTGGCAGATAAACCAAAGCATGTGGAAATTGAGATGATTAAAGTAAAAGCAGTTATCACTTCATTGACCAAAGTGCTTTCACATATGTTGGCTGTCTGTCTTACAGAACCAGGCATCTATGACCCCACAGGCCATGTCCCAAATATTTGCTGCGGTTCCTGATGGTTTCTATGCCAACAGTAGATTATTATATTGCACTGGAACTAATATCTTCCTTTTTCAAACTACCAGGATGCTTTATTCATATCTGTTGTCAGACTTACTCTGTAGGTTGCATTACAGCTATTTGTGTCTTATTTATGCTATTATAGACTATTAGGATAAAGAATTGCTCATGGCTTTGTATGCCTTTAGTGATATTTCCTATGCAGAATCAATAAATATTTGTTGATGGATTGGTGACTGGCTTTACAGGTAGATTATTATATTAAGAGTGCTTTAAAAAAGCCCCTTTGTTGTACCTAGAAGACTGTTATAGTGAGTCAGGACCATTTAGTTTTTACTTTTGTTCTATAAGTTTATCTGCATCTATGATCTCTATGCCTGATGCCCATCAGTAATTTATAACAGATTACTTCACTAGATAGCACATTACAAGTGGGTCTTTAGTTTTTAGCTATTAATTTTACTTTTTTTTTTTTTTTTTGCTTAGAAAAAGTTGTATTTTTGTGGAGAAAAAGTTTTCTTATCTTTTTCCTCTGCTACATAATCCCCATGCTTTCTGGAATTTTCTTTTTCCAGTACCAATTAGACACTCAGTTTCTTGATCACTGTTTTATTTTGTTTTGTTTTACAATAGTTTATTCATTTAATTGGAAAATTTTTAAATAATGCAGAAATCTAAAATTATTAGTTGGGCCTGTGCTCCTTGTGAGGTAAATATACCTCACTAGAGTCTGTCATATTAGTAAGACATGTTCAAAAAATACAAAAGAGAAAGAAAGACTAACATACGGACATAGTAGAAACACAAAGGGATAGCAAAAAAAATACAAATTAAAAAAATTAAAACATAAAAGTAATATTAACAACGAAAATGCACATTTGTAAGTGGCTAATAATGATCATCCTGCACTTTTTTCTTTGTTTTTTTCTTTTTTTAAGTTTATTTATTTATTTTGAGAGAGCACGTGAGTGCATGCAAGTGGGCTGGGGCAGAGAGAGAAGGAGAGAGAGAATCCCAAGGAGGCTCCTCTGTCAGTGCAGAGCCCAATGTAGAGCTCGAACCCATGGACTATGAGGTCATGACCTGAGCTGAAATCAAGAGTCAGATGCTTAACCAGCTGAGCCACCCAGGCACCCCTGATCCTTCTACACTTTCAATTTATCTGCCCTCACCTTTAATGCTCATAGTGCACACTGCTGTGTATATTTTATTATTTACAATGTACTTAAACTAGCGATCATAAAAAAACAAACCATGCTGATGTCATGGTTAGTGTTTTATCCGGTGAGTCATCTGTCAACAAATTATTTTTCCCATTTTTTTTGAGTTTAGGTGATGTCACTTTATTTGGTCTGTATCCTTTATATCTCTATTAACATCTGAACCTCAGGAGAAATTGGCTGTGTATTGGCAGTGGTACCTTGACCAGTGCCACATGCTGACTCTCCTTCTTCATACCCCTTCATCCCTCAGAGAAAGATTTGCTAAACCAAGTATGCCCTGTGCAGAAATACAGCTCTGGTCACCAGCTGTTCAAGGCAATGAGTTGGAACGGTTGAAGGACTCCAGGAAATTTGTACACAATTTACTTAAAATTAGTTGTTTCTTGAAACACCTTGTCCCTCTGTCATTTCATATATGCTAAGCTCTCACCATGTTTAGAAAGAGCGTATCTATAAATCATGCTTATATTTGGCCTAGAATGAACATGGACATGAGGAGCCCTAACACAAGCACTCCTAAATATGTAGAGTGGTAGTTTCCTGCCTGATGGGGAACAAGGAAAATGATAGCACTTTGAAAATCAAAGGTATATAATTAGCTAACTTTTTGTGAATTATCTAAATGTTATTTCATGAATATACATGGATTTAATAATCAGGAAAATACTGGGCGCTTGGGTGGCTCAGTCTGTTAAGCGTCCGACTTCAACCCTGGTCATGATCTCACGTTTCATGAGTTTGAGCCCCTGTTGGGCTCCGTGCTGACAGCTCAGAGCCTGGAGCCTGCTTCAGATTCTGTGTCTCCCTCTCTCTCTCTGCCCTACCCCTGCTCACACTCTGTCTCGCTTTTTCTCTGTCTCTCTCTCTCAAAATAAACATTAAATAAATAAATAAAATGAAAATTAAAAAAAATAATTAGGAAAACACTAAGTATTTTGTTATTACGGTCCTGAAATTAAACATGGGTCACATGTGATCTAATTCTCGTAACACTTACCTGTTTGTTTAAAAATTCATTTTGCCATTTAGACACACACACAATGAATTTCAAATTAAAAAAACAAAAAGAAGGAAACAAAGTCAACACAATCAGAATTTTTGGCATAACAACAGCGTTTTATATGTAAAATGCATATGCTACAGAATAACACAATATTTATATAGATATCAAGAGACAGGTAGACGCAAAATAGTTCCGATAACTCATTCTTCTGTAATCTGCTTTCTTCACTCAACAACGTATCATTAGCCTCTTGCATTTTCATAAATCAAAATCTAGTTTGAATAGTGGTTCTGACAATCTATACAGTATTTCACTAAAGAGTTATGTGTTCATAAGCTACTCAGCATTTTCCCTATTAACTTGATAGTAAGGCTGTTTTCTGTTATCATAAACAGCACACTGACAATCATCGTTGCACAAAACATTTCTTTAGGAAAAACTCCTAAATGTAAATTTGTAAACGTAATATGTCAAAAATGTATGCTTTTTAAGTGTTTAATGCATATTGTCATATTGCTCTCAGCAGTATTTGAGAAGTAACCAAAATTTGCCACTGCTGGTGATTACACTTCCTTTGATATTTACCAGTCTGTCAAAAAAAAAGTATTAATTTGATTTGCTTTTTTGAAAAAACTACCAGTGATGTAGAAATATCTAATGTAACCTATTCATGCTTCATTTTGTTTTAGTAGAAATTTAAGGTTGACATATTGGGTCTACTATTACATGGAAATTGCTTACAACTTAAACCACTAGGTCTTATTCTGGCCCCTGTAAAACAGGTCTTTTACATATTTTATTTGTGCTATGATAAGTTGAACATGAGTACAAGTGTTAGTTTATCTTTATTCTGAATTTTTTTTTTTTACTTAAAAATATTTTTATGTTATCTAATTACTTTGAAGTACTTCAGTGCTTTAGCAATTCGTATTTATTCATCAAATACATTGCCCCTCCCTTTCAATTCTGTGGACTGTACAAATTTGGTGAGCATTGGTTACGTTTGATAGAAGGACGATCAGGACATTTCAACGGCTGAGTTCCCTTCCTAGTAGGTCCAGTAGACAAGGCTGTTTTCTTACCTAGCAGTTTTTCCAATCAGTTTCAGGTCCATCTACCATTACGGTTAGTCAGCTGATATTTCTCCTGCTCGCCCACGACAATTTCATGACGCACATTGTCAAATGCCATGTGAAAATCAGTGTTGGGTGGAAAAGGAAATAGACAAAGAAGTCAAAGACCCGGGTTTTCTTTTTACTCCCTCTCTTCACTGACCGGTTATTTTCCTTCTGTTGCCATCTCTAATATAGGACTTGCCTTAAGTTAGTTTTTCCATCATCTGTCAATTTTAGCAGCAGAACACCACAACCTTTCCCACCCTCAAAACCCAGGATACAGCTCTTCTGTAGCAGCTTTCAATAGCCATTATTTAAGTCTTTCCGCCTTTTCCTCAAAGGCACCTGTCCACATGCAGCCCACATAAATATCAGATGCTTTAGACAGGAAGACATACCCAATGATGGCGTGTATTTGGTGCCTTTGACAGAAAGAGAAGTACCACAGACATCCTGTGTTCACTATGATGATACCAACCTTCAATAATAAATTGCATTAATATTTTTTAGCGTGTTCCGGACAGCTAAGTGTTGGCTGCATGTTTTTCCCTAGACTTCTGGACTTGGGGTATGCCTGAGGAATCTACTAAACTGTCATTTCCCTCTGTCTTCCTCTTTGGTCTGAATCTTTTAATTTGCTGCATGGTCCTCAGTCATAAGCCAAATAGGAAAGTCAGTCTCCCATCTTGAAAAATCAAAATAAAATATCTTCGTATAACTTCTAGCTGATGGCAAAAGTGGAATTTATGATTCAAAGGATAGAACTCTGTTTCTGTGAATATCCTCATCTATGGTTACATTGGGCTCTGAAAGAATTCCAAAAGAGAGGTCCCATACTTGTGTTAATAATGGCCTTATCATGGGATGAAGGTATACGTGGCCTCCCAAGCTGACTAATGCAGACAAAATCATTTATTTTGTCAAATAAATTCCTTATTACCTTTTAAATTCTTTACAGTTAAAGCTCATGTATCTGATATATGTTCTTTAGACTATTTTCCACACATGTATTATATTCAGGGAAAACTGAAAATTGACTGAATAATAAAAATACATTTATGCTATGTTTACAGATACGTAGGTGAAATAATTCTGATCAAAGTTATGAAAACATTGTTTCATGCTTTGCTTTGTATTTATCTCTACCCCCCTGTTTGCTTGACCACTGACTTTTTTTTTAATGTTTTTATTTATTTTTGAGAGAGACAGAGACAGAGTATGAGTGGGGGAGGGGCAGAGAGAGAGGGAAACAGAATTCAGAGCAGCCTCCAGGCTCTGAGCTGTCATCACAGAGCCCGACACAGGGCTTGAACTCATGAACTGTGAGATCATGACCTGGGCTAAAGTCAGACGCTTAACCCACTGAGCCACCCAGGTGCCCCGACCGTTGTCTTTCATTCAGAGAAGATTGGTGATGGTGGTTTTCCCATTCATATGAGTACCACGACTGATAAATTGGTAACTTTTACTAACATTCACTATGAACACTTTCATAGCTTGAGAAAGGAAAATGCCATCAAAGATCACCAGTTTATATTAATGCATTAGTATCTGGGACTATACATAAAAATTCAAATGGAACCCCTGTTTTTTAAAAACTAGTATATAAAGCAATGTGTTATCTTGTTTTTTTCCATTTGAACTCCTAGGTTTTGATTCATGATAATCTTATTCTGAAATACCTATTTCTCAGCCATCCTTTGGGCAATATTTTAAAGTCACTGAATGCATATAGAGTGGTTTATAACCTTCATAATGTTGAGAGAAAGCACTTTCTCCTTTAAGACATACTCTTCCACATCAATGTCTCACAGCAAATATGTTTACATACATATATATATACATATATATATGTATATATGTATATATATATGTATGTATGTTAGCAATGTTCATACAGAAGTTTTCACTGTGAACCCTACATGAATTTGAGGCTGTGCTGTGCAGTCATCTGTCAGGTTTTATGAGGTAAATAGGTTACAGAAATAGAGGCACATTACAAACATTATGTTTCCTTGAGGAGTCACTTCATTCGGACTATCAATGTGGGTAGACTCTAAAGGATCCTTTAAATTAAATGGGAGTCTTGCTTGGGCACTGATTCAAGTAAAGAGAGAGCAATGGAAAATGTACTAATTTTCAGTATTTTTCTTCCTTTGGTATACCTCACCCCCAGCACACCCATTTAATGGCAAGGTCATTTGTATAAACCATGATGGTTTCCAGAGTTGCTTAAATCAGGCCATATCTTGCTTTCCCGTGAAACCAAATAACTAATTTGACCTCCACATGCCACCTTAAAGATAATATTATGGAAGAGTAACCAGCTTTTACTATTCTGGAAGAGACGATTCCCTATCACATCATAACCACCCACAGGTACGATCTGATGAATGGATTCAGGTTTGACATTTGGGCGCAAACTTTTTAAACCTTATCAAATTCTCTAAGACAGCTTTCAGGGGAGAAAATATTTCCCACTAAAATTATAAAACATCCCTTTTTTCCCCCCTGACAGACATGGGTAAATATTTTATGGCAGGAAAAATGTTTAATCCATACAGACTTTTTCCACCTTTAAGTCAAGGTTTTCTTATAGTATTAATCCCCAGAAAACTTGAGTTTTGGAGAGAACACAAGAAACCATGTTTTAAAAGAAGAAAAAAGAAAAAAGTCTATGCTGTACTTTCATCCCCGTGACTTATTTATTTTCCACCTGTGAGTTTGTACCTCTGAATCCTCCTTTCCTAGTTCATCCACATCCCCCTCCCCTGTCCTTCTGGCAACCATATTTTTTAATCCTTAAAAATTTTTTGGACTCAGATTATTTCCTGCTTATTTATGAAATCGGATGTCTAGTACAAACTTCAACAAGCCAGAGGGGAAAGTAGAGCCCTCAAAACCTTTAAAAACAATTTTTCCCAGAAATGGATAAAAACAGTGTGGCAGGAACACATGCAGTATAATATGTCAATGTTATGGTCCACTCTCAGAGTAACGTCACCTAGAGACATAACGACCACTTAAATTGAATTTTCCATAAGGCAGGGAAATCAAAACATTTTTTTTCCATTTTATACCTTGTTGAGTTGATATTGAAAGACACAAAATAATGTCTCCTGTTTGCCTTTTCTCCATACATCACTTTCATTTCATGTGGCCATCACTTGGCTCAGCCATCTTTAAAAATTGACAGAGCAATTGAGAATATGAAATGAATCTTGGAAACTACGAGATAAATAAAAATAGAGAGACATAAAAATATCTCTAGATGTTTATATCTGAGTCTAACATTTCTTGAGAGATCATAACCAATTATTGAGGCCATCAAAATGAGGCCGGGTGGAATATGGGTTTAAGACTTCCCATCCGTGTTTACAAAATTTCCTTATAGTTAAGGACTTTTTCCTCAAAAACTCCCTGTATTCCTATGTAGAAAATCATGTTTTCTGATTTTAAAAGCACACAAGAATTTTAAGTGTAACTATGGTATATCCCAATTAATGAAATATTTAAAAGTGTAGCCTCTTCAGATTCATGGTAGAATTTAACATTCATTTTCCTCTTCTATGTTGACAGCATATATTCATGTGTTCCAGAGTGGATATACCTTATTAAATGGTACAGCACTGGCAGTGACTCTTTCAGGACTGACAGAGTTTGCTAGGGTTTCCTGTCCCTTTCCTCTTTAAAAACCATCCAGCAGGTTGGAGACTCAGTGCCCAAATGACCAGCTGCTTTTTTGGAGAAATACATGGTTTCCTCAGAAAATGCTTAATAGTCTGCCTTGCCAAAAACTCCCCATTTCTCTTTTAAAGTATTTATTCTTCCATGTATTTAGTTATATTTTCCCCCATTTCCTGTATCTATCCTTGCTTTGGCTTCACTAATACAATCTAAAACTCCGGTAGGCTTTTCACAAAAATAAGAGGGATACAAGTGTAAGCAGCAAACTATTGTTTGGGAGGGGTTTTCTATCATGAAGAAATATTCTTTGTTAATTTACTATAATTAAATACCCAAACAATTCTAAGATGGAAAGATTGTCCTTCTTGGCCTCTAAAATTAAATGAGCATTCAGAAATTAGTCACTGTCTTATTGAGTCATGTGGTCCTGTTTCCTAATGAGGACCTAAATTTGAATTCAGAACACTGTTTTATTCATTCAGCCTGCATGGTATTTATGGACTATTGCCTTGATGCCATAATGACACTAGGGATACAGGAGTGAAGAAGACAACACCGTTCCTGCCCTTATGGGCTTTCAGTCGAGGGAAAGTCATTAAGCAAATAATCATAAATGTAATCGTGTTACAAAAAGGAAAATGACACATGCTGGGTAACATATGAGTCAGGAATGCTACACTTGCTTTGGCCATCTTTTCTTGAAGGCTACGTGGAGCAGCCAATTTTGGCCCAAAGTGTGAAAGGGAGTCCAGTCCTGTATCTCAGCAAATTAATCAGCAGCCTGTCCAGTTTGACTTAAGTGTTGCCAAAACCAGCAAAATATCCAAATCAATTTCCAAATGTTTGGAGTGCTTTTTCCAAATCTCCAGACTGTCTTTGCTTTTGTTGTTAAGGCAGTGAAATCTGTTGTTTAAGTGTTCTCTGGGAGACATCTTCCTCAGCTATAAACCAATGGAACTGAATAGATTGTGAAAAAAAGGTGGCCAAGTAATGTGTAAGACAGAGTGGACCTTAGGAAGGACAAGCCTAGGTGATTGGCAGGGAGAGGAGGACAAGCGTGTTTGCAGGGAAGGAGTTTTTTGTTGTTGTTTTGTTTTTGTTTTGTGTTTTGCATGGTCACTATGCTGAATATGTTCCTAGAGACAGAAGATTCAGCCATATGTATTTCAGTGATAGACACACATATGTATATATGTCATACACTGTATATATGTATAGTTTGTTTTTAATCTCTAGCACCCAACTTATGCTTTGTCATCACCTGTTTCCCAGGTGCAAAATGTATTGTAACCACAATCTTTTTATCAGCTCCCTTTGGTGGAGAGGTTTAGTTTGAGGATCCTGCAACCTATCTATAGTGAAAAGCATGAAAGTTTGAGGGAAGTTCTGTCTGCATCACGATTTGTCTATGATCCCATCTTATCTATTTAGATCATGTTTTCATTGCAGTGAACTAGCAGAGTTTGGCAAGAGATTCCAAAACAACTGGCTTGCAGATCCTTCAAGACTTCAACATTGCTGTTAGATTCATTATATTGAATAAAAGTAAGTCTCTTGTGCCATGTTTCTTTACCCCTTTGGGAAATAACATGCTTCCCTTTACCTTCCTGACACAGTTTCTGTGCTTTGATGACTTCTGGGCAACCAGTCAGATTCATTTCTTCACTGTCATTCAGTCAGCCATTTAATAATTCTTTCTTCCTTCAACCTATCATTTAGAGCGCTAAAGATTCATTGTGTTCAGAGCCATGTGAAAAGTTCTTCCTAGGGTTCCTAACACAGCTCTTGCCAGCTTGCAGGCTAATAAGACATGTTTGACAAGAAAGTTCAGTAACCACAGAAGAATGCACTAATTATAGAAGTCAGTACAAGAGTGATTTGGATTGAGTGGCCAAGATCACTGTGAGTTAGAGTGGTCAAGAACAAAAGTTGAACTTGAGTGAAATAAGCTGATTCTTGAAGGATGGGTGAGGGTTAGTTTGATGGAGAGAACAGAGAGGAAATTGCATAGAGAACGAACAACAGTGTAGCAGAACTTGAGTTGGGCATATCCAGGAAACAGGGATATAAACAAATATGGCATACAGCGCCTGGAATACGTTAGATGTTTAACGAGAATGAATAAACGCATGTATGTAAACAGGAACTGGAAGAAACTTTGGAAAGAGGAATGGTTGGCTGTAAAATTTTAACTAAAGATGATTTCATAAACAACATGATTGTTGGAAAACTGTAAGATAATAAAAAGGCCTGAAAAAGGCCATTTCACATGCAATCCCAAACAACTGGTTTCATCTACCACAAGTTTTATTTGTGTCTGTCAAGGCCGTGGAGGAAATGGAAAAATCAAATTATTTGTCTAGTGAATACAAATATTAGGACAACATATGTTAATTAAAGAACGTGGATCAGGCAACCATGCTTCAAAAACATGTTTCTCATTATATAGAATTTACGGGTTAATCAAGTAGTTTGGAAAATAATAAATCAGATCATTTTGTAGGTTAAATAGTATCACCAGTCTCTCACAGTTGCACTATGCATCAGTTTTACTTCTGAAAAATAATTTGGGTCGTCATTATTTCTTCACCTTCAACTATGAACCTAAAGTTGCTGATGAAACGTGGGTGGTAAATCTCCCATTATTTTCCTGAACTTTCTGTGGGATTTAAATACTTGCTCAATTTTTTTAAGTGATTTAAGAATCTTCAGTGGCCAATTAAAAATCATTCTATTGACTTTCAGACTTGAAAATGAATGGGTTCAGGAATCATAATTAAGGCTTCTAGTTTATGGCACATAAAAAGTCTGTCGTTTAGTTGGATTCTTCCATACCTATTTTAGATGCTGTCATGACTGACTCATTTTTCATCTGCCTCACAATTTGACTCAAATTTCTAGGCTGTCTTTCAATTGTTGAGTCTTTGGGGATGTGACATGCTTTGGTCATAAAACAAAGATGGTGTGGAAACACATGAAAACACAGAATGAATTTTTGAATTAAAACATACAACATACGTTGTCTGCCACCATATTACATATTACATATTACAGGTGGCATACCCCCTGCCACCATATTACAATTCTTACAGAAAGAAATGACCAGATGTTTAAAAATAGAAAGTTGATAAATCCTTTGTTCTTCCTTAATCTTTACATTTTTCTGCTGCTCTTTGATCTGAGTAAGAGAGTCCTGGTTATAACTTATTTATTCAGAAGTATTATGCTGATTTTCCTCACAAAGGTTTTATTTACAGAAAGTTTACGATATTTGGTAAAACTTGGATGCAGTTTAAAGAGAAATGCAAAAGAGGTATCAGTGTGCAAAAACATTAAGGGCACACAAAGATGGTGTGGGTAAAATAAATCAAAGATTTAAAAAATCCACTGTAAGCTGGATTGTAGTGAGCAAAGTCTCAGAGAGGAATCCCTGTTGGGGAACTGTGAAGAGGATTTTAAGAGGAAGAACTCTCCTGTGTACCTCTGGTATTTGTTAGATCGGGCCCAGCTGTCTACCCCAGTTCTTGGACACAGCTAATGGAACAAGTTCTTCCAGTCTGCTTTTCTAAAACTCCTATCTCAAATATTCTTTGATAAAAAGTAGAGAAATGTGTCTTTTGTGATTTTCCTGCAGATTTTTTTTTTTTTTTTTTTGCATTTTAAAAAATCAATCAAAATGATTAGTGAACTAACTGGCCAACAACACCATAGACATTGCTGGTAAGGACCCCAACTTTGATTTCTCTGCTTAGCAGTCCAAACTCCAAATCAACTGAAATATATACTATTGAAGAGAGAGAGAGAGAGAGAGAGAGAGAGAGAGAGAGAGAGAGAGACTACTAGAATCATTTGTTTGTAGACTATGGTGAACAACATAAAACAATTTAATCCACATGTGTCTAACTATTTCTTCCTCTGGACTTTTCTAAGTATTTGTAAGTATTATGCTTTTATTTTTATAGCCACACTTACTACATTTTTTCCAGAAGTGAAATTTTATTTTTCATAAAATTCAAAAGACTATTTTAAGGTTAGGGGTGGAAAGTAGAGCAAAAACGTTGAGGATGAGGACAAGCTTATTTTAAATATGTATCTTTCGGTATTTTTTTTTTATACTTCATTTGTTCTGGGACCAATTGCTTACAAAGTCTGAATCATCTGGGTGAACGTTTGGTAGGAAAGAAGCCCTCTCACCATGGAAGAACAAGCTATAGCCCTCTGATTTGTTCCTTTCAGTGGCCCAAACAGCTTTCCTTTTCTTTATCTTCCTACACCAACCCCATATATAACATAATATATGTGTGTGTGTGTGTGTGTGTGTATATATATATATATATATATATTCTTGCTTTGACCTAATCTTCAAAGCCAGTCATTTTTCTCCTTTGAGTTTTCTAAACCATTCCTTCATCATACCCCTACCCTGCCCAAGAATTTCCAAAGGCATCCATCTAATTGCCTGTAGCTGTGGCAACTGCTAATTCCAGTTTACTTTTTTTAATATTCCAATATTCTGAAAAATGTGTGCCATATTTCTCCCACCATGTCTTTGCCCAGGCTGTTTACTGTAACCTACACTTTAAGTTCATGAAAGTTCTGTGTTTGAACTTCTGTTCCTCCACTTGAACAAATGACTTGTAGGAGTCTCTACTGCTTATTCATAAAAATGGAGAAAAATATTAGTACGGACCTTAATAATTTCTGTGCAGATTCATGGAGATGATGCATATAGAGACTTTAGGGCAGGGTTTGGACCATAGTGAGTTTTCCACAAGCAGTGGTTGTTATATGCCCTCCAGTACCATCTCTCCCTACCACCCACTATTAAAAACCTCAGTCATCTTTTAAACCAAGTTCATTTCCTACATACTCCATGGGTCTTTATGTGATCAGTTATTAGAGACACTCATTTGGCTCAGGCATTGCCTCTTCTGTGTAGAGCTTCATCCATCCCAACTAAATCACAAAGAAGAACAACACATCCTGTCCTTTAACACTATGTTTTGCACATTTTGTGTTGATTAATAGTTTAGAGTGATACTTGTCATAACAGTGTCTCGGGATTGTCCAAGCAGAGAATAGGGATGACAGCAGGCTACCCAAACAGCTGTTACAGGATGAGCTTAAGTGCAATGACCGGAGGAGGTTTATACAAACTACCCAGAAGATGGAGCAGAGCCATGGAATGCTGGGAAATCATCACATCTGACACATTACATTGGTACGCAGCAAGCAGAAACGGGATGGCTCATTTTAAACAAAGACTTTGGGCAGATTATGAGGTTAAAGGGTAGAACTGCAGATAGAAACAAACCTTGCAAATAGCAACTGCAGCTGCAAAGGGCACAGGGCATCTTGATGAGAACTTATTGTGGTAAGGGATGTGCAGGTCATAAATCAGTCAGAAGCCACATCTACACCCCAAAGAGCTATCGCATTAGTGATGTGATCATCCACAAGGATTACAAGACAATGCACAGGGATAGCCTATCGGATCTGTCAGAAAGAGGGAAAATGAGATTCTGTTTTGGGAATGGTCTAGTAAAAGCATAACATTCTTTGGGATGGTTTTAATGTCATTCTTATCTTTACTTTTAGATTTGTGTTAATTTTTTCTAAGAATTCATATTCTCGTCTCTCCAGATAATGAGGGAAAATCTCTTTTCCCTCCTCATTTCCATTGCAGTGCTGTACAAGAGTGACAGCATAGGAGACAAAAGCGATGCTGATATTACAAGGAACTGGATTCAAACCATCATTTTGCCTCTTCTTGTAGAGTTTTGGATAAGTGAGATAACCTTAATAAACCTTTCCATGAAGCCTTAAATAAGCAGAAAGAGACCCAGACAAAGAGAAAAATAAAGAGTGAAAGACCAAAATAAAGAACCAAAAAGGTTTGTGAAGAATCACACCCACAACTGGTGATTTTGTAAGCCAGACTTTGTTCCTCTGAAGAATATCAGAAAATTAAAAATCAATGAATCTTAGAACAAATACTTTGAGTTCTCTGATATTACTTCAGAGACATGTAACTATTAGAAAACTTTGGTTGCAGGCAATAGAAACCATTTTTTTTTTTAGCTTCCACAGACAAAAGGGGAATTTATTGTAAGGATGCAGGGTTGTCTCAGAACCCCAGGGCAAGAATGCAGCCTGACTCCTGAAACAAATACAAAGAGCACTTACTGTCTCGCTTTCTCTCTATCTCCCCCTTTTCCTCCCTCCCCCACCGTATCCTGTTGTTCTTAGCTTTGGCAGAGTATCTTTCTCAATTATTCAGTTCACCTACTGGAAAATGTCATGCCTCCAGACTTAGCATCTTCTGTCTTCAAGAGACCAGCAATTGGAAACTTCCAGTCCTAATTCCAAACTCTCAGAGAAGGATCTCCAATTTGCCAAATTTTCACCACATACAACAAATAGCTGATAATGAATAAATGATAATGATGGAGTAAGTGCTAGTGACACTGTATTTCAAAGACCCATTCATTGTCAAGTGTACTACTCCATGATCTAAATCCAACACTTAACAAGATCCCACGGAGATTGTCGTTGTGTGTGAAATAAAGCCTTCCCTAAATAATAACATTTTTCATTGAACATATCACCAAATACTTAAAGCAAGTGAGTCACCATGTTGATATCTATGCTATATAGAAAATCATCTGCATTAAATTTACATGTAAGAGATGGAAAACACAGGAGAGAATGTGTATTTGAATGATTTGCACCTCCAACACCACCTTTCATCCACTTTAAGTATCTTTATTCCCCTGTATAATACCCTCTGTTTAAGAGTCACATGCCACTTAGAGATCAATGCAGTGGAGGATAAAATTCTGAGAGTGATAAAATGAATGATTATTTGGTAGCTTTTAAAAAATCAAAGAGCTGATTCTAATAAGGACTTGTTTTTCTGCCTAGGAGATATGTCTAGATTCTCTCCACTCCCTTTTAATTAACTAGTTAATTTGTTATGAGTGACTGTCAAAAATTTATATTCAAAAGGCATGTTTATTTGACATAAACATGTGGATGTGAGAGCAAGAGTGAACTTTCCAATTTTTGTCACAGCGATTAGGTGAGAGCACAGGCAGGACAAATTTAGTAAAAAGAATTAGATAATACCTTCTTAAAAGTAAATAAAAATCTACAAATTCCTTGAAGGAAGTGTAGGGCTTAAAATGGTAGGTAAGATCTATAACCTTCCAGTTACTAAGAAGGATGCCTTCAAAAAGAAATGTGTTCAGAGATGTGCTATAATCCTTTATTTTATTTAAATTTTCTTAATAATAATATTTCACAACCAAACAGTCTTTCTTTGTTCTAACACTTCATTGATCTAGCAATCTTGTTGACATAATTTGGGGCAAAAATAGAATTTTCTCCTCCATTTTCCATGGGGTGGATTGTGGTGTTTTTCAAGATTTTGTCTAATTATGGTTTCCCACCTAACTTTGAAGACACTTGATCTGTACTCCTTAATCACTGCTGTTAGAAAAGTGTAGTGTTGTGAACAATTGTCATCACTCTGTGTAGAAACTTCTATGGCTGGAATCTTTCCTTAGCAAATAATACCAAGATATCACCGATTTTTTTAATCTTTATTAAGATGGATTGATGGAAAGGTAGATAATAATAATTGATTCAAAGTTGCTCAGGAAAGGAGAGACTGAGTTAGACCTCTAAGGTTGTAACTCTATTTTTATTTTATTTTATTTTATTTTGAGACAGAGAGAGAGACAGAGAGACAGAGACAGAGCGTGAATCAGGGAAGGGGCAGAGAGAGGGAGACACAGAATCCGAAGCAGGCTCTAGTCTTCGAGCTGTCGACACAGAGCCTAACTTGGGACTTGAACCCATGAACGGTGAGATATGACCTGAGCCAAAGTTGGACCCTTAACCGACTGAGCCACCCAGGTGCTCCTAAGGTTGTAACTCTATTTAGTAACTTCATCAGACTAATGAGACCAGGTAAAATTTACTTGCCTATAGAAAAATAATCACATCAGAATAAAGAAACAATAATTTGCAGTTTGATCTCATCATAGGACAGTGATTCCTTCTCAAATGGAAGTTTACAAGAATACAGATATCTTTACTGCCCTAGAGAAGAAACAAAAATATATGAAAGTCTTTCACAGGAGGCAAAGATAGGCTGCAGAGAATGAAAATGTAAGTTAAAAAAAGGAAAGAAAAGCATTGTATGACCCAAGAAGACTTTCTCCATAAAGATTAGCCATTTTAAAAGTTTTATCACAGCAGTTCGCAGCCACAAAGATTTCTGCCTAAAGGTAAAGGAAGTTTAACCAAGAATGACCAACAGTTCAGCCAATAACTCAGATTAAAAGAGAAAGGAATAAATTGCAGGCTTCATAAATGCTTTCAGTATATCAAGGTCAGATAAGGACAAGGGTCTGAATAGAAATGATTTTGGAAGTCTGTGAATAGTTATGATACTATGTGATTAGAGCACAAATGAGGCCCCCTACTGAATTTTGGAAGCGACAGATCATGGCCTGATTGAACTGCAGAGTCCCAGGATAAGTCAGTGAATGGATCTACGGCCAATGTGAAATCAAGGCTGAGAAACAACTATGGCACCATGGGCTCCCTTTGTGTTTGTAGCATTTATACTGGATTCCTATTGGCAGTGATAAAACATGGTGATGGAAATAGCGGTGGTTCTAACTCCCTCCTTAGCGCTTATCATCACCTGAGACCCATAGTTGTTTATTAACTGCCTTTCCCACTAGAATAAAAGTGATATAAAGGCAAGCCCCTGAGTGTCTTGTTGATCTGTGTGTCTCCAGAGCCTAGAACTATGCCTGGCACCCAACAAATACCTGCTCCATAAGATATGATGCTTGTTTTTTGGAGAAGTAGAAGCATGTAGGAGCCTTCTACAAAGAAAATGCTAGAACAATAAAAACAGGCTGTATTCAAAACAAAACCTAAACAGTAATGGTGACCCTGTTCTGAAGGCCTATTACTGAGTATTTAGTAAGGACCATTTATATCTGTTTTATAAAATATTGTGGACTGGGTGAGTGAAGAAAAGTAAGAAAAACATAATGATAGTCATATCGAAAGGGCAGAGAATAGCACTGCAGTTATTTGTTCTGGGGGAAAAAATAGTAACTATTAAGAAAAGAAAAGCCTCCGTGGAAATTACTCCAGAGAAAGAAAGGACAAAAGTATGAGTAACAAATGGGACTTTCCAGCCAATCCAGTTCCCAGAAGAAAAGTTCATTGTTATCATTCTATCTGATCAAGTCCTGTTTGAAATGGCTGACCCCTCTTAAGGAAACCTTAGTTATCAGCCTCAACGGCCCTTTGATGTGACTCATGATTGAGTGCTCAGATATAGTGAATGGAAGTGAAAGCATTTTAGGAAAGAAATTCTCCCAAGCCAAACTTCTTAACCTTCAGTTGAGAAGCAGCTTTACACATAAAATGACTTTTATGCTGTCTTTCTCAGGTTTCTCAGTTTCCATTTTCCAAAAGAGGCTATCTTTTGCTTTGTGTATAATCCCTCTCCCTCCCCCCAGCCCCATCTCCAGATGTATCTCCCACCTCCTTGGCCCATCCCAAGCTGGCCATATGGCAGCTTTTACTAAACTTTCTGTGTGTCTGTTTTGTGAGGAACCCCGGGACAGAATCAAAGACGAAGTTACAAGGGAATGTTCTAGCTGGTGTGTATGTGAGTGTTTGTGGAGTTTTGTCCACGGTGGAGGGAGCTCAGAGGAAGGGATTGGAGGGTGAATCTAATGGAACATTGATCTCACCTCTATGGGAACCATTTGGGATATCTTTAACCCTGACATATCAGCCCTGCCTCCGACCCCAGATTGGTCTCAGTGGCCGATTTAGTGTGGTGGTCCCCAATAGCCAAGCTGATACCCCAGCGTCCTAGAAGATTCCTGATGTGTCAGGTGAAGGTGAGGCTTGGCGTTCCAAAGCCCTTGTCTCCTGCCCTTAATCCAGTCAGCACTAAACAGATCATTTACCCTGACAGGATCAGTAAAATTTAATGAATTATTCAGAAGTGCTCATTTGTTTACAGGTAAGACAAACTTGGCTTCATAGAGGGTACTCGGGCCCCAAGGGCTCCCCAGAGTACTATGTGTCAGAGTTCACATAACCAAAAGCAACGTATACATTTCCTGTTCCTGCAGTGCAACCCTGTGCTATATCCCCAAACACCCCAGACATTCAGATACAGCCTTCTTTGAAAGCAGAAAGCATTGTTGTCTCTGAGAGGTGATTTAATGGACAGTGTAAAGATGCTCTGTTTTTCACTCAGATATCTTTTTAACTTTTTTTTTTAATTCTTTAACGTTTCATTTATTTTTGAGAGACAGAGTGGGAGCAGGGGAGAGTCAGCGAGAGGAAGACACAAAATCCCAAGCAAGCTCCAGGCTCTGAGCTGTCAGCACAGAGCCCGATGCAGGGCTCGAACCCATGAACCGTGAGATCATGACCCAAGCTGAAGCCGGATGCTTAACCGATGACTGAGCTACCCAGGTGCCCTTCAAACATCTTTTTAACTTTAAAAAAAATGTTTTTTAACCTTCATTTATTTTTGAGAGAGAGACAGCGTGTGAGCAGGGGAGGAGCAGCGAGAAAGAGGGAGACACAGAATCCGAAGCAGGCTCCAGGCTCTGAGCTGTCAGCACAGAGCCTGACATGGGGCTCGAACCTGCAAACCGTGAGATCATGATGTGAGCCAAAGTTGGACACTCAACCGACTGAGTCACCCAGGTGCCCCTTTTTAACTTTTAATGCAAGGTCTAAGTGAGGGGTAGATGGGAGGTGTTAACTTCTAAACAGAGTTTAGAGGTGTTCAAGGACAAGGTCCACATGTGTTCATTGTAGAGCCCTCTGAGAAAAATCCAGAATCATCAGAAAAGCAGTGTGATGAGACCTCCTTACTAGAGAATCTGTTTGACAGCCGCAGGTCTCATATATGTATCAGCCAGACCCAACAGGGACCGAGGCTAGGTGGCTACACCTTCAGAAAATTGCCCACTTGCTAAAATGTATTTGTAGTCCCCAAATCAGTACTCACAAATTTTTCAGTCATGCATGTACAGAGCAGTAAAAATTTGAGTCTTCTGCATTCCCAACTGAGGTTGAACTAGGTGAGCTCTTCTCGTTTTACCCGTCATAGAGATGCACAGAGGATAGAGGGGACCCAGGCAGTGCAGGTAGCTCGAGAAGCTTAGGCTCTGGAGCTAGTTGAATGGAGCTTGAATACCAGTTCTGGCACATGTTAGTGGGGGCAGTCTCAGGCAAGTTACTTCACATTACGAACCTTCATTTTCTCATTTGTAAAATAATGCAAACAGAACCTGGGGCACCTGGGTGGCTCAGTCAGTTAAGCAACCTACTTTGGATCGGGTCATGATCTCAGGGTTCGTGGGTTCGAGCCCTGCATCAAGCTCTGTGCTGACAGCTCAGAGCCTGGAGCCTGCTTTGGATTCTGTGCCTCCCTTTCTCTCTGCCCCTCCCCTGCTCGCTCTCTCTCTGTCTCTCAAAAATAAATAAAACTTTAAAAAAATTTAAAGAAAATAGGACCTAACAGGATAAATTGTTTTTAGAATTGAAGACTCTAATCTATGTGAGAGGTGGGGGGTGGGGGGGTGTGGGTGTGGGTGTGTGTGTATGTGTGTATTTCCCCTAGGGAGAGCGGTTCAGTATTCACTGTGACTTTGTATAACTACCACAAGTAACCAGAATTGACTCTGTGTGTGTGTGTGTGTGTGTGTATTTTCCCCCCCTTGGCCAATTACAGGGATTTGTATTCCTAGATACAAAGATACGTGGCATGATAATGAAATACAAACTGCAGTCTATTTGCCTGGAGGTGTTGAAAAAGCTTCCTGCTGAGGTGACATTCAGCTAGATCTTGAAGGATGAGTAAGAGCTCAACTCAAAAGAGGAAAGAGTGTGAACAAGGGCTTTGGTTATCAGAGAGTGATGGATTCAAATCAAGACTTCCTAACTTGTATGACCTTGGACATATCACTTGACCCCTATGACTTTTTCCTCACCTCTATGATAACATAGAGCTTTAAGTGTTACAAAAATTGAACCATGTAATGTTTATTAAATGCCAACCTTATTTACTGGTTGATCAATGACAGAAGCTGAATAAATGGTCGTTTGATATTAACTAGGGAGTTTTAGAGAAAGACAACAGTACACACAAAAGCACAGCGGCCTTCATCCTGATGTGCAAGTGATTTCGTATTACTGAAGGCAGAAGGTATTGGAGGTACTGCCGGAGATAATGCAGGAAGATGAGCACCATCCAGATCAGAGACTAGTGCTTAGCTTAGTACTCTTGTATGTGAGCTTTATCTTGCAGTTCATGGAGAGGCTGTGAAAGATATGTCTATTAATTACTGCACTATCATTCTTAGACATGCATGAAACCTCCTTCAGATAATATATTGGTATACAAAAATATTCTGTCATTATTCTTTACTATTTCAGAAGTGCCTTCCCTCCAATTAGTTCAAATTAATGAGGCTTTTGCTTGGAATATTTATAGCAAAGCATTTGTACATTGGTTTCTTTTTAAATTAGTTCCTTTCGAGCCCGGAATATTCTCATGATTCTGGGAAGATAAAATATGGCAGATGGGCCTTTCTGTTTTGTTCAAAACCATTTTTAAAATTCTTGCTCTTGGTAGAGTCGATTGGCTTCTTAGGGTTGCCATAATGAATCTTCACAAACTGGGTGGCTTAAAACAATGGAAATTTATTCTGGAGGCCAGAAGCTTGACCCGGAGGGGTCAGCAGGGTGGGTTCTTTCTGGAGGCCCTGAGGGAGATTTCTGTCCCCTGCTTTTATCTTCTTCTGGCTCTCAGTAACCTTTGACATTCCTTGGGTTATGGCTGCACCTTCAGTACAGGATGATCTCATCCTAAGTTCATTAATTTAATTATATCTGAAAATACCCTATATCTAAATAAGGTCACTGCCTTCATTCAGGATGCTATAGCAACATGCTATAAACTGGGTGGCTTATAAACAACAGAAATTTATTTCTCACTGTTCTGGAGGCCGGAAGTCCAAGATGGGGATGGTCAGATTCTGGTGTGTGTGGATTCTTTTCTGGGCTGCATATGGCCGTCAAAGAGGCTGAGACAGCTTTCTGGGGTCTATTTAAAAAGGCACTAATCCTATTAGGAGGGCTCCACCCTCATGACCCGATTACCTTCCAAAGGCCCCACCTTTCAAGACCATCATGTTGGGAGTTAGGATTCCAGTGTATGAATTGGGAGAGGGAGGCACAAACATTCAGTCCATAACAGTTGCATTCGCAGGAACTAAGGGTTAGGACTTGGACATACCTTTTTGAGGGACACAGTGAGAATAGAGAATAAGTTAAAACATGATTAAAAACCTACTTTAAATATTTCAGATATCCATAGGCCACCTGTCTTGCCCCTGCTAAAGAGGTCAAAGGGGGAAGAATCTACCACCAGATAGCTTTTACTGAAAGTTTGTTGGTCTTTCTTTCATTGTGAGTAAGCCCCTGGTGTCTGTGTATACTCATTAGGGGCAGAAATCAGCTTTATCTGAAAAAGGATGTTGAGGTCACTTCTGTGCAAAATTAAAGCAAGAGAAATACATTCCTTACAAATGTTCACCCCTTTGAAACACCTTCACTCTCTCAGTGTTGTCCTTTGCTATAACATTTTTGGAAAAACAGCTTTCAATTGAGCCATTTTCTCTCATCACATTTGCCCTCTGTCTGGAAACGAGCGTCTCTAATTTCAAGTACTAAAGGTCTCTAGTTTTTCTTCTGTAACAAAATCTCCTGTGGATATTGAATGATCATGCATTTTTGCCAGTCTTTAAGGATGCCATTTCTCCCTTCCTCCTTCTTTCGTGGGTGGGGGGAAGGTGAGGTAGGCATATTTATCTTCACACTGGAAAAGGAGGGGATGGAAAGGACCTTTGATCATTCACAGTGATTCATTATTGAAGGGTGAACTGCCTGACATTTAAAAGCTTTAGGACACTGCAGATTCAGACTGAGGACCCCTCTCGTCAAAAAAAAAAAACAAAGAAGCGGGGCATCTGGGTGGCTCAGTTGGTTACGCATCTGACTCTTGATATCGGCTCATGTCATGATCTCACAGGTTCGTGGGTTTGAGCCCTGCGTCAAGTTCTGCAACGATAGCAGGGCCTGCTTGAGATTCTCCCTTTCTCTCTGCCCCTCCCCTGCATGCACTGTGTCTCTCAAAAGAAATTTATTAATATTTAAAAAAACAAAAACAGAGCAGCAAAGATCCAGGTGTCCGTTGACAGGGCTTACTGTGCTGTTTCTTCCTTGTCTGCTTTAGGCTTCCTGAACTGTCTGTTCCTAGATATTCCCCTTCATTCTATGAACACCAGTTGGCTGAACTATTCAGGTCCACATTTAATTTCACTGTTTCACTTTATTATTGATCTATATTGTAAGTTTTTAAAAAATCTTCCTCATTAGATTTTAAACTCCTTAAGGACAGAAACTACATTGCTCGTTCACTTCTTTTATCTTTGTTGTAATCCCACACAGCTATTCGGCAAACCCTTATTGAGTTCTTGAAAGTTAAAGATCCAAATTGATTTTAAAATTTCTCATCGGTCCTACTTCCAAATAAAGCACTGACCTCTGTCTTATTAGGATGCCATTTTACCATAGCCACTAATTAGAAGCAGGTGTTTCCTTTAATTCTACTTAACTAATATGCAGCGAGAAGAGTAAAGATGACCAGGAGAGGAGAGAATAAATGGGATGGAAATGAGTAAACACCCAGAAGTCTGGAAGAACACAGAGAAAAAAAAAATGCAAATTAAAAAAAAAAAAACCTCAAAGACTGAGAAAATTTATGGGAGTGGAAGAGAAATTCCCTTAAGTCTATGGAGAAAGTCAGCTGTGTCTACCTTATTCCTAGAAGTATGTCTGTAGTTTAGGAATTCGAAATCATCCAAGATCGTTAGACATAAGGATCTTAGAACTCTAACCAAAATCGACAATTATGTGCCTCTAGGTTTTTTTTTTTTTCAGCTTTGTTGAGGTATAATTAACAAAATTTGACAAATAAAATGACAAATATATTTGAAGGCTACAACATGATAATTTGATACACATATACATTGTGGATTAACTCAATTGAGTTACTTAACATATCCATCACTTCACATGTTTCCCACCTTTTGGTGAAAACTCTTGAGTTCTACTCTATTAGCAACGTAGTCACCGTGTTATATAGTGGATCCTCAGATATTATTTATCTTGTAACTGAAAGTTTATACCCTTTTACCAACTTCTCCCTATTTCCCCTACCCCCAAGTCCTGACAGCCACCATTCTACCATCCTACACTCTGTTTCTATAAGTTCAACTTAAAAAAAAAATCAGTGTTTATTTATTTTAGAAAGGGAAAGAGAGAGAGACAGAGTGCAAGTGGGGGAGGGGCAGAGACAGAGGGAGACACAGAATCCGAAGCGGGCTCCAGGCTCCGAGCTGTCAGCACAGTGTCCAATGTGGGGCTCAAACTCATGAACCATATGAGATCATGACCTGAGCCGAAGTCGGACGCTTAACCAACTGAGCCACCCAGGCTCACTTCAACTTTTTTTTTTTTTTAATTCTACCTATGAATGATACCATGCAATAGTATATGTCTTTCTCTGACTTACGTCACTCAGCACAATGGCCTCTAAGTTCATCCATATTGTCGCAAATGTTAGATTTGTTTTTTTTTCTTTTTAATGGTGCTGCATTGAACAAGGAAACACAGATATCTCTTCAAAATAATGATTTCATTGCCTTTGGAGATATGCCTGGGAGCGGGATTATTGGATCATATAATTCTGATGGTCTATTTTTAATTTTTTGAGCGTCTCCATACTGTCTTCCACAGTGGCTGCACCAGTTTGCATTCTCACCAACAGTGCACAAGGGTTCACTTGTCTCCACATGCTCGCGGGCATTTGTTATCTCTTGTCTTTTTGATACTAGACATTTTAGCAGTTGTGAGATGATATCTCACGGTTTTGATTTGCATTTCCCTTATGTTCAGTGATATGCAGCACTTTGTCATGTACCTGTTGGCCATTTGTATGTCTTCTTTGGAAAAATGTCTGTTCAGGGGCGCCTGGGTGGCTCGGTTGGTTAAGCGTCCGACTTCGGCTCAGGTCATGATCTCACGGTCCGTGGGTTCAAGCCCCGCCTCGGGCTCTGTGCTGACAGCTCAGAGCCTGGAGCCTGTTTCAGATTCTGTGTCTCCCTCTCTCTGTGACCCTCCCCCGTTCATGCTCTGTCTCTCTCTGTCTCAAAAATAAATAAACGTTAAAAAAAAAAAAAAAAGAAAAATGTCTGTTCAGATCTTTGCTTATAGGGACTGCTCATTCACCCATTTGAAAACTGCTTTTTTGCTGTTGTTGTTTAATATAATTCTGTAGGACTCTGGAAGGCGGAGCCCTTTTGGCTATGAGAGCTGGCTGATTTGTGGGCCCATGCCTAGGATAACAGACACAATATTTGGGGAGCTGAATGAATAAGCTTTTTCCAGGAAGAAGACAGAGCCTTGGTTTTATTGTTGGAGGGAGCCAGAGGGAGAATTTGGGGAAGTGCTTACTGGCTGCTTCAGGCTCCTGGATGGTTTGTAGTCAGCACCTACATGCATTCTGATTAAAGCTGGACCTTTGAGGCAGCAGCTTGTAAAGGATGCAATCAGACCCCTTCCAGGGAAAGACGTGGGCATGTTTTCCCTCTGTGCTGAGCCCTGGGGGGAGAACCATGATGGATGCTCGCCTGCCTCTTAACGCCGTTGCTTTGTTTGCTGTCGTCTTATAGGACTCTTGAACTCAAGCCTCACTGGCTTTCAGAGCTAAATGACTTGAGGACCTGTCCCTCAGATGGCAACCTTAGAAATTGGAGTGCTAGATGTGTGGTCCAAACCCTTTGCTTCTCAGGGACCGCTAAGAGCCGGGGGTTCCCTCCCAGTTGTGTGACTTCTGTCCTGGAGCTGGGATTCACGGTGTCTCAGCCTGTCCCACGTCATTTCAATGTGACTGTTTTCTCAGTCACTCAATTTGTAGAAGTCACTCAGGTGATTTCTAGATTCTTTTCGGAGGGAATTGTGGCAGCTGTGTTCGGTGGGAGGCGGGAACTTGAGGAGCCTCCCAGGTCATCATCTTGGTGATGTCCTCCTGACCATATTTTTCTTCATGAGCATTTCCACAGGAACATCTTTTTGATCCTTCCGACTTGGCATGTCACAAACTGAAATAATTGTCTTTTTTCAAAACTGGCTTTCTCACTGGTGTTATTGAAGGTACTGTGTGTACTCCTAGCCATATGCTTTAAATCTCTGGATTTTCCTAGGCTTTTCTCTCTCCTTCCCCCTGACAAATTAACCAGGAGCCATTAGCTGTCATTTATTGAGCTTCAGATCTTACGTCACCAGGGTTTTCTATATGATTCGTTTAATTCTTGCAATAGCCCTGTGGTGGTACATATTAATATCCCCAGAGAAGTTATGAAACTCACCCAGAGTACAAATGGTGCCATAAATGTATCAAAAGCGCATTTGAGAGAATAAATATTGTGGGATACTGCCTAAAGGACATGCTATCTACGCTTTCCCCTGTACACTTTAGAATTTATCACTCTCTGCTGCCTTGTTAGACCCCTATAGCATTTACCAAAACAGCCTCACCAGTATATCATTGTCTATAATGAAACAACGCAGTGAAACTCATTATTTTGTGTTCTATTAATGATGATGTTGTTTATTCTCTCAAACAGTGTCAGTCTCCATTAGGAAAAAAATTTTCCATGACTCAGTGTCAAGAATACTTGTATTTTGAGCAACTAGCTTGATCTTATTTTATGGATAGTAGTGAACCATATGATAATGTTTCCTTATTTTTTGCCCATTGGAAAGCTCAGGATCAAATCTGTGATGCAAATCTGACATTGAACTGAACCTCCATGTTACCTTCTCAGATCCCTTGACTGTCTATCTGCTCCTTCTCTGTTGACTACCTCCCACTTGAACCATGTCTCCCTCCTCTTCTAAACTTGAATGGAACAAATGCTTCACATGTGGCTGCAGAGTGGCCCAAAGCAACCAGAAAGTACAAGGGAGACAGGCCCTCTTGGGGAGCTATAGCATAGGAGGCCAGAGGGAGCCATGCTGGAAGATGTTCTCCTTGCTCTGTTCCCTGGGCTATTTCCAGGTATGTTAACTCCTCGGGAACCTTCCGGAAAGTCTGCCCTTTCAAGAGACAGGCCGAGTTTCTTAGCGGCTTGTTGCAAAGCAGTAGCCAGTGCAGTGATGTGTCATATCACAGTACTTTGCCTATTTCCATCCCGCCTCTCCCTCCCCGCCCCCCCACCCCCACCCCACCGCCTTTTTTTCTCACTCCCATTGCTTCCGGCTTCTATCTCTGAAATAAAATGTCAGTGCCTTGATCCATGCTTCATGCTGTGCTTTCTTGAGAACTTGGGCTAAGACAAATGTAAAAGAATCTGTTACAGGCATAAATGAGACCTTCTCTTTGCTGCCTTTTGGTTGATTGGTTGGTTTTAAGGGTAGTGACCACCTTTTTTGATCATTGAACTGGGTCCACATTGCCAAGAATTTGTATTTGGCAGAAAGTTTTCCTTTTGATGTCTTTCTTAACAGAGGACTGAGACTAAGTGTAATTCCAGTGTTATCTCCCCAAACTCCAACATTTTGACCCCTTATTTCTAGTTGGAACTGCAGGAATGTCAGGAAACACAAAAGAGCAACTGACTGTAGCCTGCTGTTAATATAGTTGAAATAACTTGTCAGACTTCCACTGTGAAGGCAGATATTTTTTTCTGCTGGCAAAAACTAGAAGAAGTGCCATAAAATCAGAAATAAGCTGTGAAATGCACTTTAAGTTAATATGAAAGCGTGTTGTTCCATTGACCTAGCATTCCGAAAAGCAAGCTGTGTTGTCTTTTGAAGGATAATAAAACTGTGATGAGGATTTCTTTGTGGCAAGCGGGGTGTGGGGAGGAGCTCTGTTTTTTATTATTTATCATTTTGTTGCAAAATACAAGTGATGGTTCTCTGTGACCTGAGTCAGAAGCAAATCCTAAAACAGAATGTTAGTAATTTTGATGGATCTCCCATCTCAGCCACCTGAACAGTAAACTATTTGCAGAGTTTTATGTGGACTATAAGCTTACTTTTTACCCCAGATGTGTTTTTCCCTATAGCCTTTCTAATTATTTTGATCTTTTATAAGAATTTAACAAGACACCCCTTTCATAAAAGAATGTGTGGGTCTGACATGAGAGAGAAGGGCCATAAAGTCAGAAATAAGCTGTGAAATGCACTTTAAGTTGATATGGAAGCGTGTGGTTCCATTGGCCTAGCGTTCGGAACAGCAAGCTGGTGTTGTCCACCTCAATGGACTTCATTTGGTCAAAGCAGAATATGGCTACTGTACTGTCTTCCTCCCAAAGACTATTTTAATTTTATTACATTTTAATATTTATAGACAAGTAATGGCAGGGAAGTAATCAGCTCCTGTTAAAGTGAGGCCATTTTTTTCTTATTTCTTGTTTGCTTTTATGAGGACCCAGTTAGGAATAGAAAAACTTCAGAAGTATCCACAAAATAACAAAGAATAGCAATTTGAAGGAGAGATCTAGTATTTTTTTTCTTCACATCTGAAACCCTGCCACAGGAAAAAAAAAACCATATACTATATGGAGGTCTCTTCCAATGCATTATAAGTCTTTTGGGTGTATCATGGAATCATTACAGAACATTCCTCTTGACCTGTCTGCTAAAGCACCACTGGGAAGATGGGCACAGAGATTAGTGAAGTCATGGTGATGAGGCTGTCTGCCCTGGTCTGAGGACAGTTAGGGGACCCTGAGAGCATTGCTGGGTCTGATTCCACGCCCCAGAGAGGAGAATTTGCTGCAGACCTGCACGCTGAAGCCTTGGTAAGCTCTGATAATGAACCTGACTTTGGGGTGAAAGGCATGAGTGGGATCCCAGCTTCATGGGCTGAGTGCCCCAGGCATGTCACACCGTATTCTTCCTGAGTCTCTCTTTCCCCTGCTGAGAAATAGTCACACCTACCTCACAATGTCCTTGAAGATCATTAAGATGTCTTTAGTAGACCTGTGAGTTCTTCACGATTTCATGGGATGGAGCAGGTTTTTGTCTTCTTTTTATCAGTGTATTTTCAGCACTTAACTGTGTAGCAGGCCCTCAAGATGTATTTATCAAGTGGTTTAAAGGACTTAAAACTGCCATTGACTGACCTATGTGCGAGGCAATCTTCTATTATTATTGGTACTATTATAAGTTGCTATTTTGTTCAGCTTTGATTGCTCTCTTGAGGATGTGCAAAAGGGCACTGTTTAAGCCCCTTGTGTTCAGAGCCGTCTCAAAGTCACCGCAGGCTATGAAAGAAGACTGAAAAGGTGTGACTGTGGTCCTCTTCTGCTCCTGGTCACCAAAAAGTGACCCCACTTGTATCACTTTTCTCCTCTGAGGTTCCACGTAGAAATTCAGTTGGTAAGAGAGTTTCAGGACTGAAGCACAGTTTGGAGATTTCTCACCTCATGGGGATCTGCTTTCACACAAATGGGTGGTCCTCTCAGAAACAACACCCTTAGTTTGGACCAAGAGGCCCAAAATAGGACTCAAGTCCCTGTGAACCCTGGAGCCAGGATGATGTCTCTGCTACCCCCACCAAGCGGATTCCAATGCCACGCGTTTGTATTTCCAAGATCTCCACTGGGGAGGGAACACCTTCAGGTCATTCCAGGTTCCAATCCGTTCCCTGTCAGTTGGGAAGCTGGAGTGGTGAGTTTCACGAATCCTGGAGCACGTGTACTCAGTGGTCTGTTATTGAGTAAGGTTAGAATTAGTATGTCTGCAGCAACCCAAGCAAGAGCCTCTCCAGTCTTGTGAAAAGCACTGCTTTTATGGCACGGCTGGCCATTTCATTCAATAAATTACGAAATGGTTTGCTAATATAGGTGTATGCCCATTACACCTCCTTCCTACATCCCCTTTTAAAATTGTAAAATTTTCTTTGGCCCACCTCAACGCATAAAAAATAAGAGACACCAGCTATTTACCTGAAGTAAAGGGCACTAGAATATTTAGGAGCAGGGCCCCTGAGAGGAAGCATTCATGAATGCTTTCGTTGACAAATCAGGAAGCTTCCAAATGATGGCAAAACGATCTGGAATTATATACTGTCCTTACCTTATTTTTTTAGAGTGGAAACCTAAAATGCTGGTGTTCCTGTGTCCAATTTTAAGTACACACTATTTGGTCGTGTTCCTTTTAGTTTCTGTTTTTCATGTTCAAACTTTATTTTTCATAAACAGTTTAGGAACAGAAGGGGAAGTAGAGGCTGGAAAAGAAGTCGTTTATTATTAGGGGTCAGGGATTTGGGCTCTTTTCCTATTGCAAAGAGACATGTTTAGAGGCCTTAAGGCCAGGAAGGCACCCACTCTGTTCCCCCACTCTTTCTCTCCTCTCTCTGTTTCCAACACCCATGTCTTTTCGCCTCTGAAGATTTCCCAATCCAGTTTCTCCTGTGATCACCTACAGGAACTGTCCCCTCGGCGGTTCATGGCAACTTCCTAATAAGTGGTCTACCAGGCTTTGCTCAGTTTATCCTCTGTGACCATCCCCTAGCTTTTAACCACCCCTAATTTCTTCAATCCGACCTTTGCTTAGCTTTTATCCCACAGGGATACCCTTATTCTCTGACAACCATTCTGATGATTCTTTCTGTCTTTCATTTGTTTCTACTCTGTTTCCATGCCCTCAAATGAGAGCATTTCCCAAGATGCTGTCCCTTTTTCTCCTCGTCCTCATCCAGTTTGGGGGACTGTAACTACCATCTCCATATAAATGACTCTCACCTTCCCCAAATTATTTTTCCACCCGCAACCTCTCTCTTTAGCTCCATTCTAGGGTTCTGAATTGCAGGATAGGAGTGTCAGCTTGAAGATCTCCCTAATATCTCAAGTTTAACAAATCCAAAGTTAAACCCTTCGTATTTCCCCACACTGCTTCTTCCTTCTGAATCTATATTTCTTTTAAAGGGGACCACCATTCTCCCAGAAGCCATGTATCAACTCTGAATCAGTCCCAGTTTTCCCACTCTGTGTACAGTCCAGGACCATTCTCACAGCTCTCTCAGTCTCACTAGTTCACCTACATCTTTGCAGTGTCCCTCTCCCTGGCTCAAGCTTCTATTCCCTAATTCCCTATGTTCATTTTTCCTGCCTTCCCATCCATCTGTCCACTGTTCTCCAGATGAATCTTCCTCATGGACCTATTTGCTTGTGGCATTTCCTTGCCCCAGAATCTTCAAGAATCCTTTCCTGTCACCTAACAAAGTAGACTTGTTTTCATTAGCCTTATTCCATTTCCATAGCCAACTGACATTCGTGGTCTTTAACTCTCAATAGTATCCTAAGCCACCCCGCACTCCAAAAAACAAGACTGTAAGTCATTCTCCAGCAGCATTCTGCTGTTTGCTAACACTGAGCTTTTGTTCATTCACTTGCCTCTGCCAATCCTGCCAGAAAGCCCTAGTTCCCCATCTATCCCCATTCAAAAAAGTGTTAAGATTCCCTCACTCTAAGTAGCTAAGGAAAAAAAAAAAAAGACCTTCCTAGTGCGATATAAAAATACCCAATAGATATGTGTTACACAGAATTCAAATGAACTGAATTGAACTAAGGAAACATTTTTCAGACTTCCATATTGAATCACGTCAGAGGGAGCAAGAAAGGAAAATGAAGGGAGAAAGGAAGAGGAAGAGAAGAGGGACGTGAAAATGAGAAGGTGCAGGAAAGAGACGGCATTCTGAATTTGCACTTGATGCACGTGAAATTTCACCCTTAGTGTCTTAGCTCAACAAATGCCTTCCTGACTATCCTGTGAGAGAGAGACTGGCATGGAAGAGATCCTGGATCTTTAGTGGTTGCAGAGTGCCCCCAAACGCCTATGTCTGTCCTCTTAACAACAATGGAAACAAACAAAAAACAGGATGCAAATGAACATATGGAATGAGCTATCTGTTGCTAAATCTAGTACTTGAGGACTTAATATTGTGCGAGAAAAAGGCAGTTGTTCTGGACATGCTCATGTTACATAATGATACTGTAGGTCTAAATCAGCATTCCTCAACTCGGGCACCATTTCCATTTCATGGCAGATAATTTTTAGTGGTTGGGGGTTGCCCTGTGCCCTGTAGGATGTTTAACATCATTCCCAGATTCTATGCACTAGATGCTAGGAGCATCCTCTGACCCTCTTCCAAGCTATGTCAAGTAAGAAAAGCTCTGGACATTGCCAAATGTCTCCTGTATAGCAAATTCCAAATTTAGATAAAGATATATATGGTTAAAATGCAAGCATAGCTCCCCTAAGACATTGAAAATAGCCATGCTGACACATTTTCCCATGGAAAGACAACTGGACCCATATTTAGGCCTTCATTCCCAAACCCCTCCTGTTTACATTCCTTTGGGCTGAGCTTCTAATCAGTTTGTATCCTGTGATATTATGCAAAATTCTCTAAAATTTATAATAGTTGACAGCTATGAAACAGGCAAGACTCACAGGCCCCATTCCAAACCATCTCTTATAATGAATATACAAATATGGAAGGAAAGAGCCTGACTGTCCAAACTGTGATAACTCTTGATTGGGGTCTAGTGAACAATTCAGTTGTAAACATCCCCTCATTATGACAGAGCGGACGGATGGAAAAAAAAAAAAAGAAAGAAAAAAGTGAGAAAAGACATCATGCTAAAGACATTTCTATACTAGAATTAATTTTCCTTTCAAACAGCCTCCCCCATTGTTAAAACCTGATCTGTGTACCTGAAGTGGATTTTATGTTGTGTTTCATTTTGCCTTATGCAAACACAGTCCTGGGCTATAGATGCACTTAATTATTTTTAATGGCAGTAATATTTGTAATAGTCTTCTAAAGGGTAGAATGAAGCTAGAATGTTAAATTTTGAGTAGAATTACAGAGAAGCAGCAATTGTGTTGAAATAAGGACGGTCTTCTCATCCTGCTGCATTCACCTGCTGAGTGGCAGATTATTAGGTCTAATATTACAAAATCCCATTCTTACAGGTCACCAAACCCCCTGGGTAGGTTACTACTCTATTTCAGATACAGATAAATAAAGCTATACACACACACACACACACACACACACACACACATACACGCACGCACACACACACCACCAGAAACCTGTTTATTTTTGAAAAAATAAATAGCCACTTTCCTTAGTTTTAGCAGATTTAGCACTTTTTGTCCTAACGGACAAATTTCTAGAATTTAAGATCTAAATTGTTTTTCCTCTAAAAGCTACTCAAAGAAACCAATCTCTGTTTTGATGAAGGCAATAAAGTATGTTTTCACTCTTCAAATAAAAGATTTGTTAAAATACCCCATGGCCGAGTGGTCAGTGGCTGTGCTATCTGAGAACTTTGTACAATTACTGTCAGTATTGGATATGTGTCAAATTTATTTAAACTCAGCTCCCTTATTTAGCATGTGTTTATTACAAAGCAAGGCTAATTTATTACTCATGAGTCTATCATTCTCACCCTTCCTATTTATTATTCAGCTTCTAATTTGTGTATAAAGTGGTGGGGCTTCAAATTTGTGAGTCCACACAAAGTGACATTGTATGTGCGTCAGCAGCGTGACCAAGGTCTTAACTCCATTTTCTACTTTTTGCATTGCTGAGTAGTCTACTGGCAACTCTCTAAATTTGCAGGGTCTGTAAATGCCTAAGTTCTGATGGTTCTTTGGATGTTAATTATCCCCATATATACACCCTCTTTATTATACATTTGATATATATTATATTTGCTGTCCTTTGTCTTCCGAGGTGATGCTGCTGCTGCTGGTGCTGATTCCTGTCTCTGTGCCTTCTGGTGCAGAAAAGAGCAGTGTGTTTCTAGCAACCCATTCTAGCCGACACACACAGGGCAGTATTCAGAAATGAGAAATGCCCGGTTTAAATTGGAGCTATTATAATAGTTTGCACTGTTGCCTACATCCAAGCCACCAAGTTTATGTTATTTTAGCAAAAATTTTATGCTAAGGAAAAGGAAACAAAAAAAATTCTTTTTCCCAAATTCTATTATGGATTTTAAGAAAAGAAAACATTCTTATACATCCTGCGTCTGATGTGAATTCTTCTTTCAACCCTCTATTTATTTAAATGAAACAAGTGATACTAGTTTCTTTTGAATTCAAGATTCAGGATGACAGCTTTTATTCTTGAATATAAATACCTTCTTTGATCTGGGTTAATTGATATGTCAGAGTGGTGGTGTTTATATTTTTTAAAAGCTAAGCTATTGCTTGTTTAAGGTAAATCTTTTGCCAAAACTTAAGAGGTTTTTTATGTGTGAATACAACGTGTATGCCTATAAACATGTGTACATACATATATATGCACATAAATGTGTGGGCTTGTATATATGCTTATATGTACATATGAAAGATTAAGTCCAGGATGGGAATCAATGCGGTTCCTCCCTCATGCCCCTCCCTCTCCTCCCGCAACTCCTTCCAGCCCCTTAGGGAACCGTGTTACTGCCTGGAGTCCACACTGAAAAACTGCTCAAATAAGTTACCCCAAGTGGTAATTGTATGCATAACATACGCAGTCCTATACCATTTGTCTGATAAGTAGAGCAGAGCCCTCACTCTCCTTTGAAGGAATGCCAGACACTAACAGGAAGGATGTGGCACTCCAAGGTAGTAGATGGAATGGTGAAAAGAGGTGGCATCCAGTGGGAAGAGGCAGAATGTGAGTGCATTGAAGAAGTCAAAGTAAATAGGAAGAGAGCAACAGAAGAGAATGGGAACTCGGGAGAAATGCAAGGTCACATGGCATAGAGGTGGGATAATGGGAGTGAACTCAGCTAGCTTTATATGCTAGTCACTGAGCCAAGTGTTTCATTTTGTCCCCTAAACTGCTGTATGAGGTCATAGGTCTGTTAGTCCCATTTTAGAATGCAGAAATTGGAGCCCCAGAGCATGTGAGGCATCGACGACAGCTGGCAGTGCCGGACTTGAACTTAGTCTGTGGACTCCAGGCCGGTGCCCTGAGCCACAGTGCCATACTCTGTGCTAGAAACAGAAGTAATGGGCACGAGCCTTTACGTGGAGAACAATGGGTTAAAAAATTAAAGATCCCTCTAGAGCCTCTTTCAATAGCTAAATTGTTGGGTGTAGTTTGCATGGCACAAAGGGACCAGCCCTATTCTAGAAGAAATGTGTTCTTCTCCCCGCTCTACCATACACCTGCTGTGAGATGTTGATCTTTTCACTTCCTTGTGCAAGACTGTTACTTCATCTATAAAATAAGATTAGGATACATGATTTCAGTGAGATCTCTTCCGTCTTCAACAATCTTTGTGTGAATTTTTTTTACAAAGTAATTATCTAGAGACTGCTGCATCTTGATGCCATGTTATCCCCTGCCTCTGAAGACTTTATTGGCATTACTGATACTTGCCAACACCAGCTTGCAGGTATATCCTGAACCACTCCCATCCGTTGCACCACGATGGTGCTTTTTTACTCTAACCCCCCCCCCCAGTCCCTATCACAAGGGACAAATGACCCAAAAGATGGAATGAGGTCACCTATAGGATTTCCAAGTTGGCTTCCTCAGATCATGATTCATATTAGGTACATTATTATATCCAGTTTTGGTCACTTCCACCTGGGAGATCTGTGAAGAACATTCAAAGAGTTTGAGGTAGAAAAACAAAGAAGCATAAAGGACAGAAGACAATCCATGTAAAAGGCTGCCATTTATTACATATTTATTACACTTAGCATGGTGTATTTTACATATTTTACATATTTTACCCCTATTTTACATAGGCAGGAAACTGATGCTCTTTGAGATTTACAAACCCACTTAGGGCCCTACAGTTGGACGTAGCAGAGCTGAACTCCATGAAGGCCAGAGACCCCTTTGTCTCCAAAACCTTTTCTATTATTTTATAATCCTATTGTTGAGAAAGATGGGTGACATTTAAGAATGACATGTAAATGTAAAAGAGGGATTATTTTGTAAAAGCCTGTAACTAGATACTCCCCATATTATCTAGAAAGAGAAGAAGAAGGAAAAAAAAAAAGAAGAACATATGCATAGCATGAGAAAGTTGAGTTGGCTCTAAGAAATGGTTTCCTGACAAAATTTGTAAGTGTAACTGGTCTTTCCTTGAAAGAGCTTATGTCAGCTCCTTTTTGAAGTCCAAGCAGAATAAATTCTACACTGGGTCTTAACTTTTAGAATAAGTTCATTTTTACTAGGAAATATTTAGGGCACTGAGAAAAGTCTAATCTGGTCATCTATTGCTATGTAACAAACTACCCCAAAACTTAGTGAGATAAAGCAATAACTGTGTCATCATGCTCATGATTCTTTGTGTCCGGAATTCAGTCAAAGTATAGCTGAGACAACTTGTCTTAACACCCTGATGTCTGGGGCCTCACCCAGTGTGACTTGAATGATGGTAAATGGTCGGAATGGCTCAGTGAGGTAATGTATCTAGTACCTTCTTTCTGGCTGTTAGCTGATTTCCTTGCCTCTTCTCTCCATGTGCCATCTTTTGGAACTAAAATGCACCATATGGCTTCTTTACTCTGATGTCTTGTCTCTCAGTTGGATGGGTGGACCACCTTGAGGCTGGACAATCATCTCTCTTTCTCTCTCTCTCTCTCTCTCTCTCTCTCTCTCTCTCTCTCTCTCTCTGTCTGTCTTTACATAGCCTCTTCATGTGTGTATCTTGGACTTCTTCACAGCATGGAGGTATCAGGGTAGTTGGACTTCTCATGTGGCAACTGGCTCCAGCAAGTGTTCCATAGGAGCAAGGTGGAAGCTACAAGGATTCCAAGAACCTAGTAAGAAGACACACAATGTCATTTCCACTGTATTCTTTTTGTCACACAGATGAATCCCGGTGCTGTGTGGAATGAGACTAGACAGAGGCATAACTACTGACAGCAGTGGCTTATTGGAAGCCATCTTTGGAGACTAGCTACAAGCCCCGTGGAATTTTAGGGTTGAAAGACATACAAGCAGCTGGTTAAATTTACTCCATAAATAAGCCATTTATCTAAGGAGAAAAAGCAAAGAATATTCTAGAAATAGTCTTCTAGGCCACCAAGGACAGTTTTGTGTATGGATTAAAGGTAATGTACCCCCATAATATTCTAACATCTCCCTAGGCAGGAAAACTTCAGAAGCCCCAAGTGAATTACATATTAATAATTTGTATTTTCCCATATATAAGGGTAAAAATTGCTTGGTGCTATAACTTGTAGCTTTCAATTTGCATCTTCATTGCACCAGGGAAAGCTGCTATGTGACACATATGTTTGACTATCCTCGCTGAAAATAAAGTAGTATGAGTTTAATTCTATTGGCAAGAGACCAGCTTTCCATAATTTTAGCCTAGTGAATCGTTATGGGCCATAATTCAAATTTAATGATCTGACTCATTGAAATGATAAGATCCCAGCTTTGGGCAGGCATATTGTTGCTTCTCATCGGAAAGTCTATTATTTTACATGTCAGGTACTCCCTCCCCTTTCCCATGCACCTTCAAATAGAAGGCAGATGCTGTCATCTGGCCCTAGCCAGGGCAAATGATTGAGTCACTAGAGCTTATGTGAACACGTGTGGTTCTGTATTTGAATCTAGTGAGCCTATCGCTAATGACGCTGTACAGTTCAGAGATTTCACTGTTGACAAAGACCATATGTTCCCCCAGCAGCTTCCTGTGTAATGTTCTGTTTACTGTATATTCAGCAGAGGATTTGAACAGCTTTACCTGGAGCAAAATATTCTATCCACAGGCTGTTCTACGTGATGTGCTGTGCGAAATAGATAAATGTTTCTAAAATTTGTGAGAAGTGAGTTCTCTCACTAAGACAGTCTTGAATGAGATAACTTTGCTCCTAAGACATATAATCTGTTAGCCTGTCTGTGGACACCAAAAGAGAATTATGTTGAATCTCACATAAAACAAAACTCATAAAAAACTAAGACTAATTTTTAAATCATAGCCAAATGGCTCTTGTTGAAGACAAAGATGATAAATAATTACTTTATTTCTTCTACCTACTTATCATCAGGAAAATCATCTCTTACTTCCTCATTGACGTCTTGTTATCAAACCTCTTGAGGTTACCTTGGTTATAGTCTTTCACTTAGAAAGCAGAGTAGTTAAATGAGACCAATTTGATTGACCAGAAAATACTAAATTAATATGACAGGTTCCATAGGCAGTTTGTTTCCCTGCCCTACTGTTTTGACTATTCAGGAACCAAATGCATGCAAAATTTAAATGCCTAGCAGTTAAGAGAACACACCTCCCCTCAAAAAAAATGCATCAGGATAAACTCCTGGATTCACTACATAGTAAAAATGTGCTTTGGCAAGTCACATTTTTCTTAGCCTCAGTTTCCTTCTTTGCAAAAAAAGGGGGATGATAACACTACCTACTTTCTTTGATAACTGCAAAGGTTAAATGGAATAATTCATTCAAGGACTTGACACAATTCTTGATGTATAAGCAATGAACAAATACGAAGTTTTATTAAATCCAGTTGATTTATTTTTTGATCTGTGAATGAACTGTGTTATTACTCAGACTTCCAGTTTTATCCATGGAAGCATCCATCAATTAGACCCAACTGAAAATTGAGGGGATGGAGGTTAGAATCTAGAAGTGTTTTGAAATTAATTGTATTATAATACTTTGAGATGATCTGTTTCTTATTTTTTTTACAAAGTATGGGCAATTCTTTGGATTTGGCTCCTTTGTTCACTAATTGTTAAAGACTCTTATAGGTAAAGGCCCAACTTTCAAGGACCCTGTGCAACCAGGAACAGCTCCCAGAGCTGGCCAGTTCAATTGCACCCCCCTCCCCAACCTGGCAGAATAAACTCAACATAAACTGGACAATGGGGGCATAAGTAGAGAGCCATCTTGATTACCATAATTCTAGATCCTGAGAAATTAAACCCCAAAGAGAAACGAAATGTTCTTTTATGGTTTTCTTGAAAAGACCAGTGTGCTAATGAAGGTATTTATGTATTTATCTCTATCACAACATGGATTTTAGGGTTTCTTTGTCTTGTTTTAATGAAAGAGGAATATATGAAGTGCAGCTCTTCTTTGTAGTTGCTGGCAGGATAATACGGTAATCACAGAGATGGTTGTGATGAAACTTGGTACCTCAAGTAGTAAATTAAGGAGCTTACACAGTAGTGGTTTAGGTTCACATACTACTAGCAACAGTAATAAGGAAAATGAGGAAGAAAGATTGTCAAACCTTCATCTGTTGCAGATTGACCAGGCCCGTAAATAACTAGAGTTGCTCCAAACAGTACATTTTCTATCTTCACTCAACCAAAGCTTGCAGATGATCATTTTCTGGAGCCTAGTTCTGAGACATGACAATGGTCCAGAGAAAGATAATTCTGTGCAAGTCATCGAGGTAGGCAGAAATAAATGAGAAAAGAAGATTCATTTTGCCTGTGAGTATTTCAGAAAGAATTTTCTTTACTGAGATATCCTGAGAGCTTTCTGCTTGTTCTCTGTGTAAGACTGTGTGTGTGTGTGTGTGTGTGTGTGTGTGTGTGTGTGTGTATGCAGATATGTACATATTTACGTATGTATGTATTTGTTAAATTACAGGTCCGAGAGACAGTAGAACATGTTTCTACTTTATCCTGGGTGTTACCTTCTCAGTGCTAGTGAAGCTTTCATGAGGAAGAAAACACTGTGTTCTCTGAAGTGTGCTTGTCATTGACAATCTCCTCACCCCTGTGGATACTTCAAAAAGTTATGTCAAGTCCTCAACGTACATCTAGAAGGGTTTTGCTTTTATGATTCAGACCTGGCCCTTTTAGTGCTTGCCTTTCAGGTCAAAAGCCAGAAAGTCAGCCTCTCCAGAAGGCTGATTCACACTTGAACTTCAGATTTATGACCACTAGACTTGATTTTTAGAGCCATTTTTATCCAAGTAGATACTGTTTATTCTGTGGATGGTGATCTTAATTTCCACCATATCCATATATCTTGTATCAAAGTATACAACTTTGCTATCCACATTGTTGCTGTTGATGATGTATTTATTTGAGAATGTTAACGAGATTGTTCTCAAGTAGAAAATAGCATCAGTTTAATGTAATTTTTTGAAAATCTCTAATCAATATCTTTCAGACGATGAGAGAATCCTGACAATATATAAACTATATTCCCGAACATATGATACTGTTTTGGAACTCAGGATCTACTATTTGCATTACATTTATTATTTGTCCATTCTATACCAGGCATTTGTTGAAGTGCAGAAATTACAAAGCAAAAAGGAACTAGACCTTCTTGCCCTCACTGAGTTCAGAGTCTAATTCAATGCTATCCGATAGAAATATAATGCAAGCCACACTTATAATGGGAAAACTTTTAATAGCCACATTAAATAAAGTAAAAGGGAACAGGTCATATTAATTTTCATAATATATCTTCAATATATCCAAAATATTATAAAATCAGTATGCAAACAAATTTTAAAAATTATGAGTGAGATAGTTTATGTTCTTTCTTTATTCTGAGTCTTTAAAATCCAGTTTGGATGTTACTGTCACAGCACATTTCAGTTTGAAATAGCCACATTTCAGTGGCTTCATAGTGTCATGTCATTTGGGCAGCATGGATCTAGTTGTTGGAATAAGAAGAGCAATGATCCTAACCACAGGTGGATGAAGCTAGGACCTTGGCTTTATGGGAGGATAGGGTACCTACCACCACTTGTTTGGCAGTGGATAATCAGACTGCTTCCAATTAAAGTCGTACTTTATCTGTTCTTGAATGAAAATAAAGAGCCACCCAGGCCAGCATATAGTAGGAATATAGATTTGGGAGTCAGGCCAAAGTTCAAGTCCCACCTTTGCCACTTACCAGCTGGATTCCTTGGGCCAATTAATTAACTGCTTTAAGTTTCAGTTTCCTCTTGGTAGTGTTGTCAGGTTGTGGTAACACGAGAAATGCACCTGGCACATTGACTGACATGTACTGGGTACGCTCAGTGGATGCAAATGGCTATTGCTACAACTACGTAGAAGATCATATTGCAAAGTATCCTAATAAGTTTGTATGGGTTGAAGGACACGTCATTCTCAACCTTGGCTGGGCATTAGAATTATCTGGGAAATTTTAAAAAGTACTGATGAGAAATTCAGGAAAGCCATAAGTCAAATGACACATCAAGGAAACCAACTGATAAATCCATAAAGTAGTACATTCCACAGGACAATCAATGCATTCCCAGGACAAATCAGTGACAGAGAATAGAGACGGGGTTAATGGAGGGGGTGGCTGCTGCTCTAGGTTTAATTTAAAAGATTTAATGGATTTAATATCCAAATGTGACGTGTTGGTTTAATTCTGATTCAGAGAAATTGACCACAAACATATTTTTTTATAGGACTCAGAAGATTCAGCATAGTCTCAGATAGGAGATAATGGCAAAGAATTATTCTTACTTGTTTGTGAAATGGTGATACCTGGAATTTGTTTTAAAATATTTAAACAATAGGGGCACCTGTGTGGCTCAGTTGATTAAGCGTCCAACTCTTGATTTCAGCTTAGGTCATGATCTCATGGTTTGTGAGATTGAGCCCTGCATAGGGCTCCATGCTGACAGCGTGGAACCTATTTGGGCTTCTCTCTCTCCTACTCTCCCTCTCTCTCAAAATAAATAAATAAACTTAAAAAAAATACTTAAACAACAACAACAAAAACCCCAGGTCAATGAATGTGGTGAAATCTTGATAATTTTTGAAGCTGACTGATAAGTATATGGAGATTCATTGTACCACTCTTGTTTTTTATTGTTGAAGTTTGAAATTTTCAAAATTAAAAATATACATATTTATTAACTAATATTGAGCAAATGCCAAAACAAAACAAAACACTGCTTCTTTGGCACTAGAGATTCTATTTTAATTTGTCTGAAGAATGAATAGGGACTTGGGCATTGCTTCCCCCCCTCCCCGCCAGGAGAGGATTCTGGAAGTGTGGGCGGGTGCCATACTATTCATAAATGTTATTTAAATGCTTTTGGAAGCCAAGGGTTTTAAGCTGAGAAACAGTATTGGTTGTACTCACATTTTACCAAAAGACCGCTCTGACAGGGCTATGGAGAATGGGTAACTAACATGCAAATTGGAAGTTGGGAAGGAAATAGGCAAGAAATGGTGAGGGGCTGAACTCAGGTAGTGAATGTACGTATTGAAATGGAGGAACGGGATGTAACAGCCATCTACGAGGTAGCACTGACCAAAATTGTAGAGATGTTTTGGGGAGACCGAGGACTGGTGGTTGGTGAGGCAGAAGAAGGAGATGTTGATGGCAGCTTGGTTTCTGATTTGGGCAGCTGGATAAACAGGTAGAACCACCATTTATTAAAATAAAACTTCTCTACAGATTTTCAGGGAATGAAGAGGGAAGCCATCGCTTCAGTTGTGAATCACATAGTTTGAGGTCACAGTGGAAATACTGTATATGAGCAAGAAAAGCATCAGGAGGATCAAGAAGTATCTTAGAGAGATCAGGCCCTGTGCTCAATGCTTCCTTGTGTTGTGTCGGGAATCCTCACCAGAGCTCTCTGAGGCAGATCCTGTAATTGTGTCCATCTGATAGATAAGGAAACTAGCTTACCGGGGTTCAGTACTGTGCTCAGGGCCTCACAGCTAGTAGGGGCAGGCATCGGGACTCGGAGCCAGTCAACTTCCAAGCCCGTGCTCTTTATCACAGTGTTACAGAGTCATGCAAAGTGGGCAAGTGATTCCACAATGGGAAGAGAAGACAAAAAATAATAGGTTTGCCATTAATATTAGAAGCCAAGTATTTAGAAATGCAAATAAACCATAAACATGTCTGATAACAAGATCTTTGCATAATGAGAACATTTTTATTGCATATGATATTACTTCATTCAAAGATCTCCTAACGCCTTTTCCAGTATTTTAATAGTCTTGCAAACAGGGCACATAGGTCAGATTAATCTACTGCTTAATCATAATGCTAAAAAGAATGCTGATTGCCTAAGTTTTGTTACTGTTACTTAGATTATTTTGAAGGAAATTTTGTGCAGTTAGATGTCTCTAGAAGTTTAGAAATGAACAGACCAGTACAAATGTTCAGCATCAATGGTAGCAGAGACGTTTGAGGACATTGGACTGCATTGACTGAGCATTCCGTTTTTCTTCCCACTTTTCCTCTTCTAATTTCCAAGAGTCTCTTTCCCAGATTGATATGGAAATCACTAGAATTCTCTCTGGTGTTATTAACAATCAAAGTGGAAAAGGAAGATTGCCATTAGATTTACTTTTTCAAAAGTATTTTTCCACCTAGAAAAGGATGTTTGTTTTCAGAATTTCCCCCACAAGAGTGTTGTCTAAACCTTCAAATAGTCAGGATTGAATAAATATTGTATTATATCGAGATGCTGGGGAGATGAAGGGGACCTCTCATGGTGAGTAGGAAAAGCCCAGGTTTTGCAGTAAGGTGTCCTGCTTTTGACTCTTGGTTCCCTTTCTGGCTTTGCGACCCTGGGCATGTTATTTAAAGTTCCTGATTTGCTGTTGCCTGATCATGGAACTGGGAATAAGAAGACCTACCTGTGACAGCACGGTGGTGAAGGAAGCTTAACTTACCTGTATTGTTTTCTACTACTGCCCTAGCAAATTCCACTAAACTCTGTGGCTGAAAACAACATGGATTTATTTTCTTAGGATCCAGGAGGTCAGAAGTCCAAAATGGGTCTCACTGGGCTCAAGGTGTTGTCGGGGCTGGTTCCTTTTGGAAGTTCCAGGAGAGAATCCATTTCCTTGCCTTTTCTCAGCTTCTGGAGGCGGCTTAGATTCCTTGGCTCTTGGCTCCTTCCTCACATTATTCCATCCTCTTGCTGTTATGAAGCATCCAGTGCACTTTGCACATGTAACAGGGAGGCTGCTTACTACAGGGCAGCAGTTCTCAAGCAGGGACAATTTTGCTCCCCAGCGAGGAGATGTCTGGAGACATTTTTGGTTATTACAACTTTGTGGGGGTGGCAAGTGGAGTGCTACGGGAATCTAGTTGGTAGAGCCTAGGAATGCTGCAAACATCCAGCAGGACTCATGACGGCTCCCCCATTACAAAGAATTATCCTCCCAAAATTGCAATAGTATCAAGACTGAAAAAATCTTGGTATCTAGATCAAGATTACTGACCCCAGAGTCTGAATGCCTGGCTTCAAACCTGGCTCTACTGCTCACTGAAGCAGCCTTGGCCATCTGGTGGATCTCTCTGAGCCTCAGGTGGTTGTTTGTTTAAAAAATTTTTCTATCTGGAGAATGGGACTAATAATAGTATCCATCGAGGCACCTGGGTGGCTCACTCAGTTAAGTATCCAACTTTGGCTCAGGTCATGATCTCACAGTTTGTGGGTTCGAGCCCCACATGGGGCGCTGTGCTGACAGCTCAGAGCCTGAAGCCTGCATTGGATTCTCTGTCTCCCTCTCTCTCTGCCCCTCCCCCTGCTCTCATTCCCTCTCTCTCTCAAAAGTAAATAAACATTAAAAATTTTAAAAATAATAGTATCTATCACATAGGGTTTTTGTATGTAAATGTTATATACGTGGAATAAAAGTATGTAAATGAAATAATGTATGTAAAGCCTTGACATCTAGTAAGCATTCAATAAATGTTAGCTCTTCTTAATACTAACATTGGCACTCAGGACATATTAATAATTGTTTTTCTGTGCCTTTTCAGAGATTTTCAGAATGTAATGAAAACAAGTATAAGGGAAACGCTGTCATTGTTTTATAAATACAGTACATTTAGCTCCAATGGTAGGCCAAATTATTGCACCAACCATTGTTTAGAAAATCAAGGTGTTTGCACAACTTAAGGCCCGTAAATGAGATATCTAAACCCCTGCCACGTCCACGAAATCTGTCTCCTTTCATAAAATCTCACTTAGGCCACAGAGAGGACCTGAAAGTAAATAGCTTCATATCCCTCAAGCCTCTATCTCAGGTAATCAGACCTTGGCAAACCCACTTAGCATGATGCACTTCGGGCCATCACAATATCCCCTGTGGCTTGGTGGATACATGTAAATGAGGAGGCTTATCAAATCACTAGTTCTACCGTGGTGTGATTTGTTTACTTTTAAACATGCCAGTGTGGTTTTAGAAAATATGCATACAATACTGTCCTCCAACCCTGCAATAGTATGTATCGCTAATAGCCACATGTAGCCACAGATCATGTGAAGGGTGGTTATTTCTAATCGGGATGGGCTGTTACATACAAACTACATACCATGTTATAAGGATTTAACATGGAAAAAGAATATAGCATCCCATTAATATTTTTATGTTTATGTTTTTATTTTATCATATCATATTGATATGATAGCATTTTGATATATAGAGTTGAATAAAATGTATTATTAACATTAAATTTCAGCAACTTTTTTTTTTGATGGGACTATTATAAAGTTTGAAATGACACATGTAACTCACATTACATATCTGCTGGGCAGTATGGTTCTAAACTTTGTTCTCTTTGTTCTCTCATTCTGAGGCAAATACAATGTGAACCAGCCTGTCCTAGACGAACAAAGGATGCCAATGGACACCAGGAAAAATTGCAAAGGAATTAAATTAAAACATGAGATTTCAGTCCCCTCAGACAATGTTTCTCTAGTGGTAGTTCTTGAACAACTTGCAAGGGAGTCCCCTTGGGGTGGTTGTAAAAAGTGCAGATTCATGGGTCCCATTCAGCCATAACTACTCAGAATCTCTGGGCCCAGGAAGCTGGATTTTAAACAAATTCCCACTTGACTCTTAGGTGTACTAGACTTGAAAATCACTGGCAAACAAATTTATCAAGACTAAAGAGGAAAAAATAAAGATCAAATAGCAGAAATTCCCTGCCACATGAACAAGAGTAGTATCCCTGATTTAATACGCATAATACCACTCACCACTGTACCTAAGAACTAAAGCAGTGTGCATTAGTGAGTTATACCTGAATTGTAGAGGAACTAGAATTCCAATATCATGTGTTTCCACAGTAAGTCACAGTGCACCTCAGCCTTCTGGGATGAAACATCATCTTATTCAGGATATATAAATGGAATTTAGCCCTCTCTGTCTTCACTGTATTAAGTCACCCATAGACCAAAATGCAAGAAAATATTGTGTGTGTTTTTTTTCATTAAGGGAAAATATTGGTTGTCAAGTGTCCCTTTTAAAAAATAAAGAGGAAGGGGGAATATGAATGTGTAGGTGCATATGTGTGTGTGTGTGTGTATGTATGTATGTATGTGTACATATATGTGTATTTGTGTGTGCATATGTGTGTGTGTGTGTGCATGTATTATGGAGTTAGCTAAGTAAAGTAGATATTAGAAATCCAAAGAAATCATTTGTGTGATAAATAAGGTTGCTTATTACTAAGCTACTATGATTATAGAAGCTTAATGAAATTTTAATTACATTATGTGCCTACTCAAATATTGGTTTTGAACATTAATCGAGTTACTTGAGAAGCATTTCATGGAATGGGAAATAAAAATGAAATGGCTTATTTACTTATCCCAATGCATTAAAATAAAACTCAGTAGGGGAACTCGTAAGAAAAAATGAGAGCCCTATGCAGAAATCTCATTCAGTATAAACCACGCGTGGGTTTTCACCTGTATAAATCATCTTTGGTGATTGAAAACCACCATAGCTATGCTCACAAGACAATGCTTGAAATGCAGTATATATGACTTACGTGTAAGTTGTGGCTCACTACTTCTTGTGATGTCATAAGATTAGAAACCCACCAGGTAAGTTGCTGTTAATAGGTGTACAAGATGTCTTAAATTCTATTCAAAACCAGTGCTATTTGTCAGGTCCAGTCATCAATAAAAGGAAAGGATGAGAAGGGAATAGAGAAAGCAATGAGAAGTAGGGGAAAGTGGTTGTTTGCCTTGGGTAGCAGGAGACTGACACTGAACCGCTGTGACAGCTTCGAATTAAGCTGTTGCATATGTTTTCTGTCTCAGCAATTTCTTTCCTGGTGTAAATTACATGGGACGGTGACTTTGCTAAAATCTAGATGTCAAACTGCTCTGCTACCCCATATATGTTTATTTTTTTTAATTTTTTTTAACGTTTATTTATTTTTGAGACAGAGACAGAGCATGAACAGGGGAGGAGCAGAGAGAGAGGGAGATACAGAATCCGAAACAGGCTCCAGGCTCTGAGCTGTCAGCACAGAGCCCGACGCGGGGCTCGAACTCATGGACCGTGAGATCATGACCTGAGCTGAAGTCAGACGCTTAACCGACTAAGCCACCCAGGCCCCACTATATGTTTATTTTTTAATTATCGTCAAAAATATACTAGATTCAGGTTAGTAGCCCAGGTTGAAATGGAAATTTCAAGGGACAACCAAGTATTCATTTTATTTGTGAACAGCCTTTAAACAAGTATTGTCATGGGGCTCCTGGGTGGCTCAGTCGGTTAAGCATCGACTTCAGCTCAGGTCATGATCTCGCGGTTTGTGAGATTGAGCCCCGTATCAGGCTCTGTACTGACAGCTCAGAGCCTAGGGCCCGCTTTGGATTCTGTGTCTCCCTCTCTCTCTGCCCCTCCCCTGCTCATGCTCTGTCTCTCTCTGTCTCAAAACTAAATAAAACATTAAAAAAAAAATGTAAACAAGTATTGTCAGCTGCGTAGTGGCCAAGGACTTTTGTCAGTTATCAACTCAGTCAGATCAGTAGACCCATGGAGGAATGTCTTTTGGAATATAACTGGGACAACTCTGAATTAGCACTGTTTTTATCTACAGTCAGAAATTATAGCCTTAAACAATACACTGAGAGCAGAAGTTAACACCTACATGTACTACTATCAAAATTGAGCAGTCTTCATGTTTAATGTTATTACCTTTTTAAATTTTTTTTTTAATTTATTTAGTTTTGAGAGACAGAGTAAGAGAGAGCATGAGCAGGGCAGGGGCAGAGAAACGGAGACACAGAATCTGAAGCAGGCTCCAGGCTCTGAGCTGAAGTCGGATGCTTAAGCGACTAAGCCACCAGGTGCCCCTAATATTATTACCTTTTACTATAACTTCTGTGAAAGAACAGCTGATAGAAATGCATACAGAATTTAATACTTCTTTCTAATGAAACACTTTTAATTTTTATAGACCTTTACAAATCTAGAATTGCCTTACTTAAAAAAGGTATTAAAATGTCCTCAGGAAGTTGCACATATACAAAATCTCTTCTGATCTTAGTCATGGGAACCATAATTATGGGCACCAACCCTCTAAGATGATTTTCTTGGCATGCAAGTTTACTCTAAATGCTGTTATTATATCTCAAATATTTTTTAAGTTTATTTTGAAAGAGAGAGAAAGAGAGCACATGGCAGGGGCAGAGAGAGAGGGGAAGAGAGAGAGAAAATCCTAAGCAGGCTCCCTGTACTGAGCCAAATGCAGGGCTCATACTCACGAACTGTGAGATCATTACCTGAGTTGAAATCAAGGGTCAGTCACTTAACCGACTGAGCCACCCAGGAGCTGCTCAAATAATTTTTAAAGATTAATATAAGTATAACCACTTTTTTATGATAAACAAAAACTGAAACAGAAGCAGGCCCAATTGATGCTGAATTCATAAGTGAATTCATTTTTAAGTGTTACGTAATTCTAGTCCATAAGTAATGCATTTAAGCATTAAAGCCTAAAACATTACTTAAACTTAACCAGCTGCATTTCGATTTAATTCGAAGTCCAATGGCTCTTTCTTAGTTTGCAGAATTAAGGTTGACCCAGTTGGCAGTCTTACAGATTTAATGTTCATAGATTCTTAAGGCTTTAGAGACCCTACCATGTAACTCTGATAATTAATTGTTTTAACAAATGAAATTAGGTATATTAAATGGTGGAGCTGAAAAAAAATGGTATCCAGAATATGAAACTCCAATGACCAAGATTTTTCAGACAAATAAAAAGAAAGAAATTTAGAAAAGCATCAGAAAATTGAATGACAAAGAAAATCTTCCCTGATGTTCTAAGAGCTTTGGGAGGTTATGAAGGTGACAGATTCTAAATTAGAAGCATTCAACTCACATATTAATAAAAAATGGAACAGGAACAGGATTTTTTTGCAGGAAAGGAAGAAACATCAGGCCTTTTGAAAAGGAATCTTGCTGTTGCATCTCAGCTGACTTGCAATTAAAAATGAAGGAGCAATTGAACATGTCTGAAAAAATTCGATTCTCTATGCATTGGGCATGGCTGAATAGTTTCGATTGTCAAAAGCACTAGCTTGCCCAATATATATTAGGGACAAGGGAGAAAAAAAAAAACAACAACGACATGAAACTGTTTAATGTAAAACCAGAATTTTGACAGCCTGCATTGTATCTTAATTGTTTTACATTTGCATGGGAAAAGAAAATGCCTTATTTGTTCACAGAAAGGCCCAGAGTTATGATTTTCAGTTCTTTATCTCATCTGCTGAAGTAGCAGATGAGCCCCCCAAAAGAACAAAAACAGAACACCAGAATTTGGGGGGCACTTAACATTCTATTTTTTTAACTACATATTAATGAATAAATGCACACTGTTAAATGTATCACGTGCATGACCTCATCCCATGCTCTTTCCAAACTGGAAGGTAAATATACACATTTTGTCCATTTTTCAAAGGGGGAAACTAAGGCACAGAGGCACGAAGCGTCCTACCAGCACTTATATAGTTTAGTGTCACAGCTGTGGACTGTGGATGCTAACTTTAATTTTCTTCTCTTATGTAGATTAAGAATAATATGTATAGCTCATGCAAAGCAATAGCAAGGAAAGTAGTCTTTTTCCTTGCCTTGAGCTCCTAATCCATTTTATTTCAACCTCTTTGATACATATTGTTTTCTGTTTTGCATTATTATTTATACACTTTTTTGATTATTCTCATTGAACTTAAGATTCTCCTGCACAATTAGTAGTTTCTTGATTTCATTCCTTTTTTATATGCATCTATTTAATTTAATAGAAGACATTACATTTAAAAAGTCTGGGAATTAGGAATATTAACTTTTTTTCCCCACCTTCTAATTTTTGAATGTTGTCACAGAGGAAGCCTCTCAGTAGGCTTTCAGAAAGGATACCAGCTCTGGTGTGGATGGGTTGATGCTTACATGGACATAGAGATAGCAAGCATAATGAATCATATCTGAATTAAATGATGCCTCTAGATCTACATATCACATAAAATAAATAAACAGCAAAACAAGGGGGTTGAGCAAAGGCACTGTTATAGATTAGAGACCTAAAAGATAAAGCAGCCAAATATGGAATGTGGGAACCATTTTTGTATTGAGATTTGAGCAAATAAACTTCTGAGACCATCAAAGGCTAACAACACTGAGAATATTTAAGATTTGTTTTAATTTTTAGGGATGACAATGGTATTGTGGGTATGTTTTCTTTTAAGAGTCTTTATCTCTCTTACAGACACGTACTGAAATGTTTATGGATGAAATAAAAAGATGTCTGGGATTTGTTTTAAAGTAACTGACCATGGTGGGAAAAGTGGAGAGTAGACAGACAAGATTGGCTTTATTAATAAATTGTTGAGGCTGAATGATATATACATGGAGGTTTTCTCTGTTTCTCTGGGTGGTAGAGATTTTACAAAATAATAAAGTAAAGATCCAGAAGATTTTGACACATAATTGGTATTGCATTAAGTTAAAAATTTTGTACCTTACCTTCTCATAAAACACTATCATTAGACATGAACAATATAGGCCCTAAAACATGTGTTCCAACACAAACATCTATCTTACTTGATACAGAGAACACACTGAATATCTAAAATAGACTGTAGAAAACTTTTGTTATATCCAATAATACAAAACCTTTGAACAGCAACATAAAATTGAAGTCATGATTTAAGTTTTCTGGTGAATAGACCAAAACTGAGGGGTGTGTTAGAACACTGAGTGCTGGGGCGCATGTGTGGCTCAGTCATTAAGCATCTGACTTCTGCTCAGGTCTTAATCTCATGGTTCGTGAGCTTAAGCCCCACTTAGGGTGAGCATGAGCCGCACTTTAGGTGAGCTCTGCTTCTCTCTCTCTCCCTCTCCCTCCCCCTCCCTCCCCCTCCCTCCCCCTCCCTCCCCCTCCCCCCCCCCTCCCCCCCCCCCCCCCCCCCCCCCCCCCCCCCCCCCCCCCCCCGTCTCCTGCCCCTCCTGGAATTATCTCTCTGTCTCTCTCTGCCCCTCGCTCACTTGCACCCCCCCTCAAAAAAAATCACAAAACAAAAGAACACTGAGGGCTGAATGCAGGAGGTATTTTTCTCATTTGTACATTAATGGAGAGGGTGAGTGTGCCTGTTTGTATTAGGTGTTTCTAACATGCCTTGCAACTCCAAAATTTGACTTTTTCAGATGCACTGGCCCTTTCAGGTGCACTGGCCCACCATACTAATTCATCAGAGGGGTATGAATTGAGGCCTGTGATTAGTGTACAAGCCAATGGCTTGAAATGTCGACAGTGGCAGTCCAGTACACCCTGCTCCTAAGATGTATTTTGACACTTTCGTCAGTAGTGGATTTTGTTTTTATTTTCAAAGCCCTGTATAAAACATGGGATAGTTGAGTGATTTCTTGAAGCAGTCAAAATATCAACTTCTTCCACATGAACAAACCAAAGCACATTTTTGTGTAGCTGCTTGTGTCTGTCCTTAGAGAGAGATGATATGTCAATCATTACCGCACTAATAAGACCATCCAGAAAATAGTATATTCATCAAAGTAGACACTTAAATATGAGCTTTTTTGCAGGACATTGTCACAGGTCTCCAGGGATCTATACTATGGAAGAGGCAATATATCCTTAGCTTGGCCAATGCCCACGACTTTAAAATAGTATACTTAAATTGATCTTTAAAAATACATGAAACTTTAGCATGATGCAAAATGATGATAATATCAGTTCCAACTCTTGCATTAGTGGTCTTTCTTAAAACATACCTGCTGTACAGAAATCTCTTACCCAACGCCATTTGGACTCATCAGCCATATCTATAGAAGCCATTTGAACCTTAAAGAGAATCCTGAGTTTGGGCTCCGATGCAACGTTACACATCTTACTACTTAAGGGAAACCTTGTCTAAATGTTAAACTAAGCTACTCTCCTCATTCATGATAGTGGGAAGTATTTCACACAACAGATAGCATAGTAACTAGGTCAGTCAAGTGTTGCTGCATAACAAATTATTCCAAAACTTAGCAGCTTAAAACAATACATAGTCACTGTCTCAGAGTTTCCATGGGTCAGGAATCCAGGTGAAACTTAGCTGCACGTCTCTGCCTCAGGGTGTTCTACAAGGTGTCAAAGTGTCCGGGAGGTCTGTGGTCTCATCTGAAGGCTCCCCTGGGGTAGGATTATTCCTGGCTCACTTATGGGAGGTTTTACCAAGAGGCTCAGATCTCCTTGGCTGTTTGCTGGGGCCTCCTGGAGTTCTTTATCACATGGGCTTCTCCACAAGGCAGTTCGGAATATGTCCTCTGCCTTCCCACAGAGTGAGCAAGCAAAAGAGGGTAAGCAAAAGGGAAGCCACTGTCTCTTTGTAACCTAATCATAGAAGAGATATGCCATCACTTTTATCATATTGTACCCATTAGAAGCAAGTCATTGTGTCCACTTTACACTCCCAGGGAGAAATTACACAAAGGTATGAATGCCAATAGGTGGGGATCTTTGGGAGCCATCTTAGATGTTGCCAGCCGTGCTAATAACATTTTCTTAAAAAATGTATTTACTTAAAAAATGTTCCATGAAAGTAGCAGTACAGCATTGTAACTAGGTCTTGACGCTGATGGAAGGCTATTTTGTGACTGTCATATTTTTCACTTCTGTTCATTCTGCTCCCTCTGCCTGGTTTGTCTCACCCCATTCCTTTTGCCCAAAGTACACAAATATCTACCCATATGTTAAATCACGATGTAAGCACTCCTTTCTTTATGGATCCTTTTTCTGACTTCCCCAAGGTAGATCTTGCCTCTGCCTTCTTAATTCTCCCAGGGTTCTGCTGTGGGCTCTTTGAAAGCCCCAGTAGCACTCATTTACACATCTAGTCTATGGGTCTCTCCACTCACCCAGCAGACTGAACTTAGCTTAAGTCAGGGACAATTAATAAATATTTGTTGGGTAAGCGAATAATGGATTATTTCTCAGTTGCTATGCAAGTTTTTGGAATCCCATCTTTAAAAAAAATTTTTTTGATGTTTACTTATTTTTGAGACAGAGCACAAGCAGGGGAAGGGCAGAGAGAGAGAGGGAGACACAGAACCCAAAGCAAGCTCCAGGCTCTAAGCTGTCAGCACAGAGCCCAATGTGAGGCTGAAACTCACAAACTGTGAAATCGTGACCAGAGCCAAAGTCAGAAGCTTAACCAACTGATCCATGCAGGTGCCCCAGCATGGAATCCCATCTTAAAAGGGGATAGGTCAAAAGATATTAAATAAGGCAAAAACTTCTTAGAGTCAGAATCAGATGACTCAAGAACAATGTATCAGTTACAATTCCCGGTTCTTAAAGGGATGTGATAAATTCTCCTGTTTATGGTATTTGTTTATGGTTATGGTGATTTGATTGCAATTTTTATTTTTGGGATCATCTTCATCAGGACTTTACCTGTGGAATAGTTGGTAAATTGGAATTTGGGTGTGTCCCTCCAGAAAGGATTTGTTCTGGCTTTCACCAGACTCCTCAAGGGTATCACTGACCAGAGTCCTTTGCAAGGAGGATCCTTGTACTACATGAGTTGTGTAAATGTGACTTCCAAACTCAGGTGAAAGCAGACCCAAGATTAACATTTTTAAAAAATATTTTACCTATTCAGAGCCTATGTTGTGCCTGTGGATTTTTTTTTTTTAATTTCCCTACTCCATATTACAGAGTGTAAGCCCAGTGGTGTGCTGATAAATGGCTAAGAACCAACTCTTTGAAACAAACGAACAAACAAACAATGTACCTATATATACAAATGTAAATTTCTTATAAATTTTACTAATAACAAAGGATAATATACCTATTACAAATAATAATAAAATATAAAATACTCTTAAGTTCCATAAAGCCAGTTGATTCTCATAGAATACTTTTGTAGAAATAAGCAAAGATCCCCGCATGGAAACAAACCAGGGCTCTATCTTGAGAGCATGCTATAGGAAGGGAGTCAGCTATCGAGACCCCATGACATTCACCTTAGGGCAGTGGGAAAGTGTTACAGTGAAGAAAAGAAAGAAAAGCTCCAGGTATGCTCTGATTGGACATTGCTGGCAAGAGGAAGCTGGAGGCAGGTGAAATAGAAGCAGTCTAAGTTGGGGAGCATATTTGGCTTTTTCTGATTTGTCCTCAGATGGAAGGGAGGATGAAAAACGGGGAAGCTGGAAAATATTGACCAAGTTCTAAATATTCTGATCTAATTGCTGCCGGCACTGTGGGTCACAGTTCTGTGGTCACACAGGGTCTGGCCATTGTCTGTTTTACAGTCAGTCTTCCACTTCCATTGATTTTTGCCAAACTCCTGTGGCCATGGCTATGGCTACCAGCCGACAAAGCCTGTGGTTTCAACATTGGGGTTGTTTGTTTGTTTGTTTGTTTGTTTTAACGAGTAACAACAAAGATGAATGTATCTTGGAATTACATTTGTTCATTAATGACATGAGTGACTAGTGAATCAGACAAGATAGATCTCAGACCCTTATTTTTTTGCGCTACTCACAGTGTAACAGTTACGGACACACCACAGTTTTATTTATTTATTTATTTATTTATTTATTTATTTAAATTTACATCCAAGTTAGTTAGCATATACAGCAACAATGATTTCAGGAGTAGATTCCTTAATGCTCCTTACCCATTTACACCATCCGCCCCCCCCCCCACTTACCTGTAGAAAACAAACAAATCTGTTTGTTTTCCATATTTAAGAGTCTCCTATGTTTTGTCCCCCTCCCTGTTTTTATATTATTTTTGCTTCTCTTCCCTTATGTTCATCTGTTTTGTCTCTTAAAGTCCTCGTAAGAGTGAAGTCATATGTTTGTCCTTCTCTGACTAATTTCGCTTAGCATAATACCCTCTAGTTCCATCCATGTAGTTGCAAATGGAAAGATTTCATTCTTTTTGATTGCTGAGTCATACTCCATTGTATATATATACACCACACATGTTCTGTATCCTTTCATCCATTGATGGACATTTGGGCTCTTTCCATACTTTGGCTATTGTTGATAGTGCTGCTGTAAACATGGGGGTGCATGTGTCCCTTCGAAACAGCACACCTGTATCCCTTGGATAAATACCTAGTAGTGCAATTACTGGGTCACAGGGTAGTTCTGTTTTTATTTTTTGAGGAACCTCCATACTGTTTTCCAGAGTGGCTGTACCAGTTTGCATTCTCACCAGCAGTGCAAAAGAGCTCCTCTTTCTCCGCATCCTCAACAACATCTGTTGTTGCCGGAGTTGTTAATGTTAGCCATTCTGACAAGTGTGAGGTGGGATCTCATTGTGGTTTTGATTTGTGTTTCCCTGATGATGAGTGATGTTGAGCATTTTTTCATGTGCCACTTGGCCATCTGGATGTCTTCTTTGGAGAAGCGTCTATTCATGTCTTTTGCCGATTTCTTCACTGGATTATTTATTTTTTGGGTGTTGAGTTTGATAAGTTCTTTATAGATTTTGGATACTAACCCACTATCTGATATGTTGTTTGCAAATATCTTCTCCCATTCTGTCGGTTGCCTTTTAGTTTTGCTGATTGTTTCTTTCACTGTGCAGAAGCTTTTTATTTTGATGAGGTCCCTATAGTTCATTTTTGCTTTTGTTTCCCTTGACTCCAGAGACGTGTTGGGTAAGAAGTTGCTGCAGGCAAGATCAAAGAGGTTTTTGCCTGCTTTCTCCTTGAGGATTTTGATGGCTTCCTGTCTTACATTTAGGTCTTTCATGCATTTTGAGTTTATTTACGTGTATGGTGTAAGAAAGTGGTCCAGGTTCAAGACATACCACACTTTTAACTTGAGTCTTCACTGTTAACCAAATTTCCATCACTTTTTAAGTCTAGACAATCCATAAAGCAGTAATTGAAGCTCTGTAGCATTTGCAGATTTCCATAGTATAACACTCCTATCCTGGCCAATTTCAAGGTATCAATATGACATTAGTGAAGACAGGGTTTGAAAGAAAGGTGCCAGAGGTCATTACCATTATGTAGAATTGCCTCCACAGAAATGCAATGGACATAAATAACCTCAAACACATAGGTAATAGTAAAATGTAATAAGTAATTAGTAACTAATGTGTTTTGAGTGTTTCTCACCTTTATCTTAATATAACTTACTTACTTGCAGATTTACACAGTTTTAAATAATGCATCTGTTTGACCACAAGTTCACAAATATTGTGAAAGTTTAACAATTGCCACCATATCTTTGGTGTAATGACACAGAATTTACATCCATAAGCAGAGGAGTTAATACCTCAGTCTTCCCGTTCATGAGAACTGTGGGGTATGGATCTTTGTTCCACCTTGCAAAGGTGCAGGGCTCACCTCTTCTCAGAAGGCCATTAAGACCCAAAGCCCTTGCCCCAGTGATTCCATCAGACAGCTTGAGCACCTGCTGCTCTTGAGTTTCATTTTGGATTTTGGCCTCTAGGGATTTTCCTTGTTGTCTCTCTACCTTATTATGCATTTAAAAGAGTGTTTTTAGAGTCTCATCCAGCATTTTGGGGTGTTTTGTCCAGGGAAGTTAAGATGTCTGATTTTAAGATTTAAAAGATACTGCAAGGAAGAGAAGGCACCTGTCTTGTATTAGCACTCTGTAGATATTTCTGACCTTGACTCTGACTCTGTGTAACCAAGTTTTTCTGACCTTCAAAATTCAGCTTTTTCGAGACTTGCTAATAACCCAAGGTCAGTTTGCTTTATGCATGAAAACTTGCAGTTCTTCAGTGATTCTTATCCTTTTTGGCCTTCAAGAGGCAGGCTTTGATTGAGAAAAAGAGGACTAGTCATTCCTAGATGAGCAGGCATTGAGGAACATGCTGTAGGAACAGAGTTGCCTGCCAGATGTCTGGCTGGCTGCTTGGTTCAGGGTTCTCAAACACGTCGATTTCAAAAGATGCTTGAAGGCGAAATAGTCACATATTCTTCCAAATTAATGAATGAAAGAAAGAATTGGTCCCTAGATTACAACATTTACATAAATTCATGAAAAAAGGAGATAAAATATAATGAGCCATCTATAAAAAAAATAAAGAGATTAGTGGTGATATTTCACTGACCTCTGAAACAGTCTCATAATTATAAAACACACAAGAACACAAAGTTTAATATGGAAAGCAACGGATCGATATAAAAATGTATTTTTTTTAATTTATTAACATGGGCAACCAAAATATGGATCTAAACATAAAAGTTGAAGCAACTGAGTTGAATGATACCTTGTTTTCAAAAGTAACTGTGATATGTAGAAGTCTATAAAGGAGAAAATACATATATAGTGAATACAGTCAGACGCATCTATATGAATTAACACTGCTTCACAGTAAGGCCGAGTTCCTGTACAAAAGGGTGGGCTTTTCTCTTTGACACTTTTTTACCACCCAAATACATAGAGTCCCTTACGGTACCTGGCTCTGTTATTTTTATAGACTGTGGAAGCTTTCCTAAAATTCTTTTGAGGATTAGTCTGGTCCTAAAGGAATCTCTTCCTCTAAGCAGAAGATGTCATCCGAGCATGTAAAGCTCAGTGATTAAGGGGCAGATGCTTCAGTGGCTATTTCTCACTTGTCAATTTCCCTTATTTATCAGTTTGTCAATTTAAGTAGCCTACTTAATTTTACCACCCTCATTATTTGGGGGTATCATTATATCCTGTGCTGTAACTTCTAGAATTCTCTTCCAAAAATACCAACATATTTCAAGTGAATTTAAATTAAGAAACACTACAGTCAGTGATCAGTTACCTGATTTCAAGTGGTCCAAAACTGACATTGTCTTGGAGTGGTATCAACAGACCCTTCAAGTCCTTATCAAAATAAAAATTTACCTATCAACCATGCATTAAAAGAGCCCCTGTTCAATGACTATGTTCTTCCTATCAAATTTTCTCTGATTCAAATACATATTCATGTAATATAAATTTCATTTTATGCAAGAACGACAACCAGTTGTGTCAAGCGAGATGGATTTGATTGATTTGCTTAACAAATGTTTTCTTTTAGAAGATCCAATTATTCTTATAGGCCATCTTGGCGAATGTACGCTTGTTCAATAGCTTGATTCCTAGCTGTGGATTCATTTAATCGTGTTTCACTATAAATTCATGAACTGTAGATAGTGGTGTCCAAGCAATTTTTTTCTTAAATTATTAATGGAAATACCCAATGTTGGGTGTGGATTTAAATCATTGTACCTGGTACAAAATATGTCTCATAGCAAAAATATGATTTAATGCATAATTTATTTAAGGTTTAGCAAAGAGGTAGGAGGTGTTCTTTTCCAAATGCAAACATTCTGGAAAACACTGCTAGATAAGTAAACACGATGCTTTAAGAGGGAGTGTGTGAGGCAGTAAATGTCATCCCCAACTCAGATAAACAATAAAATTATATTTATGTGATGATGGAGATGTTTTTGTGGCATCCGTGCACCTTTAAAACACAGCCAGGATTATTGATGAATATGCCCTTTACAGTTGCTTTGGTTTGCTTGTTTTTTGTTTGCTTTGTAGTGATCTTTGACAGATAAAATTGTTTTTCCATTAATCCCCCCTTCATTCCATTTTTTTTAAATCCCCATATGTTCTGATATTTCCAAAACACTGAGTTGAGATATAAAACTTATCTGCAGAGATGACAAGCTTTCCCCCTTCATTTTAAACTGACATTTGTTATTGATTGAATATGTAGCGTTTACCCCAACTTTGGGAACCTTCTACCTTATTGTTTTTGTTTTGTTTTGTTTTGTTGTTTAGACCTATAATCAAGGTCCTTTTTCTGTCCCAAATCTAACAGCTCCAAATTATCTTCAATTTTTTTTCATTTCAAAAGATGTTTGTTTTCTTAATCAATGAGAGATTTTAGTAATATTCTGAGACACTTTTCTTCAAGCTTTAACCTGCAATTTAGAAAACAAAGCAGCTTCCAATTATCAGCTTATGTCCTGCTGCCTGGCATAAGCAGTGAAACTTGCCCTTGCAGAAGTCAATAGATTCTTGTGTTGGTGTGCACACATGTTTACATGTCTGTGTGTACATGTGTTCAATTATGGTTGAGAGTCTAATAAAGAATAATCAAATGACTAGGCCCGAGAGTCTAATAAAGAATAATCAAATGACTAGGCCCTAACATTCAAGAGGCATAAAATCTGAGCTTTTCATGGATCTCTCAAATTCACAATAAATGTATAAACAATGCATGAGAACAGGTTAATGAAGCTGTGTGGAGATAGATGTAAAAATAAAAATTAACGAGACTCGGTCATTACTCAAGTGATATCCCACATCAGAGTTGCAAGTTGGTGAATAAAAATGTCTAAGAAAGTCTAATAAGAGTTAGCAAGTACTAGGGGAAGAGAAACAGGACATTACTATTTAATGGGTACAGAGTTTCCATTTGGGATGATGGAAAATTTCTGGAAATGAACAGTGGTGATGGTGGCATGACATTGTGAATGTTCTTAATGTCATTAAACTGTATATTTAATACAGCTTGAATGATTAATTTCATGTTATATGTGCTTTACCATAATAAAAATTAATTAATTAATTACAATAAATTAAATACCTAAATTTCATGAAAATTGAGAAACAACAACAAATTTGAAATACTAAAAATGTTAGATCCCTGAATGGCAAGGCTTTGCCATATTAGCTAGTGTTATTTATGTTTAAGCTTTAGGGAATGGGCACCTATTACTCTATTACACTTAAACAATACATATACAAATATAAAAGCTAAAGGAATATGCGATTTTTTTTTTTTGCTCGTATCGTATCTAGAGCCATAGCCTATGCTGTTTAAATCACCTGCTCACAGTATTTTTAGATGAGTAGGCTCCAGAGTTACTAATGATGATGATATTAATGATGATAAATTTATGCTGATTCCACTTGTCCTTACTGGTCACAACTGCTTAGTCTGATCTCTTGTCTCTTGATATTTTACCTAACTGAGTGATTAAGTGATGATAGCAGGGGGTCACTCTCTGTTCCCTTTGATTCATCTACAAACATCCATATTTTCATGATTTTGCCTGTTTCGTGGATCTGTCTGTGACCTTCTCTTACACTTGACAGAGTTGGTTGTGCATCCAGAAACTATTCTGAAGCCAGGGAAATTTTTTATTGTCAAAGCTCATAGGTGCTGGACATCCACAGAGGAGAAACCTCGAGTTCTCAAAACTAATTTTGCCCTCTGAGGTTACTGAGGAGACTTACCCATCATCCTCTTCTACCCTGGTAGATAGGACACCCCTCTTCAGAACTTACCCCATTTGGTGTTCTGAGGGAGTAAAGGGTGGATTTGGCCAAGGCCATATTATCCTTCACCTTGGAAACTGAAAACTGCACGAATAATATTTTCTTTGTGTCTTACACACAAGGCAAATTCAAGTAAAATAGAAAATGTAGCTTGTATATTTCAGGAAAATTATTTGGGCAGTAAGAGTAGGTATGCCGTTTCATGCCTGCCCACTCTTACCAGCCTCTTATCTTCCTGGTAAATGCTTTTCATCCTCAACAAAAGGTAGAATGTTACTTCCTGCTTGATGCCTTCCTCAACCCTCCCAGGTAACTTTAACCTGTGGAACCCACCAAGTTTAATTATTATTATTTTAAATCTCTGATCCCCTTTATCTTCTGGAGCTCTCTAGGGTCAGGACTATTCCCACTATACAGTTTCCACCATCTTCTTAATGCTAGAGCATTGTCATTTTCTTGCTTTCCCCCCCCCAATAAGTCTTGAATGAATGAATGAATGAATGAATATATTAGTGAATGAAAAAATATCCAGCCTTACACATTTTATTTATTAGTTTGCTTCTGTTTTGCTGATGTTTAGTAAAGACTTTAGAATCAGAAGTTTGATTTTAACTTCTATTTCTTAGAAGCACTGTGAGCCTGGATAAATTACCCCACCTCTCTGAGCCTGAGTTTCTTCATCTGTAGAGTAAGGATAATACTACTTACTTCAAGGCTCAAAAGCCTTACAAAAGGCTCAAAATGAAGGCAGTCAGGTGATTTAATATTAGTTAACAATCTCTGGACAAGAACTGATAGCAGCAAACAAGATGTAAACAAAATCTTGAATTTTTCTTTTAAGACAACATGTAGAAGAGAAATCAATAGCCATAAAGGTCAGTGGGGCTAATTAGCTACAAGGGATAAAATGATGGACATATTTCATAGGCAATCTTCATCCTAAAATAAATGGATTGTGTTTCAGATGATTGCGTCTTCTGAGTCAATTGCCTTAGAGCTCAGAAATACATTCTTCTGTGCAATCAACATGCCAGTCAATGGCTCAGTTCTGAGCAGAGCCAACAGAGTACAGCAATATGCAGTGTTAAAGAATTGTCCACTTTGGTTATCATACTTGTATTTTTCCTGTAAAGTAGTCTTTATAATTCAAGCTTCCAGGAATGCATGAGATATGCACAATGTAGCACTGGCTGAAACGTGGGGAAAAGGCATCTGAGAATTTTGACAGACGAGTAGGTCCAAAAAATACAACTTATAACCAAAAAATGAAATTAGGTAATAAAATTAAAATTAAACTAAAAATGAGATTTTTATACCCATTTTCAAGACAGTAATTCAAATCAACCCCAAATCTCTTAAATGAATCTTTAGGGAATCTCTTATATTGGGAAGAACTGGGTGAACGTTACTGTGAACCAGAGCTATGTTAAAATCCTGCCTTTGCCATGTAGGACCCCAGGATGGTGAAAATTGTACACACCTTCTTGAGTTTTAATTTCCTTACATGCAAAATGAGAACATTAATACTTGACACAGTTGCCAAGAATGATTATATGCTATAATTTATTTTGATTTGTTAGGATTATCTTTCTTGTACCATTTGTCTCTCACTTTTTTCCTCCCACATCAGCTCATACCTATACACAAAAACACATAGATTTTACCCTCCTTGAAACTGTTCCATTAAAAACATCGCTATTATTCAGGGGTTTTTTTTTCCTTCTACAGAATTCTCATACTTTCCATGTTTCTTTCTTAAGCCAACTACTTCTCTTCATCCTTCTCATTGGGCCACCCTTCAAAGCTGTCACAAGTTCATTTGGCTTAGCATTTCCATTCACCCCATTGCCCTGACTCCATCTGAACCAAGTCTTCCCTGCTGTCTTTATTTTTCACCACTTTTGCTCCAGTGTCTTCCCTTAGCGTTGCTGTGGTCTTTGTAAAGCCCACCTGTGACTGATTCTTTTCTACGTCTACTGAGTATTCTTACTTAAAGATGTTACTTAGCATTTAAACCCTTCCTTTGAATGTTCTCTTCTCTTTCTCCTTTGACCCTTGCTGTTGTAGTCTTCTCTCCTGAACATTCGCTTCCCTCTTTCCCCCTCAGCCTGGGGCTTTCAGCCCACCTCCAGTGGAATATTTATTCTCTTTTTTTTTCTTCATTATTTCCCTGGGTTTTTGTGTCTTCCCTTCCTTCTCTTTTGAACAGAGCCACCTGTCCTTAAATAAGTCCTGTGTCTCCCTTTCCTAGAACAGTCCTATCCCGTGTTCGTTCCTCTACATCTTGTTCCTCTTATTTTCTTTTTTTCCCATCTGGCTTTTCTTACATTTGAAATCTATCAGCTTATTTCCCATAGTTTTATTTTCAATTGTTATGTGACATTCTAAATTCATCTTGATAGATAGTATTTCTTTCTGTCCCTTCAGACTGGTTTTTTGTTGTTGTTTTGGTTTGGTTAGGTTTTTTATTTCCCTTTTCCTAGGATCTATTTCTGGAAACTTTGCACTGATATATCAAATCATAAAGTCATAAAATTGTAGAGGTGGAAGGAACCATAAATATTGCTGAGATCATAGGAAGGAAAGTGACTAGAGAACATTTTCCAAAAGCTCAGCTCATAGGTGTCACCCCCCCCCCCACCCAGAAACTGGAGGTGGAGCCTCATTCTACTTTGATATTGCCAACTGCTACATGTGTAATTTTCAGTCATTTTTTTCTATCGAAAAAATGGATTGATACAGTGCAGATGCTTTTTAAAAGTTGGACAAATTTACAGGACATAAAATTCATTTTTCAACCATTTTAAGGTGTACAATTCTGTGGCATTTAGCATTTTCACCATGCTGTGCAGCCATCACTAATATCTAGTTCCAGAACATTTTTTATCACCCAAAAGGAAACTCCTTACCCATTAAGCAGTCACTCCCTAGTTCTCCCTTGCCCCCAGCCCCTGGCAACCACCAATCTGCCTTCCTTCTCTAAGGATTTACCTATTCTATACAGTTCGTGTAAATAGATTCACAAAATATAGCCTTTTGTGTCTGGCTTCTTTCATGCACACACACACACACACACACACACACACACACACACACATATAATAAGCATTTTCTCTTAAATATTCTTCTACATTTACAGTGCTTTTTTCTGTTCCAAGATTGTGCACATTCTCTTTTTATGAGTGGTAGTATTACGTCCTTTTTTCCACAACAGAAACACCCTTTCTGATGTAGACTTTAACTATGCAGCACACAGATGAAGTGTGCCTTGGGTTGGGCCTATCTAACAGGCCTGCATGGGATGCTCCTGTGGGTACTCTGTCTCACTTGACAAAGAGCCTTCACTCTTTCTGGTCTTTGTGCTCTGGTCCAATCTCTAAAATAGTTCCAGGAGGAAGACTGATATGAAGCTCCCAAAGACTCCTCATTTGCCCTAGACCTTGTAACTCTAAATATGTCCAAACCCAAGGCTGCCTCCTTCGACATCTACCATCTGCTGGTGTAGTTGGGAACACGGAGATTTGTCACACTTTTGCTGTCGGGCTGTCCACATGGCAACTACTTCACATCAGTTGCCCCTTCTCTTCACCAGTGACCTCTGCCTACTTTTTGCAGATCTCTGTCTGAAGGTCCTGGTTGTTTTTAACAGAATCCTGGCTCCCTCGTATGAATGGGATGAATCCAGGGGATGAATGGCAGCAGGTCACACTTTGCTTTATTACCCTGCCCCCAGCTCTGTTTCTTTCCTCTTTATTATCTCTCTACTGCCTTTACCAACACCTCTTTTGATATCCTCCTGCCAGTGTGAGGTAAAAAGAAGCTGCTTATTTGTTGGGTATCTCTTGAATGAAACACACACACACACACACACACACACACACACACACACTTCAACAGGTCAAACACAAATGTGAATTTTCAGTGGTAATATAATCTAGCTCTACATTAAGGAAGCAAACTTTTCCCCAAATGCAGTATTATCTACACAGATCACCATCTTCAAAGACAACAGCTTTCAATATTCATTATTATGCAGATTGATATCACACAAACATTAACAAACAGTAAGATTTACCTTCTCCCATCAAAGTTATGCCCAAGAGCCCACCTATTTGAAAAACAGAGTCATCCATTCATTGATGACAATACAAACACCTGGTAGAAGGTTTAAAATTACTGCTTTTCTGTCCCTTAACACAAAATCACTTTCTAGGCGAGACCTCACTGCTTTTTGTGAAGAGAGGATGGTTATATGAGCATCCTCTATACATGTAAGAGAGTTATTGAGCAGGTTGTTGAGATGGGGAATGTTGTTCTAGCTTCGTGTTCTTTGGATTCATCCTATTTAAATTAATAGTAATAATCATCATAATATTATTTCTGTCTGGGCAATGGTTGTACTCTTAGGAGGCGGCCTTTTATTATAAACCTTACCTTGAAAGAACTTAACAGATATCTCTTAATAAAAACTGCTTTAGTGTTCTTACCTTCTGTCTTCATTTTTTTCCTACCTTCGCCTTGAGAGAGAAGTCAGGGCTAATTAATGTATTTTCACTTTCCTCCCTCATATTCAGAATTCTATCTTTTCTTCCTCTCTCTACACCAATGAATTTTTCAGTTTTTTGGCTGGCTCTTTTCTTCTTCAGCAAACTACAGCTTAAACTGCCACCTACCCTGTTATTCTGGGTGGCGAAGAGAGATGGAAATCATCTTGATAAAACAAATATATAGCCCTACATTTATTCGCTCCGCCCAGGCCTCCTATTATTGTCCACCTTCTACCCTGGTTGGGGTCCTTGAACTGCTATTTTACAAGCCCTTCCCCCTTTCTCTCCCTCGGTGGTGGCCATGTTAGCTTCCTCCAACCATGCAACACACACGCATTAGACCCTTGTAACAGTTCTCTAAGTGAGCTAGAAATGTGTCACTATCATCTTAAATCCAGTGGATTGCCTATTGAAAAGATTGGGGTCAAGAACCCTGGTTTTCTACATCCACGTGTGATTATTTCCCCCCCTTACTGCTGCCAAAATAGTGATGTGAGTCCTGTCAGTGTTAAAAGTAGTCAACGTCAGACGATTTTACTGGAGAAATCCATATTAAATAGAAATGATGAGTGCTTGTTTCTGTAGGCCACAAGTCAAGAAGGATTTTCTCCAAAACAGAATTGTTGAATATTCGAGGATTAGTATGTGAAAGCACATCCTGCTGTTTCCACTTCTGCCCCAATCCTAGATTGGGATGACACTATCAATTAATCAAGTAACAAGTATTTATTCAGCACATACTCTGTACTAAACGGAATTAAAGCCAAAAGAGCTACATTTTTCAATTGATGTAAAGGGCAAAAATATATCTATGTCCAACCGGGCATATTTGTTTTCAACAGATGGATAAGCACCCTCTTCTGTTCATCTGCATTTCATTGACTTCCTTTCCAAATGCATGTTCCACAGCCACAGCCTCCTTTGGAAGTTTTCTTCACTTAAAAATGATTGTAGAAAATCCTTCTGCCACTTTGTTCTTTTCAAGGTGACTCTCTTAGAGAGTCTAAATAAAAGCATCTGTGTAGAGGAGGCTATTTTAAAAACCATCTGGGGAGACACCTGAGTGGCTCAATTGGTTAAGCATTCCAACTCTTGGTTTTGGCTCAGGTCATGATCTCACAGTTCATGGGATCGGGCCCTGTGTCAGGCTCTGTGCAGACAGCTTGAAGCCTGCTTGGGATTTTCTCTCCCTCTTTTTCTGCCTCACTCCTGTTCAGTCTTTCTCTCTCTCTCTCTCTCTCTCTCTCTCTCTCTCTCTCTCTGTCTCCCCCTCTTTCAAAATAAATAAACTTTAAAAGAAACATTTTGCATATTATTGTATTTTCTTTTTATTTTAATTTTTTTTCAACATTTATTTATTTTTGGGACAGAGAGAGACAGAGCATGAACGGGGGAGGGTCACAGAGAGAGGGAGACACAGAATCGGAAACAGGCTCCAGGCTCTGAGCCATCAGCCCAGAGCCTGACGTGGGGCTCGAACTCACGGACCGCGAGATCGTGACCTGGCTGAAGTCAGACAGACGCCCAACCGACTGCACCACCCAGGCGCCCCGTATTTTCTTTTTAGAAATTTCTATTAATATTGTATCCCATAATTATTCCAAGATGTAAACCTATTTTTAGGTAGCATGTGAAGGACAGATAAGATTTCTGTGTCCTCTTGATATCAAGGGACCAGATGTGAATTATCCAATCTGGTGTCTAGAAATAAATGCTTCTACCTTTGATTCCTTCCAGGGATAAAGTTATCTCTAGACCCTTTTAGTCTATGCTAACTCACTTTGGTAAGTAGATAGACTTGCCAGACTAGATTGAGTTAAGTAGATCGACTGGCCAGAATAGATTGAGTTAGATATACTAAGTCTCAGAGATCAACCAGGTAGCCAACTCTGCCAGAGCCCTTTCTATAGCCAGGCACTATTCCAAGTGTTTTACAAGTATTAACCATTTAATCCTCACAATGATGCTAGGATCTAGGTATAGATAGTATCTCCATTTTACAAATGAGGGAACTGGACCATAAAAGGTTCCAGGAGATTGCCCAAGGTCGCACATCTAGTAAATATCAGAACTGGAGTTTACACCTCAGCAGTCTGACTCCCTCTGCCTCTAAAAACCCTCGAGAGTTACGTATTTGAGTTTGTTACCTTACTCATCTTATCTGGCCTCCTGCAGGAAAAGACTACAAATAATCTCTCACACCCTTAGGCATGCTCTTCTCTCTGAAAACTTCAGATCTTGTCTGGGAGAGAGGGAAAGGGTAGGAATCATAAATCACTATCTTTCTACTTTCAGAGTGTCCCCCTCTTTGCTGGTATTTCCTCAAGCTCCAAAAGGTGGACTTTATCCTCTTAGGCTATCATGTGACCCTAGTTTTATTAGAGCAAAAGGATTTTAATATTGTGCGTAATCACAGATGAAATACACACCTCCCCAAATTGCAGATCAGCCCTTAGGTAGCAACCTGAGTGAGTTCCTCCAAGATGGGTTTGACTCACTCATCTGTGTCATTCTCTTGAATCCCAGCCAGAACACATCACAGGCAGGTACCTGAGAGACAGCAGTATGTTTTGCAATTGCACATTACCTCTGTACTTCCCCCAAAACACTCTGAGTTGGGGCAGTCAGAATCATCCTGTGACTTGGGACTTGGTCTTCTACACAAATGTGCCTGCAATGGAAGAAGTGTGGCAGAGAGAGTAACTGGAGAGTGGGGGTAAGAGGAGAGGACAGTGTTACAAAAATGGGAGCCAGGAGGCTGGTGTCCATGAAGGCTTCGTGTAGTTTGCCACCCGTCCAGGAATTGTCTGTAAATGTTTAGAAATACTGGCGTACTTCGCAGATTGGAACCCAAGTTCTTTCCCACCTCATTTGATTTTCTCAGTGGCCTTCAATCCTCAGTCTCTGAGATACTGAAACCACCCTGTACTGTTGGGGATTATTGACATCATACAGAACAAAGAACCAGTTCACTGCTGGCATGTTTTATCTTTCCAACTGATGGGTTGTTTTGGCATCTTGGATATCATTGGTGCCATTTAAAACACGTTACTTAAATCTAAATTTTAAGAGGAAATCTTAAAATCTAAAAGAAGAAAATGTAAATGGTTTCTTTGGTCTAAATTGTCTGATCAAACAATAAAACACATCTACACTAAAATAGTGCACATGGAATAACTAATCTCTGAATTTAAACCACCATAGCTTTAACCTCCAGCTGGATGTTTAGAAAATGAGTAGTGAGAAGACGTGGTTGGGGCACAATTTGGTTTTACATGAAAAATTCACATTTTCACCTTCTTCTTTTTATATTCAAGTAAGAGTATTCAGTTGAATCTTTAAAAGTTGGAATATATTTCTAAAAGAAAAAAGATTCCTTATTTATTAACTTATGTTGCTGCCATAACAGAGAACTAAAAACACAATAGCTTTCGGATGCACAGACCATCACAATTCTTTTGAGTGATAAAGAGAAATCTTACTGTGGTTTGATTTTGCCAACACATACCAGACATTATCTGCCATTAGCTTAGTGAACAGTTCAGAGTCAGAGATGATGAACATCTGCTTAAACCTCACAAGATGCTGGATGGGGCGCCTGGGTGGCTCAGTTGGTTAAGCATCTGACTTCGGCTCAGGTCATGATCTCGTGGTTCACGAGTTCAAGCCCCACGTCGGGCTGTGTGCTGACTGCTCAGAGCCTTGAGCCTGCTTTGGATTCTGTGTCTCCTTCTCTCTCTGCCCCTCCCCTGCTTGCATTCTCTCTCTCTCTCTCTCTCTCTCTCTCTCTCTCAAAAATAAATAAATATTAAAAAAAAACTCACAAGATGCTTGAAAGTTTAGCTTGGTTGGAACATAGCTAACTTCATATGTTCTAAACTGTTTTGAGTTGAAACTTTACCTTATTTTTAAAAAGTAATAAATGTAAATAGAGGTTTTAGGCAAATGTCCACATTTATTTTTTTTCAGTTAGCCATTTCCACTAAAATACATGAAAGCCATGCTATTGTGCTTTACGTGAGGGTAGGATTTCCCGCTAGTTTCACCTAGATTGAACCTAATATTAACAGCAGCTGGAGTTGGCTGTTGTCTATGGAGACTATTATACACAAGGCTATTCACCAAGCATGTTGCATAAATTATTTCTAGTTTCTGCAACAGCCCATTCAGATCGATATTATTATCTCCATTTTGCAAATGAAGAAACAGCCTCAGAAAAATTAAAGTTCAACAGCTGGCAAGTGCTTGAACCCTATCGCTCTCTCGATAAAATGGAGTCCATTACTAGAAGTTCCCCCAAAACATGGTTATTAATTGCATTTCACCTAAAATAACAGCAGGGTTGAAAGTGAAGCTTCAGTGAGGTTCAGTTCATATATGGCATACTTCCTCTTGAATCAGTAATAGCATTTTTTTTAACCTCCAAGTATCCGATAAGGTTTTCTTGTCCAAACTAATCCTTTGCAAGAATGACCTGATATAATGATAATGAGGGATGTTCCGAAAGTTACCCCAGGTCACACAATTCACTAGCGGTGGTTGGCAAAAAGGAATTTTCTCTCTGTACCCTAGATTCTCTCCTTCTCACACTGTAGCCCTGCTGTTTTCCCTGAGGCTTCCTACATCCTAGATGATCTATAAATATTTGCTGAAAGACTGGATGCACGACTGAATAAGTACATGAAGGAATGAACACATAAGTCCACAGTACTACCTACATGTGTGTTTGTTCTTCTTAAAGGTCTCTTATTTGGTGACATGGATTCATATTCCTTTGAAATTTGAATCTAAATGGTAAAAACCTGGAATATAACAAGTTATATTTTTGTTATGCAAATGCTGTTTCTGTCACCCCAAGAAGTACTGTAAAGTGGTTTCAGTGTAGTATAAATTAAACATGATCCCTTTTTTGCTCTTTGGGCAGAAAATGAATGAGTAGAAGGTGAAAGTCTGTGAGCACACATAGTGGTGTTTGATAAACCTTTGTTGGATTAAATGGAATATTTCACAGCAATGGCAATAGGTAGACTTGTAATCAGACTCTCAAATACCATGTGACAGTTCTGATTAGTTTTATCTCATCATTAATTAAGATTTCTTCAAGCGAAATCTATCAAGGAGAATTCATATACTTCATGTCTGGAATTTAATGACATCATGTACATTGTCTTTTTCACGTTAAGTATACCTATCCCCCAAACGCTGCATCATTACTTTGTTTTCAGAGTCTCTCCTTTCGGCCTGGATATTACTTTTACAATTGAATAATCATCTATTTTTATTACTATTTTATTATCAGGCTGGCCTGATCTTCTATATTTTCCAAGATCATGATGAACATTATAAAATAAGCAAAATCATGAGCCTTGGAGAAAAGTGCTTTTGTAAAAAGGTTTTAGTGGTTTTGGTGACCATATATACTCTTTCTTCAATGACCTCACATATTCTAGCTAATGAACAAAAGCTGCAAATAAACACTTTCATTTATTTATGATTCCCAAATAAAATATAAGTTTTCAATAGTTTAGTCTCCGATGAGAAAATTTTGTAAACACCAGGTGGGGAGGACACAGGTGATGTAAATACCTTCCACATTTTCAAATGTCAGCTGTTCCCAAGAGACGACGCTTAAATAAACACCATCTACAGTCTTAGCAGATGTTATCAATGCACACCACTTCAACTGTAGTTTTCCAATATCTGTGTTGTTAATAACAGTTCAGAGGAGATTTGAAGTGTTTTGATTTGAATCAATGGTCATTTAAAAAATAGCTGTGCTAAATGATGTATGTTTGTCTTTGGATCATCTCCCCTAAACAGATGGTATCTTTGGAATTGTTGTGACACTTCATTGTTTCTGATGGCTGATGACTCATTGTAGGAAAATCCCAGCATACACAATTCATGAAAATAAGATTGTTTGCTGCAGCTAATTTTCAAACAGAATTTCAACAGATGTGACAATTTTACCAAGATGTCAAAATAAGAGCAACCCACCAACAAATCAAATCTGGCTCATGTTCAGTCCTTTGGTATCATTCTGGTTTGTGTCTGGTATCAGGAGACTGTGTATCAATGTCATCCATGATAACATGATCATTTCAGATGGCACACGGTCCATTTTTTCATCGTCCCCAATGGCTCACTTTGCAGTCACAATGCAATACTTCCAGGTTTTTCTTCTTCTCCACTTTCCCCAGCCCACATATTACCAAAGGAACAATGTTTGTAACTGATCTTTAGACTTGTTTGGAAATAAAATGAGGTCATCCACCAGAGACACTTAGAGGTCATGGAGAAAGATGATCATTATGAAGGGATTTCAGGTTTAGCTGTGAATCTGTTCGACTGATAACCTTGCATAGCTAAAAAGCTAACTCCCGTAACAATTCAGAGTCATCGTATCCTTGACCAACATGGCAGGACTAGCCCTGAGAAAATGAGGTCAGCATGCAGTGGTATCATGCATTATTTTGTGTGTCAAAAAAGGCCATAAAAGTAGCCCATTATCATCAATGACAACTGGACAAGCAATAATGTTAAAATACTGGATTCTCATTACAGGGAGCTGACACAACAGAATACTGAGCACCACTCAGGGTAGCCCAGCACAAAAACCTTTTATGATGTGTCATCCTCTGCAAGGGCTAATCAGAAACAAAGATAAAAGAGAAGAGGGGATAACATTTGTGCAAAGTAAATCCTATTTTAAAGAGTAATGAGACTGGGGTATAATTTTTTTTTAAAGAATAAGCTGGTATTGTGTGTGGTAAAAAGTCTCAACTGCATTTTCTCTGAAGAGCCTACTTTTATTTCTGATCAGCCTTCCAGAAATTCCTATGGGGCAAAGGTGTGAGTGAAAGCAATACAATGAAAATTCTATTGTTTCTTCTCTTTCTGAGGTGACTGGTGTAATACTCATGCCACATTATTCAGCTATTAGAAAGAGAAAATAGCCTAAAGTTTTCCATTTCCATTTAGTCTCAAGTAATTCTCATTCTATTCCATAGGCTTCTACATGGGAATAAAATATGTTACAGCATGCAGTACATTTCAAAAAATACCTCACATTCAAAGCCCTTATCAAGAGAAGAAAGTTATAATACTGTTTCTACTATATAAAAAAAAGAAAGAAGCCAGTTGAGAAGATAGCTCATTCTGGGGCACCTCGGTGGCTCAGTCAGTTAAGCATCCGACTTCAACCCAGGTCATGGTCTCGTGGCTTATGAGTTTGAATCCTGGGTTGGGCTCTGTGCTGATAGCTCAAAGCCTGGAGACTGCTTTGGATCCTGTGTGTGTCTCTCTCTGCCTCTTCCCCAGCTTACACTCTGTACCTCTCTCTTTCTCTCAAAAATAAATAAACATTAAAAAAAATTTTTTTAAAGAAGATAGCTCATTTTCATTTACATGTTTATAATTATTTCCTTAATTATTAAGTATTTGGGAAATATTTAAGTATTACATAGAAAATTATTAAGTATTTGGAAATTACTATAAATTTCATGTTTTTTGAGCAAAGGAAGTTTGGCAAATTAAGAATCACCACAAATACTTTATAAGTCTTCTCAAGGGGAGGAATCTATTTCCCTCCTCTCTCTATCTAGGCTGTACCTATGTCTTGCTTTTATGATGTGGGGGATGTGATCCCATGGGACTTTGTAGCTGAAGCTCAAGAGATCTTTGACCTTCCCCTCTTGCCTTCTTAGAATGCTATCTTGGGGCACCTGGATGGCTCAGTTGGTTAAGCATCCAACTTCATGTGGATGTGTTTGAGCCCCACATCAGGCTCTCTGCTGTCAGCACAGGCCCCACTTCGGATCCTCTGCCTCCCTCTCTCTTTGCCCCTCCCTGGGTCACACATGCTCGCTGTCTATCTCTCTCTCTCAAAAATAAAAAAAAATAATAATGAAAACATCAACAGAAAACAAAAAAAGAATGCTATCTCCAGTAGGTGAACAGAGCAAGCCTTCTGAAGGGGCCAATGGAGAAAAATGGAGAGGGTCTGGCTGCCATCTTACTATCTGCTGGGTATGTGTGCAAAGCCTATTTAGGCCCTCCAGCCCCGGTCAAGCCACCAGACGACTACTGTCTCATAGATGATCTCAGGGGAGACCTGCAGAAGAACTGACCAGCTGAGCCCAGCCAAAATCACTGATGCTCAGAATCATAGGCAAATAATGTATTGTTTGAAGCCAGTAGGTTTTATGGCAATACATTATGGGGTAAAAAGATGACTAGTAATGGAAAAGTAGGGTGAAAGTCAGGTCTAGCCTGGCCAGCCCTCTCTCTGCAGCCCAGCACACCCATAGTGCCATCTCTTTTGCTGTGACCACAGGCCAGTTATAAAAGAGAAAGCACTATGGTCCTTTGTCATGAACTCTCTCTTTATATCTCCTGGGAAAAATTATTCCACTGAGGGCATCAACTGAGTTAAATCACAAGCTGAGATAAACCTCCTGAGGCACATTTTCTCATATGGTCCACTTTAATTCCAAATGACTCATCCTAGTGGTCCTTCTGAATGTTACAGGTTGCAGACAAATCTGCCTAATGGATACCTCAACGTTGATGACATAATAGCAAATAAGAATGTAACCATGGTACAGCTACATATCAATAACACAGACCGTTGGGGAACTGGGTGGGTCTTCATCCCCCCTACTTGCCTAAAACAATATAAGAGTTAGGCAAGGTACATTTCCTCTCATGTATTGTTTGTTTGTTTTAACTTTGCATGAGCTACCAGACCTCTGCTTTGGGGCACACTTACCTTATGTACTTTAACTTCCTCTACATCCTTTGCTCTGCTTAGTTACTGATCCAAGAAAGTGTAAGAGATCTTAGCTGAGCCTAAATCACCACCCTGGACTAGTCTCTGTGGCCTCACCTAGTATAGCTACCAAGTGCTTTAAGAGCAAAGGAGAGTTTAATATCAGCTTTGTTTATTCTTTTGTTTCTTTGTTTTTAAATATCGAAGGTGATGCCACAGAGTTCAGCATTTTCTTCCTAACCAATGTTTTGGACTTGGATAATAAGGCAGAAGGATGAGTGAGGAAGGGAAGCTTGAAAGAAAGTCTCCTGGTACAGGAAGTGATGATGTTGAAATAGTCACGCAGATTGGTAACTTTGCCACATTTCACTCCATTTCATTGCCACAGACATTTATTGAGCAATTGCAGCGTGACAGCCATTTTGCTGCATGAGATGCCCCTAAAGACTGCATTGTCTCCCAACACCACATACACTGTTAGATTGAAAATGGTTTGTGTTCCGTTCCTATATACTTAGGTCATCTGTTGAAGACTGAAAATGTTGTACATCTCTATTTCCCATGCTGAAGCATACAGTAAAAGCTCAATAAATATCTGTGATTCTTACCCAACAAATGTTGCTGCTTCCTTCCACCTGAGTTATGGACTGTGAGATCTTTCTGGTGTTTATTCTACACAGTGTCTATCCCTGTGTAGACCTCGCAGAGCCTTTATCTCATGATAACAAAGTGACATAAGACAAATATTTAAGTGATTTCTCTAGTCATCCCTTAATATATGAAATCAATTCATTTTTAGACAATGAACGACTTAAGGTGAATTCTAAAAGTCCTCACTCTTTTTACCAATCAGGATCATTGTAAGCTCCCAGAACATAGATGTAAGATCTTATTGGTCTCCTAAGTCCCTCTAACACCACATGCATTAGAACCCTTTAATAACTGTTGGCAAACTGACTGAATTGATCCTCTGTAAATAGAATCTAATAAGTAATTCCCTGGGCATTGATTCAGTAAAATTAAATGTCACTGTCTAAGTTCTTTCTAGAAATGCTTATGAATACATGAATAAAAAGAAGGCATTAGGGGGGCTCCTTTTAAGGTAAAATTTGTACCTGAAATTTTTATTTTAATTCCTCTGAACTCAGGTCTTTCAAAGGAACTTAAGTACAAAGCACAGATTTGTCTCTTGAGATAAAGCGCCCAGTATAAGAGAAAAAATGAAAGAATGCCCAGTTGGTGTGGGGCAGAGATTGGGCTCTGGGAGTGCACAGCGAACCCCAAAAATACTGAGAAAAATAAGAGCTTAATACATTTAAATGTTTATTTTTAGGACAATATTAAGTATGAAAAATCAAAGGTCTTTTGAATATTTAAACTTCTAGCTTTATCTGAAGGCAATTCTATAATCACTTAATTCTGTGAAAAAGCAATTGACTAGCAAAATTAGTTTTAAAAACAGTTTTTAATATTCACAAGGCAATTCGCTTGCATTATACTAGCATTTGTCTTTAACTGAATGTGTTCCATTAGTATAAGGCAACCTATAGAGAGTACTGTCTTATTTGTAGCAAAACCTTTTCTGAAGAAGCACATGATTAGTTACAAACCACCTGAAATCAAAGACTTAGAGAAAAGTCACATTTAATCCAATTAAAATAGCCAGAAGCTTGCATATCCTTTAAAAAAAAATCTCGAATTAGAAACCTTTACAGGTTTTTCTGAGACTGGCTTTAGAATACATAAAAGTGATAGTATTGTATCCCATTCTAATGAATGGGGATCATGGACATTTCCATAGCTCTTGTTTTATTCCCATTTAATATTAAATACACAGATCTATAAATTTAGATAGATATTTACAGGGATTAAAAAATAGAGTTTAGTGTATGCTGCACTATCATGATTTAGTATATAACTATTTGGAATGATTGAGTAACTGGAAGACTTGAGAAATATTTGATGCTTGACATTGGTATTGATTTAATTTCCCCTAATATTTCTGGATCTTACAGGATCTGGTCATCTCCTAAAAACGATGGCTTTTTATTAGGCAAGGTTTGTACCCTTGAGCTGTATTGACACTAGATATTCAGAAGCATGAAAAATAATCTGGCCCAACCAAAGAGTTAGGAAAAATGTGCTCTACGCTGAAGTTATCTGCCCCGCTGCATTCTAAGTCTCCCAGTTTTATGGCAGCCAGGTGGTTTGGGTTGTTAATATCATCCGTGGTTTGGTACTGATTGGAGTGGTTCTAGCAGTAAAGCTCACCTACCTGGTTCATCTATGGACACATGACTCAGTTTAGACCATGGAAGACTGAAGATAGAGTTGATGAGGACTTTAGACAAAGATTCTCCTTTGCCCTGCCATGAGAGCTACTAGAAGAAACCCTTACTCTTCCTGAATGTAGAAAGGAAACAGAGGGTCCTGGTTGCACATGGCAGCCTGCTGTAACCTTAGAACAAGGCATAGCCCAGGGATGCCTAAATAGAGAGATGAAATGCATCCATTGCCTTGGTGATACCACTAACCATCTACAAACTGGTGACCCTCACCTCTGCACCTCCGGTTACTCTTTTCCTCTTGGGCTCTTTTTTAAGGTTGCTTCCTAGTGCATTCCTAGTCTCCATTTTGCAGGGAAGGCCTTCTAGCTGATACAGTGAACATATAAACACTTTTAAGCAAAGAGCAATTAACAAAGGACATTTACATACAGGATTTCACCTGATCTTTGCCAGGTGTTACTGCCTCCTACTTGGGAAGAAAGCGAGACATAGAGAAGTTAAGGTACCCACCTGGGGTCCACATGGTGAATTGAGCCTCACTTTGCAAGATAATTTGAAAAAATAAAAAGAAGTCTTAAAGGGTCTTTTTATTATTTTTTTAAGTAAAACTTTTCTGTTGAGATAGAACTGGCATATAATATTATGTAACTTTAAGGTGTATGATATGTTCGATGCATTTATATATTAAAATATTATTGCTACCATATCCTTAGCTAACATCTCCATCATGTCCCATAATTGTCATTTCTTTTTTGTGATGAGGACATTTGAAATCCATTTGCTTTGGTAATTTTGCAATGTATTATACAGTATATGAAATATATATACTTGAAAGTATATGAAATATGATAATATGAAATATGATTCAGCTACGAGAAAGAAGGAAATCCTCACATTTGCTACACCATGGATGGACCTTGAGTGCATTATGCTAAGTGAGATAAGGCAGACAGAGAAAGACAAATGCTGTATAATCTCACTTATACGTGTAGCTGAAGGCACCTGTTTATATTCATTCTCCTCTTGTTCATTCTGCCACAGAATGTGTACCTAAACTAAGCCTTTAGGAATGGCACCAGACAGCGATCAGTCTGTAGGGGCTCTTTGTGGCCATATACCACTGACCAGGGTGTCCTGCAGAAAAGCCATAGTACCATAAATCAGATCTGCGTAAGGATTGAAGTTTTCACAGACACAGCAAAACCTGAGAAACAGAAATTGAAAAATAGCGTGCTATCTTATTGGAAAGGTTCGGAAGGAGGCAGTATATAGAGAACAGTAATCAAGAGTTCCCTAAATGAAAGAAGTGCTTATTCCGTCCTTTCCAAGATGGTCAACCTCGTGTATAATGTAATTACGAGGATTACTGGTTGTGTTTTCCAAGGGATTACGCTTCTCTCTTAGCGGGATATTCTTCTCAGCCCTTCCAGGACAGCCTTCCATGCATGTTCTTGCAGCTGCTGGAAGCCTAAGATTAAATGAATAATGAGACACCCATTGATGCGATACTGTGTTGTATTATGGAACCTCTGGTCACTCACACTTCACACCCCGTTAATTAGGTGCTAATTGCAAAAGCTACTTAAAAGTAGTTTTTGCCTTGCTCTCTGCCCTAACAACCTGCTCTTAGTATGAAACTCCCCTCAATATCAAAGCCTCAGAGAAACAGGCCTAATATTTGCAATGTTAAGGTTACAGATTTTAGCCTCAAAGGAAAGCTGTGCAGAAGCTGAAGTTTTCGTAGCAGAGCTACTGCCCTCATTAGGTATTCAACGTGCTTTAAAAGGGCAAAATATGACATGGCAAAATTATCTTTCTACAAGGACTTGTATTTTGATAGTTACCTGGTAATCAGTTATCCAGAGTAAGAGTCATGTCATTTCAAAAAATAGAAACAAAAAAGATGTCACTCAAAATCAAATTCGATTTCTCCTAAGGCAACTACTTTTAAAACATTTTTGCTGTTATAATAATAAAGTATTCTACGCTGAGGATCAGGTTCATGAGGAAACTGAACTTCCATAAATCAACCATTTCTGCCTGATTTCGTTCAAAACAAATTATTTCACTTCCTTCAAGCTGAGGCACCAACCCTTTTACTTTACATGACTCAGACATGTCTGAACATATTAACAGAAATTTTCTAAAAGATTCACCTTTGAAGAAGTAATTCAGTGACAAAATAACTAGAGAATGAGAGACTTGAAAGCAACTAAAGTATGTGATATAAACTTTGGAAGTTTCTTTTACTGATCTAAAATATAGTATTAATTGTGGAAAACCATAATGTAAACTCAGACAAATTACCAAAAAAAGAAAAAAAAAAAAGCCCAGAAATACAACTTGCATGGGGCGCCTGGGTGGCTCAGTCGCTAAGCAACTTGCTTAAAATATGGGGATTACCAGTAATTTCTGCTACATTATACACCATCTTACTAAATGTCATTAAAAAAGCTCCTAGATCATATTAAAATTTTGTGTTTGAAACAAAAAGGGAAATGTCCTATTCTATTGATAAAAATCAATTGAAAACACATCTATTGACCAAAATCAATGTGACTCTACTAGGTTGTCTTTTCCCTTAAGGAAAATGTGGTTTAAGGTATATGATGGTTGCAACTGAGAAACATGGAAGAATGATCACCAGCCCCAACGACGACGTCCCAACATTCCTCATCTTTGACTTTGGTAGCTAAGACGGCATGAGATAGTGAGCCTCTCCCTGGGCAACAGCAAAATCCAGCGACAGGCAGTGACAGCACTGGGGTTGGGAAGCTCGGTCTGGTTGGGTGAGTCTGACGTGGAATACGGATCCACCTCATAGGAAATGAAGGCTGACAAAACCAGTCAGGGTATTTGGGCACTGGTCTGGACTGTAGAGCCATTGTCCTGCTCCGCAAATGAAGCCACAAAGGCCAGGTCCAGTCATAACGGATTAGGCAGATGAAGCCTGGAAGCAAAATGGTAAACCCTCCCCAAGCACACTTCACACTGGATCGGCAAGATTTATTGCCACCCACTAGCTAATGACCGAGCTACTTGCTAGAACTGGTTTATCGGCTCAGGGCAGGGCTGGCAGATGGAAGGCCTTCAGTGACTATAACTGAGCAATCCTAAGAAGAAGAATAGGGATTGATAGCCCCTACGGATATGGATTTTTCATTTGGGAATATTTCGTTTTCAGGGAGGCTGTGAAAGTCCTTGTCGATCTTTACAAATAGAATGGATACTCATTAGTCAAAAATCAGGGCGATGAAATAAATCATTGCTGAAGATGTTTTGCATCCTAATGTTATGCTTTCCGGTTCCCACATATGGCATTTTTCATCATGTTTCTTTGGAATGTGCAGCCTTCCATGAGGTCATGCCTCTGAGAGCATGAATCCCAGAGTAGACGCTGTTCGTTCTCTCGCCTTCTTCTTGAAGCTACTAAAGACCCATCTTAAAACATAATACACATTTTAAAATGTTGTGTCCTACTGCATATTTTTCCCTTCCAAATTACAGAATGCTATTGGAAATCTGCCAAAAAGCCAAAAAGGGATAATAGGCCCCTTGCTCCAATGAGATGCAAACTCCAGGTGTTTGGCTAGGATGATTCACTAGCTAGATGAAAGCTTGCAAATTTTGATCTCAGCAAAATGATAGATTTCTGTGGGACAAGGAACATGGTGTCTTCTGTCTCTCATGGTCAAATCTCATTAGTGCTAAATCCATATATATCAAGATTTCCACTGCCCTAATTCCATTAAGATACTTGATCTGCAATTGGGGTAGACTACTTCCAAAGGGACAACAGGGTTAGAACCTTAGTTGGAATAATCAGGTGCTTTTGGCCTGCTTCACTGAGCCAAAGTGAATACCATGATCATTTGCTTATGATTTTCTAGAAGAGTGAGAAGGTATCTGTTTTGTTTTGGTCTGTGGTGAAACAGCAAAACATAGCCATTGCAGAATAAAACACTTAAAATATGTCTTAAAATTTTTTATTGAAAATGGTAACATCTCTAAAGATTGGAGTGCCTTTCTCATTAATACTTAGACTTCACATCAGTTATTTTAAGTCAGAGTTTCTGAACAGAGGACATGTAGGATCAACTCCAGATGGTTGACCCTCCCACCCAAAGTTATGTATGTTGTTACTGAGAAGGTTCTATAGTTCCACTGGATTCTCAAAGAGGTACATGATCCAAAAAGGTAAAGAACTTCATTTTAAATGAAGTCCTCTCTGCTCTCCCACCCCTTGTTTTAAGTTTATCTATTCATTTTGAGAGAGCATGAGAGAGGGTGAGAGAGAAGGGGAGAGAAAGAGGATCCCAAGCAGGCTCTGCACTGTCAGCATGGAGCCCGACACCAGGCTCGAACCCATGAACCGTAAGATCACACCCTGAGCGGAAACCAAGAGTTAGATGCTTAACTGAGCCACCAAGACGCCCATCTGCCCCTCTTGGATGTAGCAGTATGCATTTCTTACAAGACTCTCTGAACCCTTTTATACGTGTGGGTTAAATATGCTAATGGCTCTGGAGAATTCTGGCTTCAGAATCACTTTTCCTCCGAGTGTTTGAACACCGTCTTCCACGTTAGCTCCTTGGCATGCTCATGGTTACCCCAGAGAAGCTTAACCTCCCCAGGTGTCTCTTTTTGTGAGTCCCTTGCACACCTTTTCTTTTGATTCCCTCAAAAGAAAAATAATACAGCAGCGTGATGGCCTTGGGAATCTGTGAATGCCCACTTGTTTGTTTTGTTAACATTTCTAATAAGGTCTTTCTGTAATGTCCATTTATTACCTACTACAAAAAACCTGGAATAGAGAGGAAAGGTCAAAACAATATAGTAACCATTATCCATTATGCAGACATTATGACTTTTAAAGGGTTTTTTTCATATTTTCTTCCATATAACTATAATATACATTTACATGATGTATTAATTCATTAAATAAAGTTACATACATTAAAACTAAAAATGTAGATTATACTCTGTGTATCAAAGCTTAATGATTTTTTTCTTAAACAGAACATAAAATAGGTAGGTGGCCCTGTAAAAGGCTATCTCTCCAGTTTAGAAGTTGGACTGTTTTTTTTTTATTATTAGAAAAGATACTCAGCCCCCAGCAGTTAATAAGTTATTTGATGTTTGTTTCTTCAATGTACGTGCATGTTTACTCAGTGATACACAGCTTTCTTAAAGGAAATCTACGTCTGAACAAGATGCATAGAAGTTTCCTCTTTATTTACGTAGATTTCTGCCATGTCCTATTTAGAATGGGAAAACTGATTGTTACTGGGCATTTGCTATACTCTATATACTGGATTCTCAAAGAGGTACATGATCCAAAAAGGTAAAGAACTTCATTTTAAATGAAGTCCTCTAAGTAATTCATGTGCATTTTTCTCCTTTAGTCTGTACAAAGACCCTGTGATGGAGGGACTGCCTGTTTCCTCACTTACAGATGAAGAAACTAAATAATTTACCCCGACCTTAAGGCCAAGAAGTGGCAGAGGCATGTTGGCCTGGCTCACTCTAAGCCTATGCTCTGATCTCTTCTGCTCCTGGTTCTCAAAGTGTGGTCCCTGGACCAGCAGCATCAGCATCACCTGGGAATTGGTTGTTGATGCAAATTCTCAAACCCCATCCTGAACCTGTTGGATCAGAAATGCTGGGGGGTGGGGCACTCAGAGATCTCTATCTTTTCTTAAAAAATATATCTATTTATTTTTTAACTGAGTGCAAGCAGAGGAGGGGCACAGAGAGGGGGACAGAGGATCTGAGCAGGCTCTGTGCTGACAGGCTGACAGGCTGACAGCAGCAAGCCCGACGCAGGGCTCAAACTCATGAACCGTGAGATCATGACCTGAGCCGAAGTTGGACACTCAACCTACTGAGCCGCCCAGGTGTCCAGCAATCTGTATCTTAACAAGCCTTCCAGGGGGTTTTGATATGTGCCAAATTTTTAGGACCACTGTTCTCTAACAGACTCCAAATTTTGAAAGGTTGCTGATATAAAGTTTTTAAAAATCTCTTGTTATTGTTTTAAAGTCACGTTATGGGGTGCCTGGGTGGCTCAGGCCAGGAAACCACAACAACCCCACAGTCATTCGTTATGTTCACCCAAGGTTGGTCTTGCTCCCCAAGGCCTACTCTCCTGATTCTGGTCTGTTTGTGTTGTTTGCTTTTTTTTTTTTTTATCCCTTTTGCTCTGTATGTGACTCCTGATAGAGGAGAAACCCATGTATTTAGAATGTCATTTGCATATTTCTGAAGTCCAAAGCATTTTGGTGGTAAATGTATTCAATTTTTAAGAACTTAGGTGTGATTAGGTATAATTTAATATAGATATGGCCAGCTTTGGTGTCCCTGGGTAGCTGAAATTCAATTTTTTTTTAATTAGTATTTGAAAAGGAAGACCTCCTCTAGCCATGGTAATCGTATTTTCGCTGTATTTTTATTCCTTTCCAGATCTGACTGTCTTAAAATTTAATTACTGTTAGCAAGACCTTTATGGGAAGAATAGAAATATTCTCGTAATAGTGTTAGCATATTAAATGTAATTTTCAGGTAGCCCTCCTAGGATTCCAGCACTCCTCAATAGAGCCAATTTAGCTGCCTTTTTTCTGCCCTGACAGTCCACATGCATTCAACTCACAAATGTATTCTTTCCCTGGCTCCTCTGATGCTATTAGAACTCCGTTGTCCTAGTACATTAGAGTGTTCATTCGCTTGTGATAAGACGTCAAATCTGATATGCATTTTAATGCTGTTCATATGAATACTATTAAGCATGCCAATTATAACTCTTCTGCGCCTTAAGGCACACTTCTGTCGGTTTGTTTGTTGTTTCTGTTGTTTGTGTTTTAACTATGTTAGCTGTCTACAATTCAAACTAGGAGGGTTTTGGCAAAGAAAAATCAAAGATTGCTATATAAGAACATAAAGGAAAACATATACCTTTTTGCATTAAAACCAAGGTCGGATGACTCAAGAACTAAAACAAGTGATGACAATATGTAATTGTGTCCAAATATTTAAAGAAATCTGTAAAGGGATGTCAGACCTAGAAGTTTGAAGAAACGGAAGGATGGCATCTTAGGCCTGAGTCCCTTGTCTGGGCCAACACAGGAGGCTGAGACTGAAAGCTCTGGTGTCCCCGTCCCACTCCCTGGTGTCCCCGTCCTACCCCCTGGTGTCTCGCCTCACTTCTGGTGAGAGCAGCCAATTGTCCTGGGGCTCAAGGATTCTCAGGCAGCGCCCAGCACTTTTTACAGAGGGGCCTGCACCTACAGTCTCTTATGTGCTCCAGGAGAGGATTTGTCAGTTAGAGGTTCCTCATTATTTGAAATTAGCATACCCATATTTCTGTGTTTGGTTTCTTTTTATTTTTTTTTTAAATTCAGGTTAGTTAACATACAGTGTAGTATTGCTTTCAGGAGTAGAACCTGGTGATTCATCACTAACATGTGACACCCAGGGTTCATCCCAACAAGTGTCCTCCTTAATGCCCGTCACCCATTTAGCCCATCCCCCCATTCAGCTCCCCTCCAGCAGGCCTCAGTTTGTTCTCTGTATTTAAGAGTCTCTTGGGGTGCCTGGGTGGCTCAGTCGGTGGAGCGTCCGACTTCGGCTCAGGTCACGATCTCGCGGTCCGTGAGTTCGAGCCCTGCGTCGGGCTCTGTGCTGACAGCTCAGAGCCTGGAGCCCTTTTCAGATTCTGTGTCTCCCTCTCTCTCTGCTCCTCCCCTGTTCATGCTCTGTCTCTCTCTGTCTCAGGAATAAATAAACATTAAAAAAAATTTTAAAAAAAAAGAGTCTCTTATGGTTTGCCTCCCTCTCAGTGTTTATCTTATTTTTCCTTCCCTTCCCCTATGTTCATGTTTGTTTCATAAATTCCGCGTATGAGTGAAATCATATGATGTTTGTCTTTCTCTGACTGACTTACTTCACTTAGCATAATGCCCTCTAGTTCCATCCACATTGTTGCAAATGGCAAGATTTCATTCTTTTTGATTGCCGAATAATATTCCATTGTATGTATGTATATACCAGAAGGAGCACATGCACCCTGATTTTATAACAGCTCTATCAACAATTACGGAAAGAACCAAAATGTCCCTCAACTGATGAATGTGTACAGAAGATGTGGTATGTGGTACCTGGCTGGTTCAGTTAGGTAAGCATCTGACTCTTGATTTTGGCTCAGGTCATGATCTCATGCTGTGAGATCAAGCCCCGAGTGGGGCTCCATACTGGGCATGGAGCCTCCTTAAGATTCTCTCTCTGTCTCTCTCTGTTTTCTCGCTTTCTCTCTCTCTCCCCCTCTGCCCATTTCCCTCATTCATGCTGTTTCTCTCAAAAGAATTGTGGTGTGTGTGTGTGTGTGTGTGTGTACATAAAATGTGTGGGGGAGGGTTTAGTTTATTTATTTTGAGAGAGAGAGAGAGAGAGAGAGAGAGAGAGAGAGAGAGAGAGAGATTCCCAAGCAAGCTCCAGGCTGACAGCCCTGTGTGGGGCTCCATCCCACAAAACATGAGATCATGACCTGAGCCAAAACCAAGAGTCAGCTGCTTAACTGACTGAGCCACCCAGGTGTCCCTCAGTGTTTGGTTTTAATTGAGATATTTATTCCCTAAATCAGAAACAGCCTAAGACTCCAAACAAGGTATCTTTTACATTTTAATTATCTTTAATAGCATATCCTCCTTTTTCTTGCAACAAACACAGATTGTTCTGTTAAATTATAATCAGTGAGGGCTCCTAGCGTCCAGTGGGAGGGATGATTCTGTTTTTAAAAAGTGGCATCCAGAATGGGTTTTAGCTGAGCTCAGTATATGGGCTCTTGTGTACAGAGTGCCAATACTTTTATTAATTTTATTAGTTTTCAATCACCCTTTAAAAATGAAGGTCAGAGAAAAACTTGATGGTTGCTCTTCAGGACTATACCACATTTTCATTCATTATCTTGAATATGTGATAGTAAATAATCCAAAAGAGCCCAAGTTCATTGCTGCATTTGGCTTCTTGTCAGAGAAAAAGACAGAGAGACTAGCAAATGGACTTCACTGTTGGACCAGTTAATGAATTTTCAATTCCCATTGCATTTATGCTTTATTATTTAAATTTATATAGGCTTGTTCTGTCATTCCAAGTAAAGTGTTTTTCTGCAATTTCTCAAGATGAGCAAGTTTTTTCTGCAAAATTCCAAGATGAGAGAGAGAGAGAAATATATCTCTATTATCTATTTTTCTATTTATATATCTTCATGTGTGTTTATTTCATTTATATATATGATATTCCTTTTGATTTGCAACAGAGTTCATTTGAGAGAACTAGAACCTGATGTTAATACACTTGATGTTCCTTTAAGGATACCAAATAGAACATCTCACATTAATAATTAGTGGCACAGAATGGAAACAGATTCATGGTTAGGAATATCCACATTCTTCCTGCTTTCTGCTTGAGCCTGACTCTGTCAGCATCAGTGCCTATCCATGTCCCCCTGGAGGACTGCTGTGGCATCTGTGACCTGCAGACAGTCTGTCTCTTGAGAATGCAATGTCATGAATGATGAAAGCTCAGAGCTGTTAAAAAGAAGCATTACAAAATTGTGAGCCCTGTATTGTTTGTTTTCTCCTTCAGTAATTAGTGAATCAGAAGGAAGGTGAAGAATGGAGAGCTTTTGCAACAGTCTGAAGTATTTCAGGGTAAAAATAAATAGTGATAGGATTCCTAATCAGATGCCCTTAACATAGGGAGATTATCCTGGATTATTTGAGGGGACCCAGTGTAATCATAGGAGTCCTTAAAAGTTCAAGAGGGAAGCCAAAAAGGAGGTCACATGACGCCATGTGACAAAGACTTCACCAGCTATTCTTGGCTTTGAAGATGCAGGAAGGGGTCAAAGAGCCAAGGAATATAGGCTGCCTCTGGATGCTGGAAAGGCAATGAAAGATACTCTTCACTAAACCCTCCAGAAAAAAATGCATCCCTACAGGAACCTTAATGTTAACTCCGTAAGTCTCATTTTGGACTTCTGATCTCCAAAATTATCAGGGAATAAATGTGTAGTGTTTTATGCCACTAAAAACAAGAAGAGAGAAAAGAGAAGAGAAGAAGAACCTAGTTTTGTGTATTCATGAGGAACATCAGAACCTATTCAATTTAAATAGATAGAGGACATATTAAGTAGAGGATTTAATTTTTTAGCAGTTCTTAATGCAGATTTTTAAAACATAGTCTACAAATGTAACTAGTACTGAAATAAGAATATGTATATGGACATATATGCATATGTGTATGTGCACACATGTATATACACATATATTCCATTTCTTCTTTTTCCATGTAGTCAATCTCTACTCTTCCTTCAAGGTCTATATAGGTCTCACCCTTCATTGTGGGCTGTTTGGTTATTCTGATCTAATAAAGTACACCTCCTATATTCAACTGACTGGTTCTTATAATCTCAAATATTTCATAATCTAGCCTAAGAAAGTGAAAATTCTTATCTACATCATTTATTTAAAGCACAACTAAAACCACTTTGTATTTTTAATTCCTAAATACTACCGGCTCCCTAGCCAGATTATAAATATTTTGAGCACATGCACTAATAACTTTTCTTTATTTTGAATATATATAGTTAGTATAGCACCTAACAACTAAACTTTTAAGTATACTGGTAAGATTTACATGTAACACTTACTAGTTTGCAATTATACTTACAGTACTTTTTATGACATAATGATGATTACAGGGTCGACAGACCTCTTTTGTGAACCTTAAGATAGATCTAATATGCTGATAAAGAGAATGATGTTAGTAGCAAGTGTCAAAGTTTACACGTATTGAAACTACAGAAAATTGTGTGACGGTCCTAAAGCAGCATTATCCAATAGACCTTTCTGAGATTATGGAAATTGTTTTTATTTGTACTCTCCAATACAGTGGCCACTAGCTACTTGGCTGATGAGCTGTTTAATATGACTTGTGTCACTGAAGAACTGAATTTATATTTTAATTCAGGTTTAAATTAAATGGCCACATGTGCTGGTGACTACCATAATGGATAGCACAAAGACACTTCTAGATTGATAGATCACTGTCCAAGTTCTAAGGGCTAGTGTAGTAAAGGGTTAGGGTCATTTTTGTCTTTCCAAATGGTCTTATTCCCAAAGCAGTGAATTAATAATGTGGAGCAGTGGTACCCAAAGTGTTCTGCAATTCAGACCAGGCAATGAACTGTTACACTAATCCATGCCAAGAAAAGAATTGAGAGTAAGCATTTAGAAACTTCTATAGCCACCTGGCATTGATGTAACATCCAAACCTGGAATCAGTGGATTCACCGTCTCACTGAACAGGCTGTAAGCTGCTTTGGGTATTTTCAAGCTTGCACAGTGATGCTCCATCTGATGTAAGCACAGGCAGGTGCAGTAGGACCACATATGGGTCCACGAACAATTGGAAATTTTTTAAAAACTACCCTCCCCCAGAAGAGCTACAGAACAGCTATAGTTTAAGAAGCCCAGGGGTAGAAGACTAGGAATCAGAGGCCAGGAATCCAGTCTTCACCACAACCTGGCTCAGTTTTATTGACCACACCTCTCAGGAGGAAAAGGACTTAAAAACAGAAGGACCCTTAGAAGTTATAGATTTCAACCCATTTAATATAGATGAAAAACCCAAGTCCTAAGATGTGACGTACTTCAACTATTTACATCAGACCTTGGAGACCTCACGCAAGTTCTTTCCCACCATGCCAAGTGAATTTGTGCCAAGAGATATCTCGTGATTCCCTTGCACAACAAATAGAAATCTGAGAATATGACCCCAACACTTCCATAAAATCTGTCATGCAGTCCACTTGTGCCTGTGCCAACCTAGGTTCTGCTCCCCTTTTTAATGAGTTGTCACCACAGTGAGTTAAAAAAAATGCAAATAATGTATCCATATGGCTCAGTGCACATAGAAAATGAATCCATGAAACCAGCCCTTCTACTGAAGTTTTAGATTTCATACAAACTGTTGATTTATTTCTTTGTTTTGCTAAGCCATGAAAGGATGCTTCATATTTTGACTTCCCACCTTGATTTGTTCTCAAGGTAGTAGCAAAATGCTAAAGGAATGCAACAGTCTGTGACCTGCTAGGAGCCCAGAAAGAATCCAGGGAAGCAGTATTCCTTATATTAGAAATAGGGCAGCTCTTTGATTGAATGTGTAATGGATGGTATTGGTGCCCCCCCAGATCCCCTGTATGGGCAGGTTCTCCCAGACCCACAGCCACACCTGTCTTCCAAATACTGCCCTTGGCCACAGGAGCCATCTGGCTTGAGAAGAAACAAAGTAACACTTCTCTGCCTTTCTATCCCTCTGTGAGGTAGGGGCCCTCTGCCACCAACCATGGACAAAATGCCTATCCCTTTGCCTCACAGCGGGTTGCCTGGTAGACCAGTTCACACTCCAGAGCTCCTTAGAGGATCAGGCTAACACCAGTCTCCAGATGAAACCACACCTGTGCTGGTTCCATCCCTTTCCTTATTCTGCCTCTCTCTTCCTTAAAGGTTCCTGCTGAGAGTGTGCCTTCAATAACTCACTTGTACAAGAATCCCCACCTCAAGCCCTGCCTCTACGGAATTTGACCAACAACAATATAAACAAGCTAAAAATTCTTAAATAACAATTAATTTTGTTTATCACCTTGAATATTTTGAGCTTTGACTTGATTTGTATTCAGAATAGTTTAATTATCATGTTCTTTAAAAAAACAAAAAAGGAGATATTGAAATTTCCAGATCCTTTTGAAATATGTTGAAAAGCTTCCATCTCCTGAGTTTAGACTCCTTATTGTCTTTGATTACTGACTTCTGCTCGATTATAGAACTTATATATATTAATTGCTGTTTCCTGTCTGATGAGATCATTGTAGAAGTTTCTCTGCAAGAACGTAACAACATATTTCAAGTACGTGACTGTTTTCTTACGCAAATAAAAATATCCTATATTTTGAAATCTGTGAATATTTTTACTATGTTATTCAGTGGGAAAATTAATCATCCAAAAGTTTGTCCTTTTGGGGAGAGTAGGAGAAGCGGCTTTATTAATTTGTGATAAATAACAATATGTTTAAAATAACAAACTTGGGGAAATACACTTTTCAATTTTAAATTCAAATGATGTCAGTTGCATAGGAAATGGAATTTATTAGGGAAAATGCTATAGCTATTTGCATAATTTTCTGGTGCTGAAACATGAGAAAAATCTGGCTGCATATTACTGGAGCACAGTTTAACTTTGCTTTCAAAGACTCATTCACCAACCTAAGCCTTTTTCTTTCCTCAGTCTCTATGGAGCACACATAAAATATGCACTTAAGCTCATGTAAAAATAATGCATTCTTCCATTTCCCTCTAAATCACTTCACACTCTCATATGTTTGTTAATAAATTTAGTTGTCTGTCATCTCCTTTGGTATCTGTTTCTGTCAGAGACTTTGTAATGGTGGCAGAGCCACCAAAATCCCAATCATCATCTTCAACAATGTTTTATTTCTCTTTATTTTATTCATCCATGTAGCCCTGTCTCGTATCAATGATTCAGCAATAGATATCTAACAAATGTCGTCTTCTTTTTCTTCTGTTTCCTCCTAAAATCATAGCAGTACTGCGGACTCCCTCCCTAATTTGCAAAATCCCAAGATTGAGGTTCTATGAAATAGTTCGCTTTTGGTGAATATGACTAAACTAGAAAATTTCCATGGCATTGAATGAAAACAGAGTCATTGCTAATCATTTCGAACTTTCATCCTGTGATGATGGGACCCAGGATCTAGCACAGTTTAACCAGAACAAGGCTTTCTCATTAAAAAGAAAAGGAGAAAGAAAAGAAATATGCATTTTTGTACATGATTAAACAAATAGTTATTGTTAGCCAATGGGATTAAAAATGCAGTCCCTACATTCAAAGTGATCAAATTCTAAAAGAAAAGACAAACACAAAAACAAGCAATCCTAATACAATGTGATTTGTACCAGATGTTTGGACAAGAGTCTGGAAGCAAAGAAGGGTGGGGAAAATTTGCCCATCCGCTGTTTGGGAGAGACTGAGGGAGAGGTCAGGGAAGATTTTTAGTTGATGTGGTTGGTCATTTTAATTGAAAAGGGCAGTTTTAAAAATATTAACCCTGAATTGATTAATTCTCTTATCTATCATTACTTAGTTCTTTTTTTGTCTGGATCAAAATTCAAACTATTCCTTCCTTGCCAAAAGCTTTTATTTCTCTCATAACTACCTTCCTTCCACATCCACCAACTTAGTAAGGATTAGGCGTGTCCACTTGTCACAGGAAACCCAAAATAACAATGGCTTATAGAAGATGGAACAGACCTCCCCAGCTGGTGGATTGTAAAATATACTGTTGATCAAAATCTGTGAAACTGGCTTTTCCTTCAGCATCACCTTTTCTGCCATATGGTGCTGATGTGAGTTTATACAAAGGCAGTTCCGCTGTTTCTGTGGTCTGACTGCAGCACTCATTCACATGGTCATACTCAAAAGATTTTTGGATGGGCTGTTCAAAAATTTTTATACTTACATTTGAGAAACCCAATCCTACTGGGGGCAAAGAGATCTTGATGTCAGTTCTGGGTGCTCCCTTTTTGTGGTGTGGATTTGGCAAGGGTCCATCCTGGTTTGGTTGGGATTTCAGCTATTCGTTTGTGTCACTGAAGAAGTACAATTTTGTGCCTTTGTCTGACACTATCTTTCACCCAAACTCATGAGAAAATAAATATGTATTTAATAGGCAACATTTATAAGTTAATTGATGTTCAGGAAATTTAAGAGGATAACAGGAAGAACTTTCACACAAAAGAAAAGAAAAATTTGTGCAAAACTTGAACCCTGAGAATGTACGTACTAATAGTGATTGACAATGCAAAACCAGAAATCTACTTTGGGCAGTATTGGGTACAGCAAATGTAGGTGTCTCTCTCCTGATGACCAAACTGTATAGAATGGATAAGGTCACTGATACTAAGGGTTGAATAAATCAATGAGCAACTGAAGAATTACCAGCTTTCAGATGTGTAAGGAAATCATGCACCTAGGGCATCACACTGCCTTTGTGAAATTCCTAGCTTAATCAGTAGCAAACCCATTCATAGCCCCTTAATATTAAAAAGGAATATATAGATGTTAAACATGACTCCCAAAAGGGAGAGGCAGAGAAAGAGAGAGGAGAGGAGAGAAAGAAAATTATTCAAACCTCCAGTATTGAACATCTTCTGGATGTTTGTGGATACTGCTCCCTCGCTCTCTCTCCCATAGTCAGAAGATTTACCTATATCACTGACAAAGAAAATAATTCTCAAGAATTCTGGATTGATTAGAAATCCAGACAGTGGTTGGTTCTTTGCCTCATGCGAACTCAACAGCAGTTTGGGGAATTAAGAGCAAATGAAAATTTTTGTGAAATCACGTGCCTGTTTTTCCATAAGAGGAAAAGAATAAGGAAAAAACCTGAAAACAGCAAAATAGTAATTTGAATCATCTATTTGGAATTTGGGAGAGAGATTGTTCTTTTTTTTTTCCTTATACTAAAGAATTATCAGAAGACTGTCTGTTTTTTCAAACACTGGAGCCTCCTGCCGCTCGGCATTGTGTTGGCTTCCTCTGGTTCCTAAGATTCTGATTGATCTCTGCTGTCTTGTTTTGATTCAGTAGCTCCCAGAATAATCCCAAATGTACATCATCACGGGGCTATGAAGCTACATAATTATTGAGGAGGTGGGTGCTATTTTTCTTTCTGTACATGTTTAGACATTGTTCTGGGCATTATTTGATGCATGAAGTAGGCTTTACATAAGGAATACAAAAGCTGTTTTGGGTTTATTGTCACTAAGTTTTTATCCCTGTAATAAAACAATAGCACAGAATGAATGCCCCAAAACGGAAATAGAACAAAGATGGCAGAATGAAGAAAGGATCCAAAACACCAAAAATTCATTCACTTTACATAATGTGATCATTAAATACATTTTGTGAAAATTTCTTTTTATAATAAAGAAATAGAATCAAATTTATTGTAACTTTCCTTAGATGCACATAAAGATATTTGTGTCACAAATAATGATCACATTAGGTGAAGAATATGAGCAAAGAAATAAAACATGTAATTTGAATTTTGCTTAAAGACCCTCAGATATAATTCCAATGAAACTAGGCAAACGTGGTAATAGAGGAGGAAAAAATATTGTTAAGTTGATTCTACATGTACAAACTTAAGGGTGTACTTAGGAATCATCCCTACAAATTAAAGCAAAAACTAAACTAAGTCTCCTTCTTTATAAGTCTCCTCCTACATATTTTTTTAAATGAGGCAAAGAACAATATTTTAGATAGCTATCTCTGACTTCATTTTAATAGGTATAGCCTAAAAAATGGCTTCTCCAATTGAGTAACATTTCCTGGCTCCAAATAACAGAAAAACAAAATGGCAGCAACCCAATCCAAATAAGATGTATTGGTCTTAGCAGTTCACAGCACAGGGCTGATGTGGTACCTCTCTTAGCAACAAGAACCCAGGATCTGTCCATCTTGTTGCTCTGCCATCCTCAACACAGGGCTGCCCAAGGGCCCAAGAGACTGATGAAGCTCATACATCACATCTCCTTTCCACTAGGAGAAAAAGAAAGCTCAAAGGAGGTCATCCCTACCTTTAAACACATTCCTTAGAAGCTGCACTCTCAAATGCAGATGGCCATCACAGGCTACAAGAGATCCAGGGAAATGTAGTCTTTATTTTAAGCAACCATGTACTTATCTGAAAGCTGGGGGTTCTGTTACTAAGAAAGGATAGAGTTAGATAATAATTATAATAATATAATAATATATAATAATAGTAATATAGACACAGATCCTTATAGGATAAAGGCATGAACTGAACCATTACTCAATTAAGTTTCAGTTTAAAGAAGAAAGTGAATTTAAATACTGGGAGACAAAGTTTGAACCACAGCATTCATTTTGTCTTTTATTTATACCTAGAGGCTCTGAAATCAAACATTCAGTTTTGTCATCTTGAGATGACATTCCAGTTTCATTAGGATGAAATGCATATAAAGAGCTCTTTGGCTTCTAAAGTTATCCCATCCACTTATTCATTCTTTGATCTATCAGCTAATGATATCTACTAATTTGAAAATTTCATTCTGTGAAATTGAGATGTTCAACTCTGTGATAGTACAGAGTTCCTCACCAAATATATTTTCAAAACCAATGAAAGATAAAACAAAAATCAAGGCTGGTGTTATAAATTCATTAGAAGATTTATTTTGAACAAAGATGAAGTAGAGTCAATGCAACCCTTGGGGGTAAGTATGTAGAAGATAAGAAATGATGGGAAAACTGCAACAAGTCAAGAGAGATTCGGGTGACTTTAGAATAACTTTAGAATTCAGATGATTTTCCAAAGGTGGCAGACAGCAGAAAAGTGAAGACTGATAGTAAACAATCAATTATCTGCTTGTTTAAACAACTAATATACTTGAAATATTTTTCCTCTTATAATATTAGCACCTGTTGATTTTTGCAACATCTACGGAAGGGTATAAAGAATAAAATAATTATTATTCAGCATTCTGTCACCCAAGGAAAAAATACTAACTACTGGTGTTATATGGTGTGCTATTTTAATGTTTTACATACATTTACAATCACGTGTATTTTCTCACTGGGTTAATATTTTACATACTACTTTGAGAATCACCTACTCTTTGGCAAATTACTTTTTTGTCCCCCCAATTAACATGAGAAAATGCTTGAAATGTGGTGCTAAGTTATCTGGTAAGGCATGATGTGAATGGTTGAATAATATTTTTTCATGTGTTTTTTCCATAATTTAACTAGTCCTATATTGGAGAAGCTGTTTGTGTGTAGAACACATGCACTGCAGCGGCCTGCCCAATACTTAATCTTGATGACATCTTTTCTTTACATAATTTTGTATCAAATTTAATCTTTCATTTCCTCGCTTACAAAATAGGATGGATATTAGTACCTACATCATGAGTATATGAAAAGGATCCAGAAGAGTTGCCTATAAGGATTCAAGACCGAACAACAAGTTTTATTGGACATTAGAATATTTCTAATTTTATGTTATCCTAAACAGCTGTTGACCCAGAACATTGTTGGGTAAAGTATAAATTATCATTTTGTTCAATCATACATACATGCATTCAGTCCCTCATTTAAGAAACATTTATCGGACAGTTCCCCCTCACCAAGCACTCTTCAATTTTATCTATTCAATTTTTTTTTTTAACATTTACCTATTCCTGAGACAGAGAGAGACAGAGCATGAACAGGGGAGGGGCAGAGAGAGAGGGAGACACAGAATCTGAAACAGGCTCCAGGCTCTGAGCTGTCAGCACAGAGCCCGATGCGGGGCTCGAACTCACGGACCGCGAGATCATGACCTGAGCCGAAGTCGGCCGCTCAACCGACTGAGCCACCCAGGCGCCCCACTCTTCAATTTTATAATTAGCCTCTTTATTGTGTGCCTAGTAAGAACCAGTTATGATAGTTGTGGCTAAAACTTGTAGCTGAGATTATTACAGTGTTAACTGTTCAAGTGAGTGTTATTTAAAACATTTAGTAAAGATCTATGAGAAGGTAAGAATCTGGGAAGGTCAAAGTGATTTTAAAAATTTGACTAGAACTATGAAAATATTCTTTCCACAGAGATTTCCCAATATTAAAATTCTTGTTTTGATCATTCAGATGAAATAAGTGCCACTTTCCTACCTGTAGGGGCAAAATCAGTAAGAGAAAAAGGGTCACTTTCAAAGCTGTTTCTGCACAGCCATAATGTTTTGGAGCTTAAACACTGTGCAGCCCTTCCTTACTTGTCTGATGGTCTGTTGGAAGACACTGTCTAGATAAAGGAGTCCGTGTTAGTACATTTATTGACTGCTTTTTTTGTTTCTTATTTCGTTTCGTTTTTGTTCAGTGACAGTTTCTTTAGAGAATATGCAGAGTTCTGGCTAGATCTCAGGGGGAAGAATGTTCATAATGAATAAAAGGACCGCAGAATGATGGTACCAGTCCCATCTACCAAGGGTCAAGCCCTCTCCTCGCCTGTTACCCTTCCAGGCCTCTCCCACATAGAAGAGAGGTCTTCCTGAATCTCAGATCCCTCCCTTGACTCTCTTCTGAGGTCCCCATCTACCCCATCTTCACAGTCTCTCTCACTGATTCCAAAATGTGACATGGGCTCATAATTACCACAGGTGGTTTATAAAAATATAGATCCCTGAGTTCCCCACCAGAAACACTAAATCAGAAACGTCTATGTGTGGGACTTGGGGATTGTTAGTTTCTAAAAGTTTTCTGGGTGATTCTGATGCAGTCCAAAGACTGACGTTTGGAAACTCTTGGCCTGTTGTCAGGGTCTGTGATGTGCTCCCCACCATCATCCCATGCCCTGACATGACCTGGGTCCTGCCTCCCTCTACCTCATCTGTTGCTGTCCCAGCCCCCTTTGTATGCCACATTCCAGCCTTACTGATGACAAATGGCATTTATCAAGTGTTCTTTCATGATGGGCCTTCAACTATTTAGAAGAACTAAAGCAGTTAATATGTTTAATACATAGGGATGCCGGGGTGACTGTCAGTTGAGCATCTGACTTTGGCTCCGGTCATGATCTTGCAGTTTGTGAGTTCAAGTCCCACATGGGGCTCTGTGCTGACGGCTCAGAGCTTGAATCCTGCTTCAGATTCTGTGTCTCCCTCTCTCTCTGCCCCTCCCCTGCTCATGCTCTGTCTCTTGCTCTCAAAAATAAAATAAACACTAAAAAATTTAAATATAAATTTTTGACATATTTAATGTGTAACATTTAATGACACTTGTATGATGTGTTAGAACCATGTCTAACACATGGAAAGTATATAATGAATGTTAATGAATTATATCTATAATTAAATATTAAAGATAGATAGCTCATGGCGTGTGTTATTTTTTTCCAGCTTGAGATATAATCAACATATAACACTGTGTAAGATTAAGTTATAGAACTTATAGATTTGATGCTCATATATGTTGTGAAATGATTACCAGTAAAGTGAGTTAACACATCAATCACCTCACATAATTACTAGTTAAGTGTGTGTGGTGAGAACATTTCAGGTTTACTCTTAGAGCAACTTTCAAGTACACAATATAATATTGTTAATTATTGTCCATATACTGTACATGAGACCCCAGATGTTATTCATCTTATGACTAGAAGTTTGTACCCTTTGAACAACGTATCTCCACTTCTCCCAATCCCCAGCCTCTGGCAATAACCAATCTACTCTCTGTGTCTTTGAGTTTGGCTTTTTTACATTGCACCTATAAGTGAGATCATACAGTATTTATCTTTCTCTAACTTACTTCACTCAGTATATGCTCTCAAGTCTCAAATGGCAGGACTTCTTGCTTTTTTATGGCCGAATAACTGTATACAGACATTTTCTTTATCCTTTCATCCATTGGTAGCACTCAGGGTATTTCCATGTCTTGGCTATTGTAAATAATGCTGCAGTGAACACAGGTGTGTGGCAGGGTACAGATATCTCTTCAAGGTAGTGGTTTCATTTCTTCTGGATATATTCCCAGAGGTGGTATTGCTGGATTATGTGGTGGCTCCATTTTTAATTTTTTTGAAGACCCTTCATATTGTTTTCCATGGTGGCTGAACCAACTTACATTCCCACCAACAATATACAAGGGCTCCCTTTTCACTACATCATCGCCCACAGGTATCTCTTGTCTCTTTTATCTTAAGGGCATGTATTATTTTAGTTAATCCTCATAGCAACCCTGGGAGGTCGATACCATTAATTTCTTCATTTTACAGAGTAGGAAACATAGGTCTTTAGAAATGGAAAAGGGTAACCCAGTTGTGGACATTTGTAATTTCTTGAATGTGCCATGATTTCTCTCACTTTGGTGAGGAAGGTGAGGAAACTGATGTACTGTATTCTCCAACCCTAATTCCCTGACACGTGTTTCGTTGTAGTCCCTATTCACACATCACTGGTTGTCATTGTCTTTTTTACCCATTGGTTTTGCCAAGTGGATTTTAAATTCCTTGAGCTCAGGAATCATGTTTATTAATAGATGCATTGCCAGGACTCACAATGAGTCTGACACGTGGCTAGTGTTCAGTGATTAAATAATAAGAGAAGGACACCGCTCTGCAAACTGCTGCTGTGCACCTGATGATAACTAGTGAGATCTCAGGTGTAGACCCTCAAGAAGAGTTTCCTCTAGCACAAGGATAATAAATAATAAAAAGAGATTCAGCCCTCACAGGAGCTCCAGTCATTTGGTGGCTTTCTAGAGCACAGTGGTGACAAGAAATCAGAATTAGGGAGCGCCTGGGTAGCTCAGTTGGTTAAGCATCCAACTCTGATTTTGGCCCAGGTCATGATCTCATGTTCATGGGTTCGAGCCCCACACCAGTCAGCACAGAGCCTGCTTGGGATTCTCTCTCTTTCTGCCCCTCCCCCGCTCACCCTGTCTCTCTAGCTCTTCTCTCAAAATAAACTAAATAAACATTAAAATTTAAAAAAAAAAGAATCTGAATAAAGTGTAGGCTCAGGGCCAAAGAACCATCACCCACATCACCTATGGTCTCAGGAGAAAGAATGTGAAGATATGGATGCTATGTAATTGTCATGCTTTTACAGTCAGATAGAAAGTCAGTAATAACACTGGACTGGATGTTAAATGACTTTAGATAGAGCATCACAGTGGTGCTCAATAGATTGACTGCTCTTTGTTTAGGAGGTGGTTGAGTCAGACCCAGTCTTTCATACGTTTAGTGCCATTCCTAAGTGAAATGAAATTTGAAGAACGTAAATAGTAAGGGTCAGTTTTCCAGAACTAGACTTTAAATGTCTTCCTTTTTTTATTTGCTATGTGGAAACAAATAATATGGAAAAGGAAAGGGATGAGTAAAGGTAAAAAGCACAGCTTCAAAAGACACACACACACACACACACACTGAGCTTTTATCTCATGAAAGTATAGATGATCATCTTCAAACACATCACAGAAAATGTGCTTGCCACTATCATTGACAAAAGGTAGTAATCATTCTGCCCACGGGATTCTAGAGCTATTTCATTAATTAAGAACAAGCTTGAATTATGTTATTTAGAAACAAAAATAAGTGTAACCTTATGATATGGGAAGAATGGTAGTGTCTGCCTCTTTCTAGAATTTAGTTTCTTCTCAGTACTTATCTTCATATACAGTGATACTTGATATTTCCACAGGAGCAAAGGAAGGAAATTGCTATTTTTTGATGAAGCATTGTGACTTTCAAGGCCTGCTTGTGTATGAATTAGGCCAAGCCTTTAGGGACACATCTAGGATAATATTTCATAAGGATAAGATGTAGAATTGGGAAGAAAACAGAGGATTTGAAATTTTGTGCAGTGTCACAGGAGGCAGTATGTACATATCTTTTCTAAGTGGAGATGTGCCGTATGTTATCTTGTAAGTATAGAAACCATAAACATATGGCAGCTCAATAGTTTACTGATGTCTTAAAAGTTCATTGTTTCATTGATATTTGTTTTCTTCTTTAGTAAAATCAGAGTGGACACAAAAGGAGGAAATATGAATGCATTAGCATGAACATCTCAGCTAAGCTTTCTTAAACACCCAATGTCATACAATGAAAGTCCCAAATCAAATATCACATTTCATAAACTAAATGGTAACTATGTAACAAAACTATTATAAAGTGTTTTTGTCTTATTCTTTCAGTTAATTTATGAAATATTGCTTAGGAAAAAGAAACACATACACACATACATATATTAAATGTTCTCTACTGGTGTCTTCTGGGGAAAGTAAGTGGCAACACAAATTCATCTCCTATCAGGTCATAGGACTTCATCCCCGGTATCTTTAACCATTAATAAAGCACCACAACCAGTGTTTTCTCTACCACACCATGTGTCTTCCATTCAAAACTAGACATCCAACAGAAATCATTTTATAACTTTTTAAAGGCTTTTCCAAAGATTAGTTGGCTATACTTTTGTGGGTCCAATTCTGGAGTCTCTATTCTATTTCATTGGTCTATGTGTCTGTTTTTGTGCCAATACCATACTGTCTTGATGATTACAGCTTTGTAGCAGAGGCTAAAGTCTGTGATTGTGATGCCTCCCACTTTGGTTTTCTTCTTCAATATTACTTTGGCTATTCGGGGTCTTTTGTGGTTCCATACAAATTTTATGATTGCTTGTTCTAGCTTCAAGAAGAATGCTGGTGCAATTTTGATTGGGATTGCATTGAATGTGTAGATAGCTTTGGGTAGTATTGACATTTTAACAATATTCTTCCAATCCATGAGCACAGAATGTTTTTCCATTTCTTTATATCTTCTTCAATTTCCTTCATAAGCTTTCTATAGTTTTCAGCATACAGATCTTTTACATCTTTGGTTAGGTCTATTCCTAGGTATTTTATGATTCTTGGTGCAGTTGTGACTGGGATCAGTTTCTTTGTCATTCTGTTGCTTCATTATTAGTGCATAAGAATGCAACTGATTTCTGTACATTAATTTTGTATCCTGTGACTTTGCTGAATTTCATGTATCAGTTCTAGCAGACTTTTGGTGGAATCTATCATGTTTTCCATGTATAATATCATGTCATCTGCAAAAAGTGAAAGCTTGACTTCATCTTTGCCAATTTTGATGCCTTTGATTTCCTTTTGTTGTCTGATTGCTGATGCTAGAACTTCCAACACTATGTTAAACAACCGCAGTGCGAGTGGACATCCCTGTTGTGTTCCTGATCTCAGGGGGAAAGCTCTCAGTTTTTTCCCATTGAGGATGATATTAGCTGTGGGCTTTTCATAAGTGGCTTTTATGATGTTTAAGTATGTTGCAACCTCCACAACCGAAAAACAAATATCCAGTGAAGAAATGGGGAGAAAACATGAATAGACACTTCTCTAAAGAAGACATCCAGATGGCCAACAGACACATGAAAAGATGCTCAACGTCACTCCTCATCAGGGAAATACAAATCAAAACCACACTGAGATACCACCTCACACCAGTCAGAGTGGCTAAAATGAACAAATCAGGAGACTATAGATGCTGGAGAGGATGTGGAGAAATGGGAACCCTCTAGCTGTTGGTAGGAATGCAAACTGGTGTGGCCACTCTGGAAAACAGTGTGGAGGTTCCTCAAAAAATTAAAAATAGATCTACCCTATGACCCAGCAATAGCACTGCTAGGAATTTACCCAAGGGATATGGGAATGCTGATACATAGGGGCACTTGTACCCCAATGTTTATAGCGGCACTCTCAACAATAGCCAAATTATGGAAAGAGCCTGAATGTCCATCAACTGATGAATGGATAAAGAAATTGTGGTTTATATACACAATGGAATACTACTTGGCAGTGAGAAAGAATGAAATATGGCCCTTTGTAGCAACGTGGTTGGAACTGGAGAGTGTGATGCTAAGTGAAATAAGCCATACAGAGAAAGACAGATACCATGTTTTCACTCTTATGTGGATCCTGAGAAACTTAACAGAAGACCATAGGGGAGGGGAAGGAAAAAAAAGTTAGAGAGGGAGGGAGCCAAACCATAAGAGACTCTTAAAAACTGAGAATAAACTGAGGGTTGATGGGGGGGGGGGGGGGGGGGGGGGGGGAGGGTGGGTGATGGGCATTGAGGAAGGCACCTGTTGGGAGGAGCACTGGGTGTTGTATGGAAACCAATTTGACAATAAATTTCATTTAAAAAAATAAAATAAACAAAGGCTTTTCCAGTTGTATATCAACAAGCTTTTCCCTCCTTTTGAATTCCAAGCATGTTAAATTCTACTCACACTAGACTTATAGGAAGATCCATGAAATACCTTTATGTAGTTCTACAGTAGTAGGTAGGTTTTAGGGAATGTTTCCAAGGTTCTAACATAACTGTAAAGGAACTATAGGTGTGAGAGCACTTTTCAACGCACAGGAAGTGGTAGAGAAAAAGAAAGGGCCTCTGTCGAAGTGTGCTCTCGAGTTCTGTCAAGTGAAATTGCTTCAATAAATCAACATACACATCACTTATAGAATAACGGATGCCTGGGTGTGTTTAATGATGTCACATCACTCTTTATCAATATTAAACTTTAGAATTTATATATGTTTTAATTTCATAAATCTGAAGTTTTAAAGAAAATATTTTCCCTGTACGTACGTCCTGGAGTGAGATTTGCATATTTGCATATAGTATACAGTGAACATAACATATATAACATATATAATCATATTTATATAGTATATATAGACACATATCAAGTATTTTTACACATGTATTCCACCTTATATACATATGTAGTTCACATAATTTATAGTATGTAGTATATATTTCAATTTATATGTAAATATATTTGGTTTATTTATATGTGTATGTATATCTATGCGTGTGTTATAAGTTTTAGTTTTTTACAGATCCTGTATTAAATCAACAAATTTCATTTCATAAGTTCCAGTTTGATATAGCATGTATTTGTTGAAGATTAATGTTAATTATTAAAACTAGAATCTGCTATGCAAACTTATAAGGTGTGAAAGAACATGTATTTTCAGTGAAATAGAAGGGTACAGCTTGTTCCTTCACATAAAAGTATAGCTCTCCTGATTAGATGAATTTAATTGTCCTTTTTTTCTCAGGCAGTGCCTTTCTGTATAGTTCTTTTCTCAAGCTTTGTTGAGATGTAATTTCCAAATAAAATTGCATATATTCAAAGTGTATAACATGAGGATTTGAGATACATTTTATATAATTGTACAAATAATTCTACATAATATGTTGCCTTTGGTGTGGTCCCATCAAAGCAATTAGGGAAGTTTGTCTGATATCCTAACAGAGAATATTTTCCTTGCTTTTATTTTTAACCTGTAGTTGCACTCAAGGTTAATTCAAAGTATCAAGAAGGTGTGACTGTGACAAGATGTAGTGATGACAGGGGCAAATTAATGCAAGATCAGTGGCCTGGATATCGATTCCTACCATGGGATCGTCGTCGTGAAATGAAGTCATTTTTTAATTAGACTTTTCGTTGTAATAATAAATGTTTCTGAGACTAGACTGTCCTTAGCTTTGATGTTGGCATTTCCATTATCACTTATGAACTAAAAAGGACAGTGAGTATAGGAAATTTAGAGAAATGACAAACTCATAATAGACTCTAGGAAAATCGTATATGTTAAGCTTCTTTTCCTGTGTAAGAAATGCACATAGTTTGTCTGTGGACTCATCAGCTCTCAGAACTCGTTGGTGAATGTAAAATGTCTAGTCCGTCATTCTACAGCATTCTCATGAAGATTATCCCATCTGATTTCTTCCTTATGGAAACAATTTAGTGAAGTTAACCTTGGTTTTGGAGCAAGTTCAGTAAGATCTTGGAGCTCAGAAATGGTATTATGTTAGATCCCTCCCTTTCTTACTGGTGGTTTTAAAATGCTGAGTTTGAGAGCCAATAATAAAACTGCTCACCTGCACTATGGCACACGAGAAAATAATACATCTCTGTATAAGCTACTTTTGCTTATGCAATGGATGTGTTTGGATCTGAGTCTTTATTACAAATCTGTTTTTTCAAGAATACCAAAAAACTAACAATAACAAAAAATTCCAATTCATGGGAATTCTTACTTTTTTTTCAAAATAATTTGTTTTTACTCAGTCAAATATAAAAATAGACATGTATCTCTACTGAAATTTCTGGTTTCGATTTGCTTTGCTCCTCAACATTACCGCTGTAGTGCTATGAAGGTTCAGTTGGATAGATATTTTTAAGATAATTTACACTGTTTAGTTTAAATCCAATGTAGCTATTGCTTGATTAGTTATATGAGGTTGACAAAATCCCAGCACTTTTAAAGAATATCCTCTACATAGGAATACTTATATTATTCTAAATATTGAGTAAATTTGGATGGATAAACCCCCTTATGTGGTGTTCCCCCAACATAAAATGTACATTGTTTCTTCGTTTTATTTAACAGGTCACAGCAGCCTGGTACAGTGAAGACAAAATGCTTGTATTTACAAGGTATAGAAAAAATAAAGAAGGCTTTTATTTTAAAATTTTTCTCAGGAGAGATTTTTTTTTTCAAATAAACAAAAATAAATTGTAATTTCTCAAAGAATAACTTCAAAATCATATTCCTGTTTTCTTCTTTGAAAATTAAAAGTTTTCATTTAAGTAAGTGCATGAACGTAATCTAGGCTTTAGGTTAACTCTTTATATTCCTGGTGAAGTTTAGGCCAATGTGATAACCTCTTACTCTGGGAATTTAATTGCATGTACAGGAATATTTCACTTAAAAAAAACTACACTATTGCCTCATAAATTGGTTTTATCTTGACTAGTTACTTTAATATTTCTGAGGATTGTTAGTCCTTTCGAAATTATGGCACTGTGCATCAATGATGGAGCACATTTTTGTTCTAGCCCTGATAATCCAGTTTCCGTATTTTCCCCCACAAAACAGGTTAAGAATCACTGCTAATCCTAAAAAAAGAGGCTTTGATTCTGTTTTACTTAATTCCTTAGAGCTAGAGAGGTGGGAAGCAGTATATGCCAATCAGTAACCATTCACAGCCCCCCAAAGAAGCACAGGCGGTCAGGTTAAAGGCATTACAGCAATGACCAGATACTAGTTCGGGAAGGAGGACTCTAATCATGTCTGTTGCCGGCCTTTAAATTTGAGGAAGCGAATTTTTCTCATTTATAGAGGTGTGATTTTGTTTTCCCAATCTGCACTTCATTTATAGTTTTGAACAATACCCAGTACTATTTTAAAATGAACACGTTCATTCATTCATTCACTCCTTTAACAAATACTCATCAAACATCTACTAGGGGCCAATTTATATACTATATGCTGAGAATTTAACAGGAGAGAAGACAGACGTGAACTACACTCAGACAAAACTTCCATGTTAGTGGTTCTGTAATAGGTCTCATTTTGCAATAGATAAATAACCTGCAGGACTTTCAGTGGAAACACATATTGAATACCTTTTCTGGCCTGATTCTACTTCCTTGGAACATGTTTGATATAAATGTTGACTTCTTAATTTTGGAAGTGTTACAAAGACACACAGAGTCCTTCCTTGTATGGCTGCTGCTGACCCCTTTTTCTGTCTCTCACCCGGCCCTTTCCACGCTGCACCCCATGCTCAAGCTGTTCTTAATTGCATGCAATTCCCATTAAGTTCATTGCCTCAGCTCCTCTGATCCTTTTCATACATTAAGTATGATTAACCTGGAAGTTGTTAAAATTTGTTTTTAATTGTTCTAGGCACCAGTGAACAAACAGGAGTGTGCTCTTGGAGCTTTGTGTTCAGTGATGACAGAAATTTATCAAATAGTCATACACATACACAGTAGAACCTTGGATTATGAGTAACTTGTTCTGCGACTGTTCCACAAGACAGGCAAGCATTTGTAATAAATTTTAACTTGATAAACAAGCGGTGTCTTACAATATGAGGAGTACCTGACGCTGAATGTCACGTGATCAAAACTGAGCCTATGGCTCTTGAAATTTGCTTTGATAAACAAGTGCTTTGGATTATAAGCGTGTTTCCAGATGAATTATGCTCACAAACCAAGGTTTTACTGTTATAGTTTCTCAACTGTAAAAGAATAATTGCAATTTTAAATTAGAAATATTTTCCACCAACTTCATGGTTATATTTCCTGAATATTTTCCACAGACCTCATAAAAAATTAACTTGACAGAAGCTACTGGAGATATGAGCTAGACAGACTAGTGTATGTCTGTACTGTTATCCTTTCCAGAAAAGATGGGTGAAAAACAAATAGCTACGAGTTGGTTTTATCATGTTGAAAAAGCCTAAGAAAAGTTAGATTTTTTTCAGGACAAAATTTAAGAATAATTTTGCTTTCATAAATTTCAAGCTAATAATTTTGATCAGTACACTGGAACTATCACTTGTGACTTCTTTGTAATTATTTCCTTGCACGATTCTTTTGTTGTTGTTTTTTTGTTAATGTTTATTTTTGAGCAGGGAAGAGGCAGACAGAGAGAGGGAGACACAGACTCTGAGACTGGCTCCAGGCTCTGAGCTGTGAACACAGAGGCTGACGGGGGGCTTGAACCCTTGAACCAAGAGATTATGACCTGAGCCGAAGTTGGACACTTAACCAACCGTGCCACCCAGGCACCCCTCCTTGTATTATTCTTATTTGAAATCTGATATCTTTCCCCAACCACTTTGAAGATTCAGTCCACACTGAACGAGTTTATACAATCACTATTATACCATTCCAAGCATTTTAAGGGAAATTGTAGTGGTTATATAATTAAAATCAAAGTACAAACACTACAGAAAACAGACTGAGGTTGGATTATGAATGCTGGCTCCATTGGGAATGGCGTCTGATCATTTCAGCTGCTCATTGTGTGGATATTTATTCTGTGTAAAAAAAAATCAACAAAAATAAAAATAAACAAACAAACAAAATTACTCCTTTTTGCCACACACTGCCCTTGAGATGAAAATTATTCCAGTGGTTGTAGTGACCCACCTTTCCAAGGAAACCCAAGTGACATTCCCTCAGGGAGATTTGGAATCCTTAGATGTGTAGACCCATAAAAATATTTTTCTCAATGGTTAGTGCTTTGTTGTCTCCCCTCACCTTTATTTTTTCAAAACATTGCACACTTGTCCCCTGATTACCTAAGCACAACTCCAGCCCGCAGTAAGAGGCCAGTGTTATACACAAAATGATGTTTCAGAATTGTGTGGAGTTCATGCAATCTGGTCTCAGGGAGCAATTTTTTTAAATAATTTTTAAATTCTTTTTAATACCAGTATAATTAACATAGAGTGTTATGCTAGTTTCAGATGTACAATATGGTACAAAAGCAATTTTATGCATTACTCAGTGATCATCATCCTAAGTGTACTCTTAATCCTCATCACCTATTTCACCCATCCTCCCACCCACCTCTCTCCTGGTAACTATCTGTTCTCTATTGTTAAGAGTTACCTTTTTCCTTTCTCTCTTTTATTCCCTTTGCTGTTTGTTTTGTTTCTTAAGTTCTACAAATGAGTGAAATCATATGGTATTTGTCTATCTCTGACTTATTTGACCTAGGTTTACACCCTCTAGCTCCATCATGTTGTTGCAAATAGCAAGATTTCATTTTTTTTGGCTGAATAATATTCCAGTGTATATATCCCACATCTATTGATGGACACTTGGATTTCTTCTGTAATTTGACTATTGTAAATAATGTTGCAATGAACACAGTGGTGCCTATGTCTTTCTGAATTGTTTTTTCACGTTCTTTGGGCAAATACCCAGTAGTGGAATTACTGGATCATATGGTAATTCTGTTTTTAACTTTTTTGATGAACTGCCATATTGCTTTCCACAATGGCTGCACCAGTTTACATTCCCACCAAATAGGGTTCATTTTCTCCACATCTTTGCCAATATTTGTTTCTTGTGTTTTTGATTTTAGGCACTCTGACAGATATGAGATGATATCTCATCCAAGTTTTGATTTGCTATTTCTGATGATTAGTGATGTTGAGCATCTTTTCATTTGTCTGTTACCCATCTGTGTGTCTTCTTTGGAAAATGTCTATTCAGATCCTCTACCATTTTTTAATCAGATTGTTTGATTTTTGTGTTTTTTCGTTTTTGTTTTTGTTTTTTTGGTGTTGAGTTGTATAAGTTCTCTATGTGTGTTGGATATTAACCTCTTATTGGATATGTCTTTTCCAAATATATTCTCCCTTTCAGTAGGCTGTCTTTTTGTTTTCCTGATGGTTTCCTCTACTGTGCAAAAAGTGTTTTATTTTGGTGTAGTCCCAATAGTTTAATTTGGCATTTATTTCCCTCGCTTCAGGAGACGTATCGAAAAATGCTGCTGTGGCTGATGCCAGAGAGATTACTGCCTGCATCCTTTTCCCAGATTTTTATGGTTTTAGTCCTCACATTTAGGTCTTTAATACACTTTGGACTTATTTTTGTGTATGGTGTAAGAAAATGGCCCAATTTCCTTCCTGGACATGTTGCTGTCCAGTTTTCCCAACACCATTTGTTGACGACACTTTCTTTTTCCCATTACATATTCTTGCCTTCTTTGTCACAGATTAATTGACCATATAACTGTGGGTTTATTTCTGGGTTTTTGTTCCATTCCATGGATCTATGTGTCTGTTTTGTGCTAGTATAATACTGTTTTGATTACTATAACTTTGTAGTGTATCTTGAAGTCTGGGATTGTGATATCTCGAGTTTTCTTTCTCTTTTTCAAGATTGCTTTGGCTATTTAGGATCTTCTGTGGTTCCATACAAATTTTAGGATTATTTGTTATAGTTCTGTGAAAAATTATGTTGGTATTTTGATAGGAATCCCATGAAATCTGTAGTGTGGACATTTGAGTAGTATGGACATTTTTAACAATGTTTATTTTCCCAGTCCTTGCATCATCTTCAATTTCTTTCATCAGTATTTTATAGTTTTCAGAGTACAAGTTTTTCAGCTCCCTGGTTAGGTTTATTCCTATTTTATAATTTTTGGTGCAATTGTAAATGGGATGCTTTTTTTTCTAAGTTTCTCTTTCTGCTGCTTCATTATTAATGTTTAGAAATGCAACAGATTTCTGTATATTAATTTTGTATCATGTGACTACTGAATTTACTTATTGGTTCTAGTAGTTTTTTGGTGGAGTTTTTAAGGTTTTTCTATGTATAGTATCGTGTCTTCTGAAAATAGCAAAAGTTTTACTTCTTCCTTACCAGTTTGGATGCCTTTTATTTCCTTTTCTTGTCTGAATGCTATTGCTAGGACTTGTAATACATTATTGACTAAAAGTGGTGAAAGTGAACTTCCTTATCTTGTTCCTTATTTAGGGGGCAAGCTCTCTGTTTTTCATCATTGGGTATGGTACTAACTATGGATATATGGCCTTTATTATGTTGAGGAATATTCACTCTAAATGTACACTGTTGAGGGTTTTTATCACGAATGGATATTGTACTTTGTCAAATGCTTTTTTGCATCTATTGAAATGATCATATGGTTTTATCCTTTCTCTTGTTGATGGAACGTAGTATGCTGATTGATTTGGGAATATTGAACCACCTTTGCATCCCAGGAATAAATCCTACCTGATCCTGGTGAAAGATTTTTTAAATGTATTATTGGAATAAGTTTGCTAATAGTTTGTTGAAGATTTTTGCATCTATGTTCATCAGAGATATTGGCCTGTAGTTCTCTTTTTTAATAGTGTCTTCATCTGCTTTTGATATCAGAGTAATGCTGGCCTCACAGAATGAATTTGGAAGCTTTCTTTCCTCTTTTATTTTTAGAATAGTTTGGAAAGGATAGATATTAACTTTTCTTCAAACATTTGTTAGAACTCCCTTCTGAAGCCATCTGGTACTGGACTTTTGTTTCTTGGGAGTTTTTGTTACTGATTCAATTTCATTGATGGTAATTGATCTGTTCAAATTTTCCTATTTCTCCCTGCTTTAGTTTTGGGAGGTTATATGTTCCTAGGAATTTATCCATTTCTTCTAGGTTGTCCAATTTGTTGTCGTAAAACGTTTCATAATATTCTCTTATGAACCTTTCTGTTTCTGTAATGTTGGTTGTTATTTCTACTCTTTCATTTCTGATTTTCTTTATTTGAGTCTTTTTTATATGAGTCTGGCTAAAGGCTTAGCAATTTTGTTGATCTTTTCAGAGAACCAGCTCCTGATTTCATTGATCTGTTCTTTTGTGGGTTTTTTGGTTTTTGTTTTTTGGTGTGTGTGTGTGTGTGTGTGTGTGTGTGTGTGTGTGCGCCCGCGCGCACGCGCACGTGTGTGCGCGTTTACTATTTCATTTTATTTCTGATCTAATCTTTATTATTTCCTTCCTTTTACTGGTTTGAGGTTTTGTTAGTTGCCTACCTTTTCTACTTCTCTTAGGTTTAAGGTTAGGTTGTTTATTTGAGATTTTTCTTGCTTCTTGATGTAGACCTATATTGCTATAAACTTCCTACTTAGAATAGCTTTTGTTGTATCCCAAAGATATTGGACACTTGTGTTTCTATTTTCATTTCTTTCCATGTATTTTTAAATTTCCTCTTTGATTTTTTTGATTGACCCAATCATTGGTTAGTAGCATGTTCTTTAACTTCTATGCATTTATGTTCTTTCCAGATTTTTTCTTGTGGTTGATTTCTAGTTTCATGTTTTGTGGTCAGAAATGATACATGATATGACTTAAATCTTTTTGAATTTGTTGAGACTTGCTCTGTGGCCTACCATCTGATCTCTTCTAGAGAATGTCCCATGTGCACTTGAAAAGAATGTGTATTCCATTGGTTTAGGATGGAATGTTCTGAATATATCTGTTAGACCCATCTGGTCCAACGTGTCATTGAAAACCACTGTTTCCTTGTTGATTTTCTGTTTGGGTGACCTATCCATTGATGTAAGTGCAGTGTTAAAGCTCCCCACTATTGCAGTGTTACTATCAGTTACTTCCTTTACATTTGTGAATAGCTACTTTATTTATTTGGGTGCCTTCATGTTGGGTGCCAAAATGTTTACATTTGTTATATTTTATTGTTGGCTTTTCAATCCAGTGATAAAATATAACAATATAACAGTCCAAAAATATAATGTATTATAATATAATGTAATCCAACAATATAATACAGCATATAAAATTTTATGCACCTTTATGATTATGTAGTGTCCTTCTTTGTCTCCTTTTAAAGGCTGTGTTTTAAAGTCCTTTGTTTGATGTCAGTATTGCTATCCCAGCTTTCATTTCACTCCCATTCACATAAATGTTTTTCCACCCCTTCACTTTCAGTCTTCACTTTTAGTTCTGAAATGACTCTCTTGTGGGCAGCATATAGATGGGGCTTGTGTTTTTATCCATTCAGTCACTCTGTCTTTTGATTGGAGCATTTAGTCCATTTTCATTTAAAGTAATTACTGATTGGTATATATACTTATTGCCATTTTTTTACTTGTTTTATGTTTGTTTTTTTGTAGTTCTTTTCTTTTCCTTTCTTCTCTTGCTGTCTTCTCTCATAGTTTTATGGTTTTCTTTAGAGATATACTTGATTCTTTCTCTTTATTTTTTACATATCTATTAGTATATTTTTGGGTAGTTACCATTAGATTTATATATAACATCTTATGCATTTAGCAGTCTATATTAAGTTGGCGGTTACTTAATTATGAACCCATTCTAAAAGCACTAAATTTTTACCATCCTCCCCTTTTAGGTATATGGTGTCCTACTTTATGTCCTTTTATTTTGTGAATCCCTTGACTGGTTTTTATAGACATACTTGATATTACTGCTTTTGTGCTTTCTACTTTTCTTACTCCTGCTTCTCATCTTTTCTTTCTACTCAAAGAATCCCCACTAATATTTCCTGTATGATTGGTTTTGTGGTGATGAACTCTTTTAAGTTTTGTTTTTCTGGGAAACTATGTCTGTCTATTCTGAATGATAGCTCTGCTGGATAGAGTATTCTTAGCTGTAGGGTTTTTTTTCTTTTAGCACTTTGAATTTCTGGCCTACAAAATTTCTGCTGAAAAATCAACAGATTGTCTTATGGCGTTTCCCTTGTATGTCATAGTTTTCTTTTCTCTTGCTTATTTTACAATTCTACCTTTATCACTACTTTTTACCATTTTAATTACTATGCATCTCGGTGCAGACCTCCTTGGGTTGATTTTGTTAGTGATTCTCTGCCTCCTGGATCTGGATTTCTGTTTCCTGCCCCACATTCAAGACATTTTCAGCTATTATTTCTTTGCATAAATTTTCTGCCCCCTTTTCTGTCTCTTCTTCTGAGATCCCTATAATGCAAATGTTGTTGTGCTTAATGGTATCACTGAGTTCCCTGAATCCATTCTCATTTTTTTTATTATTATTCTTTTTCTTTCTTCTACTCAGCTTGATTGCTTTCCATTACTCTGTCTCCCAGGTCACTGATCTATTCTTGTGCTTCCTGTAATCTACTATTTTTTCCCTTTAGTGTATTTTTAACTTCTAGTATAATTTTTTTAAGTTTATTTATTTTAAAAGAGGAGAGGGGGAGAGAGAGAGAGAGAGAGAGAGAGAGAGAGAGAATTCCAGGCAGGCAGGCTCCCCACTGTCAGTGTAGAGCTTGGTGCGGGACTTGAACTCATGAACCATGTGATCATGACTTGAGCCTAAATTAAGAGGCAGATTCTTAACTGACTGAGCCACTCAGGCACCTCTGTAGTTTTAATTTTTAATTAATATTGAGTTCATTATCTCTGCTTGGTTCTACTTTATATTTCCTATATCTTTGTTGAGGGCCTCACTGAGATCCTCCACTCTTTTTTCAAGTCCAATGAGTATCTTTATGACCATTATTTTAAATTTTCTATTAGACATATTACTTATCTCTGTTTTGTTTAACTTTCTTACTGTGGTTTTATCCTGTACTTTCATTTGGGACATATTCCTCTGTCTCCTCATTTTGTCTAACTCTCAGTTTCTGTTTCTATGTGTTAAGAAAGTCAGGTACATTTCCTTCTCTGGAAAGTAGTGGTCTTATGAAGAAGAGGTCCTATAGTGCCCTGCAGTGCAATGTCCCCTCTTCACCAGAACGTGGCACTTCAAGTGTATCTCCTATGTGTATTGTATGTACCATACTGTTGTGGCTGGGCCTCTTTTGCCTTCTGTCCTGTTGTCTGCAATGTTATGGATGGCATTTGGTCCCTGTGCTGTTAATGAGCCAACCTGGGGCCACCTTGGGCTTGAGTTGAATCAGACCAGATGTTTGCCAGAGCTACTGTCACACTAAACGCCAGGGCACTCTCCCTTTGTTTTCTTCTGAGAGACCTTGGTGGGCAGGGACTGCACTCAGACCAGATGTCTGCCTCCATACCACGGCTAGGGCTGCAGTCCTGTGTGTAGTTATCTTCCCCTCTTCCCAGTGCAGGAGTCACTTCGGAGTGGTGCTGGCCATTGTCAGGGCTGCTTGCATAATGCCACACTTGTTGCAGGCTTTGGGTGGACTCCTGCCAGAGGCAGGCTAGATGTGGCAGGTCTTCAGGAGAATGCACAGGTAGGGGTGCTGTTAGCAAAGAAGGTGGAGAGTGTTTGCACTGGTTTCCGCAGGTATTTGTGTATCTTGTGTATCTAGGCTGGGGAGTGGGGGAGGGAAATGTGCCCACTAGCTCTTTTGTTCTTGGAGAAATCTCCTGAAGATCCTGATGAAACAATTCAAAATAGAAGATCCTGTATGGATTTCAAAGTGTGTCTTTATTCTTAGGATCTCACTTATCTTTCCGTAATATTTATCTAGGTAAGATTTTGCAAATTTTTTTCTCACAAAAATAGCATAGATCTAGAAATGGAGTTGTGGGAATCCTAATTTAGAAAAAAGAAACCTGATTTCTGATCCTGAGGGTGGCCACTATTTTTTGTCACTGTCATCTGTCTTTTGGTTAACCTCAGTTTTCCTCATCAATAAAACCAAGGAGTTGTATCAGAGGCACGGTATTCAAACTGTGATCATGAGAGACCCAAAGGATCCTAGTGTGGGAACAAAACTGAGTAGCCTTCTGAGGCATGATCCAGGTCCCCTCCCTTCTTATAAATCCAAACTCTCCATTTTTTTTTCTCTTTTAAAATTGTCACTTTTCAGTGACATCTTTTAGCACTGAGTTTTCCTGATGAACAAATGAATGAATGGACAAATGTTTCTTGATGGCTCTAAAATGCCATAGGGGGCATCCTATTAGACCAGATTTTTGCCCTTCACATGAAAGAAGAAGCAGGCATATATTTGATACTTCATCTGTTAAAAGCAATTGAGTTTTTCTCTTTGATTATATTATTAGAAAAAAATGGGCTTTCTTCCAAACATCTTACCCCACTGGCTAATCACCTACTTTATAAACAATCAGTGAGTGTGGGGAAAATCTGGGGGCTGTTCAAATCTTGGTGCCTACTCTTCAAACCAAAAAAAGGAAAGTCTTGACCTCTTTTCTTAGCCATTATCACACTAACCTAAGAAGACATATGATTCTGAACAAATGTGTGTGCATATTTATGCATATGTATACTTTTCAGGATTTCGAAATAAGAAAAGAGAGGTGATGTCTTTATTCAGAAAAGGAAAGATTAGCGAATAGAACAGTGAAGAAATGTGATAATTAAAATGAGTTGTATAGGGGCGCCTGGGTGACTCACTTGGCTAAGCGTCTGACTTCAGCTCAGGTCATGATCTCACAGCTCATGAGTTTGAGCCCCATGTTGGGCTCTGTGCTGACAGCTCAGAGCCTGGAGCTGGCTTCAAATTCTGTCTCTCTCTCTCTCTCTCTCTCTCTCTGTCTCTCTCTCTCTCCCCCTCTCTGTCTCGCTGTCTCTCTCTGCCCCTCATCTACTCACACTCTGTCTCTCAAAAATAAACATTTTAAAAAAGTTTAAATGAGTTGTATAAATGCTCCTGAATTTGCTTTATATATGGTGAGTGTTCAATCAATGTTGCTGATACCGAAGTGATATTGAAAGCAGACAGCAGGGGTACTGCCACTTTATCAAGTGAAGTAAAACCTAAGGCAAACTGAGAGATAAAGATCTAGCCACAGTGATGAGTTCTTTCTTTCCTAGCTCTCCCTTTCCCATCTCAAGTTTAGACTTTGATTTACTCTCTGGCCCTGGTGATTTTAGATGTAGCCACACGAACTTGCTCTGGTCAATCTCTGTGAATAAGTAATGTGGACAGAAATGTTGAACACCAAAACCCTCATTTATAGAGTTTGCTGATTTCTGTGGTGTAAATCAGCGATGAATATGGATTTGGGAGTGATGTGCAGTACCATGCCATTGTATAGCATTTCCATCGTTTCCAACAGTAGATGTCAATAAATCCAACAGCTCAGATGATAGTAAAACAGACTAATTAATGGGTGATGAGTTTTGAGCATATATTTTTGTTTTTGATGTCATTTACTTAACCTTAAGTTACATACTTTAATTAACAACTCATTCACCAAATTCCCAGAAAATCAACACTGTCTCCTGGAAGTTGACACTAGACAACTCTGGCACGTTGCTACTTAAGCAGGAGTGAGCCCAGTCCCTCCGAACAAAAGCTTTAAGGAAAAGCCCATGGCTCACAGGTTTTCACTACTTCCCTCTCCTATCATAGCTAAAATGTTCCAGATAGAAGCTGCTGCATCAGCTCCGGTCCCAGGCTGAGGACAGTATGGAACAGATGGAGAGCAAGAAATAAATTTTGTTGTTGTTGTAAGTCAAGGAAACTTTGGGTTGGTTTTTACCACGGTGTTACTCTAGCCATCCAGAGCACACACTCAAACTGTATAACTTACAAGATTGTGTGAATAAACTTTAATTCCCCTGATAAATGGATTATGTTAGAGATTTCCCACACTCCTGAGTGGAGCATTATCCTCCGAAGTCTGGAAGAATAAATGGCAGAACCAAAACATTTATAGATTATTGATATATATTAAATGACAAGGCAAAAAATTCAATTTTCTCCCAAATTGCCAATCAGCTTGATTTTTCCTCATCTGGAAATTCGTCCTGAATTCTAATCTATACTTGGTTCACAGAAATTTGGGAGTCTACAAAGTAATGACTTCTCCTTTGATGATCATTATGTGGACTTTTTAAAATTCTCTGTATCTCTGGGTTTTTTTCCCTTTAATTTCCTGTTTCTTCAATACCTTGTTTTGCATCTTTGTCTCTGTGGCTCCTGCTAACTCTTCCAGGAAGCCCCAAACTAGATGTGTAGATAGTAAGTTACGTTAAGTCAGGGATCCTACCCATTTTGCTCACTATGTATTCTCAGTGCTTGGCAAATAATTGGTGCTCACTTATGTTTGTTAAAAAAAAAAACTACTGAAATAAAACACTTTTGAAATCCATTTACTGTCATGTATGTGGCGTTATATTTCTTCTTCTATATCACACTGAAGGGATTTGTGGATGTGTGTTAACCTAAACCATAAGTCCCTTGAGGACAGTGGCACTGTCGTCTTTCTGTATAAAACCATGGATATGCTTAGCACTCATAGCAGGAATTTAATAAATATTTGTTTTATTTGAGCACCCTCTAAACTTCTGGATAGAGCAATGAGATGTTCCCCATGGATTTAATTGTATTCAGAGTTGGACAGTTTGGGCTGAGGGCTTAGGAATGACAACAAGACTAAGAAAAGGTGTTTTGCTGATGATGGTGTATCATCATAAAATGTGTACAGAATTGGCCTGGTAGAAACTTAAAAGGGTACATGAATTCAGTATCATAATCACTTTGCATTTACATAGCACTTTGCAGCAAAATGAATTTCCAAGCAATTTGCCAAACATTTTTACAAAGGATCACTTGGCTGAGTCCCAAAGAGTGTCTTCTGGGGTGGGACCCTGCAGCTGTTCACAGAGTATATCGAGACGCCAAAGAGCTGGCTTACCGAGCTGTGCAGGGGAGACATGCTTATGGGAAGCTGCCAGGGACTGGCACAGCTCTTCTCCGAGGATGTCTATCCTCCTCCATTGTGGGGGCTTGTCTCCCACAGGAAATACTGCTATTTCCAAAAAACAACATGGGAGAAGGGTTTCTAAACATTTTAAACAGGCATATTACCCAGCTTAGGAAGAAAAAATAGGCAGAGTAATTGATTTCGTACCCAGAGGACAACCCGAGTCATTACAATTCAATCCAGCAAACATTTATTGAACACCTCAGGCAAATTCCTTAAACTCTCTGAGCCTCAGTTTCCTTACTTGAAAAGTTTTTCCCCCCCTCAGAGGTTATTATGAGGATTAAGTGAGTATAAATTAAATTAAATGAAGAATGAGCATAAAGGATTTAGCATACAGCATTCCACACATGCCTTTTACCTGGTGTTATTTTTATTATTATCACTGATTCTATATCTTAAATGCATCACTATGTGTAATTGGAAAAGAGTAATTAGGTTTTTTTCTTATAAATAGTATCTTATTTGTATTTTTTATAAGTAGCTTCCATGATGCCTTAAGATTATTTTTGTAAATTCAAGAATTGTTCAAAATCAGTCTTACCAAATCATGTATCCTCTCAAATCTTATAGAAACGTGAGCCTTTATTGCTGTTATATGTGGGATTATAGTTATGATCTAATGAGCAAGAAGTGTGACTGCATTTAATCATATCTAGCTAAATGCCATGCCACGCTCTACATTGTTGTACGTTTCAGGGCATGACGAAAACCCTGGAAAAATCAAAACAGGACCAAAACAGAATGCTCGATTCAAAAGTAATATACTACATATATGAATGAAAAAAACAGATGATTTTATTCAAAAGTATACTTTAGAAAGTCAAAGTCAATTAAATGTCAAAGAGAAATTGCAGCCCACAGAGTTAAACAGTCATGGGAGATTTTATTTAAGACTTGCAAAAGGGGAGTGAGGCTCTTGCAGCACTGGAGAGATGTGGAACTCAAGGCCACATAAACAAAAGGCCGTAGGGTTTCTAAGCACTGAGGTGGACTGTTGGAAGTACTGGAGGAGGTTGGGGGGAGGGTTGGTCAATGTGATTAGACCATTTCTTTTTGCTAATTGGTGCTTATTGAGTTGAAGTTAGTCTCCCGCTCTTTCATAGAGAGTGGGAGATAAGGACCCTATCTTTTTTTTCTTTTTTTAAGTTTATGTATTTATTTTGAGATACAGCGGGCACGTGAATGGGGGAGGGCAGAAAGAGAAAGAATCCCAAGCATGCCCAGCACTGTCAACGCAGAGCCCCACGTGGGACATGAACTCATGAATGGTGAGATCATGACCTGAACTGAAACCAACAGTCAGAAGCTTAATCGACTAAGCCACCCAGGCACCCCAGGACCTTTTTGATGACCACTTTTAAAGGGAGGACTCAGGTCATTGAAAAGGATATTCCTAGATTGTAAAACTGGCAAAAGGCTAAAAAAAGATAGAAATTTCAGAAGGGTAGAGAAAGAATTTATAATCACAAGTTTTCTAAAGAAAATGCTCTAACAAAAGGAAGTTCAGAGAATAATATGAAGAAAGCTTTCTAAAAGTTGGTCAAGCTAAGGGGGACATTAAATTCATCTTGGTCAGTACCCTCCCATAAAACTTGGTCATCTTTGCTCTCCAGAACTGCCTTAATGCAGTGAACAGAGTTCAAAGCATGTTAGCAAAAGGATATTAATTTTTTCTATATGCCTACTGATCATGCAACTGGTGAAAAGAACATGACGGATAATTGTATTGGCAGAAGTTACTACTTGGAATATCTCAATATTCACCTAGATTTATCTTAATTTATTCTAGAAATTAATCTATTTTTTTTCTTTTGCCGGAACATTTCCTTATTACAATTGGATTATCAATATATTAGAGAGGCATACTTGGAGTTGTTATAAAGTAAGGTGAATTACAGCATAAAATGCTTAAAGAATCCTAAGTCCCATTGATGGTTTTTATGAGTTCCATATTTCCCTGTATATTCAGAAGGGGCATAAGTTCTAGTGTCTCAAAATATGTAAAGACATAGCAAATCTTAAAATTTTAGCAGGTGTTTTGTAATTTTTTTCTAATTAATAGAGATTTGAATGGGGCACGTAGATCTCACAGGCACTTTGTAGAGTTCGACCCTGAGAGTTAGTTATCTCAATTGAAGCTGAACCTATTTTACTGAAGCCTGGAAAAGGGAAAAGGCCAACTGTAAAGTGCTTTAATTTTTTTCTATATGGCTTTGCAAAGTACTCAAGAAAAGTCATTGTCATTGGACATTTGGCATGATTCTGCTGTTGTTTCAGATTCAGACAGATAAATGAACGGTAACACAGTCATCTTGAAAGAGGGAAAAATTGACAAAGGGGAAGTGAATAATTCACATCTAGCTGTGAATGAAAATAGTCTAAAGCCACAGCTAACTAAGCCACATGCTTGTTTTCCAGTGTTGGCAACCGTGGTCAATAACCAGTCACAGCTAAGAAAGCAGCGTGTGCTTTCTCCAATGTTGGCAATTCCAGTCAATAAAGTATAATTGGAACCTGCCAAGAAGGTAGTGTGTCAAAGGTGTATTTAAGCAGAAACTCAGATGTTGGACTGTTTGTATAAAAATTGAGCACATAGTCTAATTATAAGTTTCAGAACTTTAAAAAGTTTGAACATTGTAAATCTGCCATGTGAGTGGCTTGCACTGTTGTAAGATGACAGTCACATCAATAGAGCTCAGTCAGAATACAGGAAGAAGTGTCAACATTACAAAGAAGGGCATTGCTTTCAGTAAGTAATTAAAGGGAGGGTTGAGAGAAAATAGCCTGTTATTAGTTATAACTAATATGATAGGAATAACTACTATAATAGTTAACTGGTATGATTAATTATCAGTAGTTATCCCCTCTGATGAGAATCAGCACAAGGATTAAAATATCATTTCAGCTTATCTCCTTTAAACATAGCCAAGTGAAAATCAGGCTTTTTGTGTTAAGTCAATAAACAGAAATGTTATTCTTTGGCTTGTTAGGTGCTCGCTCTGCTGTCGTGGACTGTGATACAGGCTACTTAATTCAAACTTTCTTGACACTCAACAAAAGAATATATGATATTAAAAAAAGAATTGAAACCAGGCACAATCCACTTCACTGTTGCTTGAGTAGGTAGAGTATAGAATAAAAGTTAAGTCAGTACTAAAGATCATAGACACTTTGGTAATCATAATTACCCTTTCTTGTGACCAAAGAAATTCGGTCCAGTGGCTTCAACAAAATCACTGTGCGTCTTTCTCTGGCAGTTTCGCTTATGAGGCTGAAAAAAAAATGTTAAATTTGTATATCTGAACTCTGCCCTGCGCTGGGAATCAAAAGATTTCCCTCGGTAGATGTGTCATTCAAAGAATACATTTTATTACTAATAGTACAAATCAAGGATACAGACTGATGAATGGACGAGTTTGTTCAGTTGAATAAATGAAGTAGTGTCTAGGATCACTTTCTTCCACATAACTTAGCAGGCAAAATTGCATTAATCATTCTAGCATTTCCATAGAGTAATCTCAAATTTTCCTCCATGTCATTTTGCTGATAGATTGGGCCCTCGTCTGTAGTGAGTGCTGCTTTGGAGAGGAAATTTTTATTTATAGCATAGATAAATTTAACATCCATTATTATAAAAAGGCCAAAAAAATGTTTGCACATTTTTCTCTTATTTGCATCTCAACTCATATCAGATAATTAGGCAAACAATCACACGGGACAAGGTCCACTTTGCTGGGTCATAGCCCAGGCAGGCACCACTCCTCTCAAAGCCCTCCTCTCCCATTTCCATTTTTGGTAAAATGACAAACAGCCCTTAGAACATAGTGGAACATGAACACATTTCAATTGAACCTGATTCTTCTTTTTTATGTTAACGAACATAAGCCTTATGATGATCAAATGACTGTTTTTTTAATACTTTTGTTTTCAGAATTATTTACTGCACTTCCTCCTGGAAAATTTATCAAGTTAGTCAAGTTTTAAATGAAAACTCTATGTATATTTTTACTTTTTCCTATGTCACCATTTAAAATACAATAACCAGGAGAATCAGAATCAAGCTAAGTTTTCCACAATGCATGGTGACCTGTAACCCTTTAAGTCTGAATTAAAAGGTAGAATTGAATCAGGATTTAAGGTGGTATGGTGGTGACTTTAGAATTCCAAAAAGATGAAATTGATTTTTAAGATTGCTCTCTGGGGCGCCTGGGTGACTCAGTGGGTTGAGCAACCGACTTCGGCTCAGGTCATGATCTCACGGTTTGTGAGTTTGAGCCCCATGTCAGGATCTGTGCTGACAGCTCGGAGCCTGGAGCCTGCTTCAGATTCTGTGCCTCCCTCTCTCTCTCTGCCCCTCCCCCACTCATACTCTGTCTCTGTCTCAGAAATACATAAACATTAAAAAAAATTTTTTTTAAAGATTGCTGTATATACCCGGTATATTCTTCACCCCATTTACATAGTCTGCAGAATGATCCCAATGAACATTCATTTTAATATGTCACCATGGGCACAACAGTTTACCAAGGCCATTTCAGGCTTTTATGATATTCCATGTTGGGGAGTTTTGTGATGAACTGCATAAAATAGCAACCCCTCTGACTTTTCTCATCTTCTTGTCTTCTTGACTCACGGTCTGGTCTAATTATTTGTTCAAGTCGGAAAGCCTCTGGCCATATGATAAGGTATAGTAGTACAGAGTCACTCACTATGAGTTGGGTCTTTGCAAGATTAGAAACTTGGATGTAGTGGGGCACCTAGGCAGCTCAGTTAAGTGCCCAACTTGGGCTCAGGTCATGATCTCACAGCCCTTGAGTTCAAGCCCCGCGTCGGACTCTGTGCTGACAGCTCAGAGCCTGGAGCCTGCTTCAGATTCTGTGTCTTGCTCTCTTTCTGCCTCTGTGCCTCTTCCCCGCTCACACTCTGTCTCTCTCAAAAATAAATAAACGTTAAAAAAAGAAGAAACTTGGATGTAGTAATGTTGTATGGATGTATGTACAGAAAATAGATCAGGAGACATGGGCTCTTTCTCATTGTGCAACTAATCGGTCACAAAATATAAACAAGTCACTTTAGTTCCCAAGACTCAGTTCCCCCCCCCCAACCCTACATCCCCCTGATTCTGTACTTTTTGCATCAAGTCTTCGATTCTCAAGTGTTAGCCAAAATATGCAGTCACAAAAATAAGCCATTAGGAGATTAGACTGGTTTATTATTTTCCTCTCATCCTGTACTTTCCGGCTTATCTGTGTCTGCCTCTGCTGATGTCAATTTCTGAGGGAAAACTGCATATCCTCTTAAAATAAACATTTTCTGAGGGCATGATATTTCTGATAAGTGTCTAAATTAGATCAGTTATTTTTTTTAATACTCTTCAATACTCTGCTTAAAAAAAATAAGACATATTGTGCTGAGCACTTTGATTTAGAAATGCAAATGATATTGAAATTCTTCCTCTCCTAAGGGTAAAAAAAGCTATTAACCACCCACTTGATTATTGGCTCTAGTTAATAGCTACAGTAAATGAACATGACAGATAGCACCAAATTTCAGTGTTCTAACATTTTTACATAGACAAAGTTGGCACATTAAACCAAAATCCCCAATAAATTAACCCATGTTACTCACATACTCCTCAAAAGCAAAAATGTGTTTCTTTGAGTGTGTTCTAATCGTGCTGACATTTACGTGAATCAAAACATGGAGATTTATTCTAGGCACCCCCATATACTAGATGCATGACTTTAGACAAGATATTTGGCCTTTCTCACTTCAATTTCCAGAGATGAAATGGGGATCTTAAAGGGTAATTTCAAGTTTCAAATGAAGTCATATGTATTGGAGTATTTTGAAAACTGCAAAGTACTGTGTAAAGAAATATTACTGTTTTTGTTTATGTCAGCAATTTGAGTTATTTATTACTCCTATTGGCATGAGAAATTTTCATTCTCATGTCCTCCATCATGTTTCCATAAATAAAACATCTTCCTTAAATCTGAATTCCCTCTCTTAGTAAGTATGCTATTTCTTTGCTGAAGAATCAATTTTTTGAAGGAATAGTCCTCAAATATTCACTTAAAATTTTCCAAAATGGCTGCCTAAGTCCTAGGTCCAATCAACTCCTTTCTAGTTCCCCAAATCAGCTTTGGACATGTGTGACCACACCATCCTTGAAGTTCCTCCTTTGGCTTTCATAGTACTGAAACTGTGAACTTTATTCATTCATTCATTCATTCATTCAAATACTCACTCATCCAGTAATTCAACAAATATTTACCTTTTCTGTGGTTGGACACTGTTTCAAGATACAACAATGAATAGTGAACACAAGGGGGGAATCCCTACCCCCACGGAGCTTACATTCCATGGAGACAGACAATAAACACAGAGATATTTACAACAATTGCCTGAGTAGTGCCTTTGGCTACTACCCATGTCGAACACACTGTTGCTGCTGACCTCAGAGAGAATTTGGAAGGTGACACAGAGAGGAATACCACATACTCACTGCCTGCAGTCCTTCATTCTGAGTCTTACTGGCCCTTCCTCTGTTTCTACTCCCCTTAAATGGGCATTATGTGATTGGTCTTGGTGATCCTTTTCTCCCTTCAAGTTTTCTTAGTTTTTTTGTTTTTTTAAACAATTTCCATTGCTACATTAGATCTTTATGACCTGTCAGCATGTTGAAATCCTTTATTTGAGAAGCTGGACTGTAACTCAACTGAGAGTACTAATCCCATTTTAATTATGAAGTCCACTCATGATAAACGATGTCCATAACTTGTGCGTAAGGTTTTTTTTTTTTTAACGTTTAAAATGACATTGTTTTTCTCTAAATGTGTATCTAGCTTATATTTGTTAAGGAAAAAGTTTAGATACTGTAGACTTAAAGTAATCTCTCAAAAAAAAAAAAAGGAGTGAGAGAGAAAGAAAGAAAAAAATTATCGAAAATATCAGCTCTCGAACAAGAGTGTCTGTTTTTTATTTCTCTGGGCTCAATTTATGTCTTTGTCAACATACATTCCAAAATGTATGCGTATTTTTCTGCCTTCTGGTAAATGATAACAACATCCAACTCCTTGCATCTCTGTTCCACTCTTGACACAGAAACACAGCCCACCTCACCTCTCACACACTCACAGCCACACTGCGGCCCTCAGTGACTTTGACCCTGACACTCACACTGTCCTGCATCTGTCCCTTCAAGGAATGATCAAAACCAGAATTAGAGGTACAGATCCAGTGTGATTGTCTTCCCTGTTTTTGTGTGCTCCCGAAAACAATTTTGAAAAATCTATTATCTTCACAAACCTTTCTGAGTTATCTGAAATGTTTATTATAGTTTAAATAATTGCAAACAATGTAATTTCTGCTATACTGTAATATTGACAGTTAAGACAAAACAGGACGTTACTCTTCTCAACGTGTTCAGTGAAATAAAAATCTAAGTATCTCAGCAACGTGTAATCCATTAGGGTTCCTTTAAAAAGGCATGAACAAGTTCTTCTTCAACAGTTGTTTTTCTTTCTCCTGTACTCATATTATCATTCTAACCCCCCATAGAAATTTATGCTAATAAAATACATATTTATACCTTGAAAAATTTAAAAACAACTTTATCAGTTTAGTGGCAAATGCATATATATAACGTGAAATTAACCTTCTAAAAAGTTTCCATGACTGCAAGACCCTAAGTGGATTTTCTTCTGGATTGAATTAGCATTACAATTATTATTGGCACTAAATTAATCAAAGCCACACATATATATCTTATATTCTTTGATAATTAATGTTTTAAGATAAAGTTTTGTTGCAGATTCTTTCCTTAATAGAATGGTGGGATCCCCGAGTCCGCACTGGCTCATAAATCTTTGGATGAATTCCTTCTTATATAGAGAACAGTTCTGCATCAATTCCACTCCTTTTTATTGTTATGGAGTATGTACTGAGAAACATTATTCAAATAAATGGTTAGCTAGGAATAAAAGGAATGTTGTTAGTGGAAAGCCACTCAATTCTTTGAACTTCTTCCAAGCTATAGGTCAAAAATAACGTAGTAGCTATCTTCAAAACCTATTTTTAATAATCTAGCAGCTGACAGTTTGACTAAGTCCTCTTTCAATTTTGTTGGAAGCAAAATAATAAAAATGATCTGCTTCGTAAAGGATCATTGTAAAGTACCTGGGCATTAGAATAATTTGCTTCTCTACATGGATAATATTTTCAATTGTTCCTAGTATCCCACCCCAATTTCTGGCCCACCAGTACTTATATTCTTGTGCCATGCATCATATTACACTTAGGGATGGGTGAGAAGAATGTCTTTGTGATTCATAGGAAGTAGATGGTGAGAGAGATGCTCTTGCCATTAGGCTCAGTTTTGGCAGGTCTGGTTTAGGAAGGAATTTGTCTAAAGGCTCAAGATGTGGAAATGTTTTCACATAAAGCTTATCTCTGCTCAGGTATCCCTCAGAAAGGCCTCATGTAGGGGGTGCCTGTGTGGCTCAGTCAGTTAAGTGTTTGACTCTTGATTTCGGTTCAGGTCATGATCTCACTGTTCACGGGAATGAGCCACTCTTTCCCAAAATAAATAAATAAATAAACTTAAAAAAAAAAAAAAAAGAAGGACTCATGTGCCTTATTTGAGGCCTAGAGGATCGGAGACCAGAAACCGTATCTCTGTATGTGGAAAGTGAATGGAGGCCTGAAGTCGGCCGTTGGTGGGCAGAGAATGAACGTGAGATGTAGGAAGACTGTCCTCAAAGTCTTGCGTGTTCAGCTGAGGGAGAAGAGACCATTTTTCTAGTCTAAGTCTCCATGGGATTGACAGCCAAAGTTCAGCACCTGTAACACACCTACACATGACCAAAAGCATGAGTTCGATTGGCATTGCTACTGGAGTTGTTACATAATTTGATAGAAATTTTAGAAGAAATAAAGCATTATAGATTGTAGTTCTCTAAATTCACTTTCCCTGTAGCACAGTAAACAGGCAGCATTAAGTCTGTTTCTATAACTTCATAGCCTGCAAAAACAAGCCAAAATTGAAGGTAAAATAATCTATGTATATTAAAAGAGAAAATGTGTTTTCAGTTAGTCAAACACATTATGCTAGCATGACTCTTCTGATGAAATCTGGGAGAAAAAAAGCTTAAAAAGTGAATGCCATTGAAAACTTGGAAATCTTAAAACTTTCTTCAAGAAGGACTTGAAAGATTAATTTAATTTTTCTTCCTAAGTGCGATAAGTGCATTTAATATTCCTCCTCTTTAGATGGAGATTGGCATTAGAAGGGCAAGGGTAATGAAAATGCCAACAAAAAAAAGTTATGAAATCCAGTTTTTACTTATACTAAGGTTTTCTCTAGTAACAATATAGGGTGTCTCCAGAAGCTGAATTGATTCTTTCAAGTTGCAAAAGTTTAATATGCTGTCCTAAAAGGTATACTCTGCCAACGTTTAATTACCCATAGACTCTACATATGTAGTTTTGGGACTAATCCTTTAAGTATTAGCACCTTCCACCGCAATATGGAATGAGCTAATTGATTCTGTTGTGAAATTTATATGTATTTGTAATAATATGAAAACTATGTAATAACGTTAAAGCAAACCAAACTCCTTGGGAACATTCATAAATTATATTTTTTAGTTATCTACATGGTTTAGGCTAATGTGAGATATATCCTTTAGAGCTCAGTAAAATTGTACTTAATATGTTAATTTCAGCTTTGACCTAAAATGTAATCAGTGGTTTTATATAATTCTTTTTAAATGTGGGAATTAATGGTGGATGACATTCCTGGAATTTGCACTGTGAATTGAAATAACATGAATCTAATAGGAGTTTTCATAAGAAAATGGTATTATGAGGGGCGCCTGGGTGGCTCAGTCGGTGGGGCATCCAACTTCCGCTGAGGTCATGATCTCATAGTCTGTGAGTTCGAGCCCCACATCAGGCTTTGTGCCCACGGCTCAGAACCTGGCGCTTGCTTCAGATTCTGTCTCCCTCTCTCTCTGTCCCTCCCCTGCTCATGCTTTCTCTCTCAAAAATAAATAAACATTTAAAAAAAAATTTAAAGAAAATGGTATTATAAGTCATATATCCCTAACAAGGGCTCAGTGGCTATAATAGAAAGAAATGAAAGCTTCATATCCTAACCACCCACATATAGTTTCCCAAATGTTCATAAAATCACCAATTTAGTAATCAATCACATAAAATTATTTGTTGATGAATCAGCATGATGTTCAATGAAGCACTGCTTCACTTCTTCAGAATACCTTCCTTTTTACTAATTAATACCTGTTAGAAGGGAGAGACGCATTAGGGCCTTGGAATTGGGAGGGCTTCTTTAGGGGAAAAATATGTAGGAACGCTAGATGAGACGACTGGGGAAACATACTCACTTTTTTTTACATTTCATCATTCTTATTAATTAATCACTGTAAAGTAATACTGCTTATTTCCTTTTTTAAAAAATTTTATCTGAGTACAGGTGACACCCAATGCTACATACATGGCGATTCAACTTCTCTGTTATGCTACGCTCACCGCAAGTGTCGCTACGGTTTGTCACCACACGACACTATTACAATGCCAGTAGCTGTGTTCCCTATGCTGTGCCTTTTATTCCCCTGACTTACTAATTGAATAACTGGAAGCCTGTATCTACCCCTCCCCATCGCCCATTTTGCCCCCTCCCCACCTTCTCCCTCTGGCAACCATCAGTTTGTTTTCTGTATTTACAAATCGGATTCTGCTTTTTGTTCCTTTGTTTATTCATCTGTTTTGTTTTTTAGATTCCACATATGACTGAAATCATGTAATATTTGTCTTTCTCTGACTTATTTCACTCGGCACAATACCCTCTAAGTCCATCTGTGTTGTCAGAAATGGCATGGTCTCATACTTTTTAATGGCTACATAATATTGCTTATCGCTATATCAAATATGCCGTAACGTATGCATTAGTTTCATCCTTCACAGTAAACTTCTTTTGAGACTGAAGAATTATTCAGGTGGCCCTAGATTATTTGGGAGAACTATCTTTTAAATTTCCTTGACACAAGAAAACTAGAAGCACTTTTTGATATCACTCTTCTACAAATTCTCTCATAATTCATTTCATGGAATTTTGCTCTTGTTGGTATATTTTCCTCTCCTTCACCAATCCCCAGGATACTTGGGAATCTGAAGTACCAAAAGACACAATGCCCTGTAATCCTGTGTAGGCTCTTATCAAGTTGTCCTTGGAAGATGTCTGCTTTCGATAAAAATAGCAAAAAAAACTAAATCAGTGAATAGCGCAAGATCACTGAAGGCCTCATGCTCCTGATTTTATGCCTCTCCTGTTTTGTCCTCCTGTTCTCCTGAGAATTTCTTATGGTTAGCTTCCCACTTGTCTTTCTTAGGTAAAATCAGGTTCTTCACTAGCTCTGTATTTCTTGGCCAGTCATTTGAATTCTAGGTATTTCTCACCTGCTCTCCCTCAGCTGTGGCTTTTGCTTCCTGGTAACTTTGAAACCCACCATTCATTTTCATTATAGCACCTCGAGCAGTTTCAGTACATGGTGATACTTATGAAATATTTATTGGATAAACTTAAGAATGAACTCATTCATAGCCTTCCATTCCATTAATATTGAAAGAAGAGGGGAGAGAAACATTTTCTTGGTACATTACTATCTTATTTTTTTTGGCAGACTCCTCCTCTCCTCCTTCTCCCCCTCCTCCTCCTCCTCCATCATCTTATTATTATTATTGTTGTTGTTGTTGTTGTTGTTGTTGTTATTTTGAAAAGTAGAGTCACCAATGGCTTCTCTTGGAGGATCTCTTCCCAAACAGTTGCCTCCCATGCCCACAGAAATTTCCAAATTGAATACTCTCTTCTTTGCTGATGATAGTCCATGGCTCTATTGTCAGCCAGCTGATTAGAGCATGGCCAAGTAGGAGTTGTATAATTGCCCCTAAACTTAAGTGAAATCAGGTTCTTCACTAGCTCTGTTTCTTGGCCAGTCATTTGGACTCCAGGTATTTCTCACCCGGAGGTGAGGTATAATTGCCTCCTTAGGACTTTTTCTGAAAAGGTTCAGGCTGGCACTTTGCAAGATAAAGTAAAGAATGGGAATTTCCATGGAAATATACTGGTGCTTTGAGCCACGGGGATTCTAATGTAGGGTTCATCAAGAAATAGCATGACTTTGACCTCAGCTGCAGCAACTTCTTACTCGACATGTCTCCAAAGGCAAGAAAATAAAAGCAAAAATGAACTGTTTAAACCTTATCAAGATAAAACTTCTGCACAGAAAGGAAACAATCAACAAAACTAAAAGGCAACTGATGACATGGGAGAAGATATTTGCAAATGACAAATCGGATAAAGGGTTAGTATCCAAAATCCATAAAGAACTTACCAAACTCACCACTCAAAAAAACAGATAATCCAGTGAAGAAATGGGCAGAAGACATGAATAGACAGTTTTCCAAAGAAGACATCCAGATGGCCAACAGACACATGAAAGATGCTCAACATCACTCATCGTTAGGGAAATACAAATCAAAACCACACTGAGATGCCACTTCACACCGGTCATAGTGGCTAAAATTAACAACTCAGAAAACAACAGATGTTGGCAAGAATGTGGAGAAATGGGAACCCTCTTGCGTTGTTGGTGGGAATGCAAACTGGTGTAGCTGCTCTGGAAAACAGTGAGATGGTTCCTGAAAAAGTTAGAAATAGAATTACCCAATGACTCAGCAATAGCACTACTAGGAATTTATCCAGAGGATACAGGAGAGTTGATTCATGGGGTCAGATGTACCCCAGTGTTTATAGCAGCACTATCAACAATAGCCAAATTATGGAAAGAGCCCAAATGTCCATCAGCGGATGAATGGATAAAGAAGATGTGGTTTAAATATACAATGGAATCCTACTTGGCAACGGGAAAGAATGAAATCCTGCCATTTGCAACAACATGGATGGAACTGGAGGGTATTATGCTAAATGAAATAAGTCAGTTGGAGGAAGACAGATATCATATGTTTTCACTCACATGTGGAATTTGAGAAACTTAACAGAAGACCATGGGGGAAGGGAAGGGAAAAAACTAGTTTCAAACAGAGAGGGAGGCAAACCATAGAGACTATTAAATACAAAGAACAAACTGAGGGTTGAGGGAGGACTGGAAGAAGGGGGAAACCGGTGATGGACATTGAGGAGGGCATTTGTTGGAACGAGCACTGGGTGTTGTGTGTCAGCAATGATCCATGGGAATCTACTTCTGAAGCCAAGAGCACATTGTGTATACTGTATGTTAGCTAACTTGACAATAAATTATATTTTAAAAATAAAGAAAAGTGATAAATAAAAAAGGAAATAAAATGACTAATGTGAATCTCTATGTGTGCTAATAACTATATTATCCATACGCTAGATGACATCAGTGCTGCTGGCAGGAAGGCATATTCCTATTTGTGGAGAACTGGAGAGGGAGAGAGATAAAGATTAACACAAAATTCATATCCATGTGTTGTGCATCAAAAATTACCAAAACACATTATGGTATTTGTCTATTTTCCTGTATCTATCAGACATATTTTAATATTATTCACCTCCTACCATATGCCAGCTCCTTACACTAGGCATCTAAAGTTATACATGTTCATTAGAGAATGAGTGAGAGTGATTTGGTTTTACTTTCTTGAAAACACCACATCCCCTTACTTTCAAGGCAGACAGTGTGTATTCCAAAGCAGAAACATTATAAATATGCTAGTTCCACTGCACAGAGGCTAGGATTCATAGCTTTTACCAATGTGGATTCTCACATCAATGACTCATATTGAAAGTCATCGCTAAAATGTTTCTTCTAAATGAAGTAATATTTAAACTATAATATCTGACTGAGGAAGATGACTATTCCCTGATGAGATACTTGGGGATCTTATTTTACATTCTGTATTCACATTTGAAAACTTACATTTGGGTAAAGTTTAGAATGTCAAGCAGACTGCATATATAAAAGGCAATATCACCAAGACCTCATGATGATGGAGCAAGGTAAAATTAAAATGATGTTCTGATCTATTGGGTAAACACATTAGAAAGCCCTCTGAAATACGTATTTAACTAGCAGAAAGAGCTGTTTTGTTCCAACGATGAGAAATATCCATTCTGTGTGTGTGTGTGTGTGTGTGTAATTTATTTAAGTGCTATTTGGAACTCTTCCAAAATGAATAATAATATTTACTTACTAACTTCTGTGGCAGTTTTACTTATGTTTTAAGGAATAAAATTAAATACAGAAACTGGATCTAGGTAACATTGAATTTGTGACATAATGTGACAAGCACTAACAGAGCTGGCAAGAACTGACGTAGACCTTAACTCACTTCACTTCCTATGCCCTCATTTTGTTTTTAAGTGTTGTACAGCCTCAATGATACTTAGACTTAGCTTTGGAAATTCTGCAGTTACAGCTATCAGGTATGCAAATTAGGTCTGTTCGTTTTCTCCCAGACCCAACAAGTGCAATCAGTTTATGGCTTGCAAATGCTTCATAAGCCTCATGCTTTTCTAGGGGGTTTCTAGCTAATAAGTAAATTACATTTTTAAAAATAGGCTGAATTTGCATCATGATGGTGCTACAAACATTTGTCATCCACATAGGGAATATGTCTCCTTCAGGCTCTGATTTGCAATTCATGATTGTTTTCTGTCTTATCCTTGTTCTCTCTCAATGGTACAAAATGGAGAGAAGATGGTTTTAGAGCATACACATTTTAATCAACATTCAAACTGAATTGGATGGCCTAAAGGTTTTCTGTTAGTATACTCAGTAACTCATTTCCAAGCCACCGTTAAGCAACAGTTGAAACAATAGATGACTTCTTGAAAGAAAGTGTGAAAATTTCATTCAGGTCATGCACATCAAACTAAGCAATGACCCAGCAATTCTAGTCCTAGTTATGTACTCAAAAGAAGTGAAAATATATGCCATACAAAAATTTGTACATTAATGTAATTCAAGGTTAACACTATTTAAAGAATTTTTATATAACCCCATGGCTAAATAAAGCTCTAGTTAGCTGATAAAGAATTGTATCTCTAGCTCAGTAATTCCTCTGTAAAACTTACAAATATGGTAGTAGGAATTTATTAGTTAAAGGCACTTCTGTCTTTCATGCAGCTTTATTGAGATACAATTTATATACCATAAAGTTTACTGGTAAATGTAAATGGTATTTGAAGTGTAAATGTCAGTGGTATTTCGTATATCAGTACAGTATTGGGCAACTGTTTATGTCTCTGAAATTTAATTGTAGAACATTTCCATCACACAAAAAGGCTTGTACCTGTTAGCAGTCACTCTCCACCCCCAAACTCTGTTTCTTCCATCCTTCACCCTGGCCCCTGACGACCACTAACTGCATTCTGTAACTATCGATGTGTCTGTTCTGAACATTTTGTGTATAAATGAAATCACATGTTCTTCTGTGACTGACTTAATGTAGTTTCAAAGTTCATCGGTGTAGCATAATGTTATTTCAAAGTTCATCAATGATGCAGCATCTTGGAATCTCATTCCTTTTAATTGCTGAATAATATTTTACTGAATGGAAATACCACATCTAGTTTATCCATTCATCAATTGATGGAAATAAATTGACAAATGATTAAACTAAATGTTTCCAGGTTTTGGCTAAGGTACTTCTATAAACATTAATGTACACATTTTTGTATGGCATATATTTTCACTTCTTTTGAGTACATAACTAGGACTAGAATTGCTGGGTCATATGGTAGTTTTATGTTTCCAAAGTGGCTGCCATGGTACATTCCCATCAGCGATATGTATGAGGGTTCCAATTTCTCCACATCCATGTCAGTGCGTGTTATTGTCTGTCTCTTTTATTAGAGCCATCCTAGGGGTGTGAGTAATATCTCAATTTGATGTTCTTTCTGTAGCAACTAATGATGTTGAGCATCTTTTCATGAGCTACTTGGACATTTTATATCTTTTTTGGAGAAATGTCTATTTAAATCCTTTGCTTTTTTTTTATTGGGTTGTTTGTCTTTTTGTTGCTGAGTTTTAGGAGTTTGGTATATATTCTGAATACGAGACCCTTATTGGACATATAATTTGCAAACATTTCCGTCTAGTTGTTAAGTTGTGTCTTCACTTTCATGACAATGTCCTTTGATACACAAACCTATTAATTTTAATGAAGCCCAATTTATTTTTCTTTCTTTTGGAATCATATCTAAAAATACATTGCGAAATCAAAGGTCATTAAGATTTACCCTATGTAGGTTTTTCCAAGAGCTGTATAGGTTTTGATCATATTTAGGTTATTCAGCCATTTTGAGAAATTTTGGTGCATGTTCTGAGGTCAGGTCCAACTTCCTTGTTTTTCATGAGGACATCCAGTTGCTCCAATACAGTCTGTTAAAGACATTATTCTTAATCCATTAAATGGTATTCACATCCTTGTAAAAACCAACTGACCATAAACATGTATGTTTATTTCTGGTCTTTCAACTCTGTTTTATTGATTTAAATGTCTATCCTCATGCCAGTACCACAGTTTTGATGATGATGATGATGATGATGATGATGATGATGATGATTGTGAGAAAATACATGAGATCTACCCTCTTAACAAAATTTTAAGTGTTCAATACATATTGTTAACTATGTGCATATAGTTGTACAAAAGATCTCTGAAACTCTATCATCTTGCATGACTGAAACTCTATGTCCTTTGATTAGCAACTCCCCATTTCCCTCTCCTTCACAGCCCCAGCAACCACCATTTTGGTTTCTGCTGCTATGAGTTTGACTACTTTTAGATACTTCATGTAAGCAGAATTTTGTAGTATTTGTCCTTCAGTAACTGGCTTATTTCACTTAGTATAATGTACTCAAGGCTTATCCAAGTCGTTGCATATGGCAGGATTTCCTCCTTTTTTAAGAATGAATAATACTCCATCATATGAACAAACCTCATTTTGCTTAGCCGCTCATCAGTCAATGAACATTTAGGAAGCTCCTACCACCTGATTATTGTGACTAATGCTGCAATGAACATGGGAATGCAAATATCTCTTCCAGACCTATTTCCAGTTTGGGGGAGGGGGGTATTAAATACCTAGAAGTGAGATTGCTGGATAATACCACAGTGTTTTGATTACTTTAGCTTTGTAGCAAGTTGTACTTTTTGAAATCAGAAAATGCAATTGCTCCAAATTTGTTTCTTTTTTTCAAAATTGTTTCAGCTCTTTGGGTCCTTGCAATTCCATATGGATTTGAGGACTGGCTTTTCCATTTCCACAAGGAAAAACTATTAGAATTTTAATAAGGTTTGCAATGAATCTATAAATTACTTTGAGTAGTACTACTATGTTAACAATATTAAGTCTTCCAGCACATGAATGCAGGATATCTTTCCATTGATTCAGGTCTTTAATTTCTTTCAACAATGCTTACTAGTTTTCAATGTAAAATTCTATCATCTTTTTGGTTAAATTTACTCCTAAGTATTTTTTTCTTTTAGATACTATTGTAAGATACTATACTATTGTAAATGAAATTGTTCTTTTTTCTTTAAATATTTTTATTTGTTTATTTTGAGAGAGAGAGAGAGAGAGAGAGAGTGCACGTGAGCGAGCAGGGGAGGGGCACAGAGTGAGGGAGAGCAAGAATCCCTAGCAGGCTCCATGCTGACAACACAGAGCCCAGCTCAGGGCTCAATCTCGTGAACCGTGAGATCATGACCTGAGCCAAAATCAAGAGTCAGACACTTAACCGACCTAGCCACCGAAGCACCCCTGAAATTGTTTTCTTATCTTCCTTTCTCAGATTGTTTATTGCTAGTGTTAAAAACTCAATGGATGTTTGTGTGTTGATCTTATACCTTGCAACTTTGCTGAATTCATTTATTCACTCCAATAAGGTATTATTTGTGAATGCTTGGGATTTCCTAGATGTAGGGTCATGTCATCTGCAAATAGAGATAGTTTTAGTTCTTCCTTTTCAAATTGACAACTTGTATTTCTTTATCTTGCTTAATGACTCTAGCTAGAGTTTTCAGTACTATCTTGAAAAACAGTGGTGAAAGCAGGCCTTCTTGTCTTGTTCCTGATCTTAGGGGAACTCTTTCACCATTGAGAATGATGTCAGTTGTTGGTTTTTCATAAATGGTCTCTATTATGTTTAGGAAGTCCCCTTCTATTCTGGATTTTCCATATGTACTTATTATGAATGAGTGGTAGCTTTTGCTGTAAGCTTTTTCTGCATCAACTGAGATTACCATGTGGGTTTTTCTCCCTTTATTCTATGAATATGATTTATTATATTGATTTATTTTTCTTGTCTTGAACCTCCCTTGCATTCCTGGGATAAATTCCCCTTGGTCGTGGTGTATAATTTTTTTTTAATGTACTGTTGGATTCAGTTTGCTAGTATTTTGTTGTTCATCTACTATTATAAAGGCATATCTGTCTACAGTTTTCTTTTCCTCCTATGTCTTTGTCTGGCTTTGCTATCAAGTAATGCTGGTCTCTAAGAATGAATTAGGAAATGTTCCTTGTCTTCTGTATTTTGGAATAGTTTAGGAAGGATTTTGCTAATTCTTCTTTACATGTTTGATAGAATTCACCAGTGAAGCCATCTGGTCCAGAGTTTTTCATTGTTGGCAGGCTTTTGATACCAGTCCAACCTCTTTACTTATTATAGATCTTTTCATATTTCCTAATTTTTCATGATTTAGCCTTGGTAGGTCATATTTCTAGTAATTTGCCTCTTTCATCCAGGTTATCTAATTTGTTGGTGTGTTCATTAGTTTTCTTGGCCACCATAACTTACCACCAGTGATTTAAAACCACAGAAATGTATTCCCTTACAGTTCAGTAGGCCAGAAGTCTGAGACCAAGGTATTGGCAGAATTGATTCTTTTTAGAGGCTCAGAGGGAGAGCTGATCCCACACTTCTCTCCCACCTTCTAGGAGAGGAAAGATCTCAAATCAATAACTTAACTTTATACCTTAAGGAACTGGAAAAAGAACAAACTGAAACTCAAGTTTCTTCTCCATCCTAATCTTCATCATTTCCTTTCTTTTGCTAACTTTGCTTTTAGTTTGCTCTTCTTTTGTAAATCCTTTATGTACAACATGAGTTATTGATTTGAGATATTCTCTTTTAAATGTAGGCATTTATGGCAATAAGTTTTTATTTTTGTTTTCATCAGTGTTTTCATTTTTGTTCACCTAAGTGTTTTCTAATTTCCCTACTGGTTTCTTCTTTAACCTATTGGTTATATAAGAGTGTGTGGTTTAATTTCCACATGTTTGTGAATTTTCTGGTTTTCCTTCTGATACCAGTTTCCAGCTTCATGCTATTTATAGTCAGAGAAGATACTTTATATGATTATAACCTTTATAAATATCTTAAGGCTTGAGGTTTAGCAACACCTTTTTACTGAAATTTAGCGGTCTCTGTCTTTATTAAGCACTCTCCTGGCTGCCGTAAGTTGTTTTTTTGTTTGTTTGTTTGTTTGTTTGTTTGTTTGTTTGTTTTGTTTGCAACTAAATCTTCAAATTCTGAGAAAGCTGATTCTGTCATTTTTTGCTAGCTTACTGGTTGCTTCAGTGGAAGGACTGATTCTCAGCAGCCCCAACTCTACCATTTCTGTGATGTTGTCTGCCTCCTGTGCTTATCTTACAGACATCTATTTCATGACTTCCTTCAGAAGCCTTCCCTGGGGACCCTGCTTCCCCCTTCTACACTAAATGCCCTTTCCTGGGTTCCCTTTCCATGGCACTTCACCAAGACACATAAGTTTTTCCCTGAAGTGATCTGGAAATGAATGTAATCTGAGCATCCTGACATTGGTTTGAGATCTCTTTTATTCATCCCCATGAATACTGGATGAATGAAACTTGCATGACTGAACAAAGAAGAAAGAGATTTGAGTTCTCATGAACTTACTACAGAGCCTCTTTACAGGGTATAGACTGCTTTAAAAAATTAAAATTACTTAATATGAAACTACTTTGAATGGAATCTAATCTTTCTTGAGGACCTCAAGAAGATCCTTCAGAATTTCATGATACGTTAAGATGGGGAGTAGAAATACCTCATCATTTCTTACAACCCTAGGTTAGAAACTATGGAGAATGGCATGGAGTCTTGCTCAAAACACAGTTTTAATTTGTTCTGGTTAAATAGTTTACTTACATTAACTTGTTCGTCTTTTGGGAGCAGAAGAAGACAAATAGATTTATTTGATTATTTTGGCTGTATGATTTCCATAGAAACAAGCACTTACTAGGTATATGTTCATTGTGTCTATAGATTTATAACTTGGACATGTCTTGTTTTCTAAAAATATTCTAAGTAATAGATGTATTTTACATTGGCTGCTATTAAAAATAGCTAACATGAGTATCAATACATAAATGCTGGTTCAGACACAAAAAATCTTACATATATTAAGGACATGAAATGAATTTCTATTTTTTGGTTATGGGTGTGCTATGCCTCAAATCACATTTAGAAAATGTAAGAATTACTTGCTATGACATCTTGATACGCGTGATGAACCAGGTAAATAAGTCTTAGTCGTCTCTCTCAATACAGTTTTATTAAGGGTTCTTTTTATATTTCTTGCCATGTTTCAGTGTATCTTGCTTTAATCTTTTAAAAAAGAAACACAAACAACATCAAGAAAAAACCACAAGGTTGTAACCTGAGAGCTCAATTCTTTTTATGTTATTTATTTTTATGTTATGTTATAAGAAAGCTTAGTTATAAATTATATGATTATTGAAACTAGTCAATTATAATAGCATCTATAAAATGATTATTAATGTCATTATATATAAACAGCTTCAGAAGAAGTTAACAGAAGGTCTAAACCCAAGATGCAGGGAAATGATATTGGAATCTTACTTGGTATACTCACAAACTTGTATGTATCTTTTCTATCGTAGGATAATGGAGTAGGAACCATTGACTGTTCCCCCCCCACCCCACCATTGTTGTGCATTCTTGACAAAGTCATTCTAGTGGTGAAGGACAGCATGTAAAAGTTAGGTGACAGCACAAATAAATATTCATACCAAGTGGATACCACTTTTATACACTTACCAATTTACTGATTTACCTAAGTTTATTTCCCAGTCTTTCTTTTTTTTTTTAATGTTAATGTATTTTTGAGAGACAGAGAGGGAGCATGAGTGGGGGAGAAACACAGAATCTGAAACAAGCTCCAGGCTTTGAGCTGTCAGCACAGAGCACGATGTGGGACTTGAACCCGTGAACCGGGAGATCATGACCTGAATCTATCACGGAAACTGGTCTGGATCACCCGGCAGAAGAACCAACGGCACTCGGAGATCTTGGAAGGAAGGAGGTTTATTTTACACCAGTGGGCTCAGAGGAGATCATTCCCCAGAGATCTGAGCCAAATGCAGGTGGGAAGGGTAATTTGTAGTCATCTTCCGCATTTGTGATGACTTTCGTGTGTGTGGCAAACAAGGCAGGAAGAACCCAGAAGAGAAGCCTCTAAGTTGGGAACTAGAGTTTGTTTTAGTCCCATCAGCCATCTTATGGTGCAGAACTTTACTTATTTTCCCAACAGTAGTTATTTGGCACCTGAGGCAAGCAGGGTGGGAACAAGAACCTGGAAGGGAAGTCTTCAGGCTGGGACTGAAATTCTCTTATCAGTCCTGTTGGCCATCATACAACAGATTTTTCCCTACCAAATCGAAGTCAGACACTTAACTGACGGAGCCACCCAGGTGCCCTTTCCCAGTCTAGTTTCAATATCTAAGGAGTTACAGCTACATTTTTCAAAAATAGTAAAATATCCACATTAACTAAAAAGACATTCAACATGTTGTTTCTCAACATGGATTATATTCTTTATTTTTTCTAAATGAACACATTTTCTTTAGTGGGAAATTTTTTGTCTAATTGTTTGCAATTTTTATAAATTTGCCACACTATACGTTAGAGATATTACTCCATTGTAAATTTTAAATGTGAGTTTTTAGAACTCCTTTATTTTGAAAGCAGGTTGAAAAACTCATGAACACTGAATAAGGGCTATAGACCAGTTTGTGGTAACATACCAGTGTCAATTTCCTTGTTTAGCTATCCTACCACAGTTATTTGAAATGTCACCATCAAGTGACATTGGTGAGTGAGGGGTACCCAAGACTCCACTCTTTTTGCATCATCTTGTGAGTCTATATTGATTTAAATACAAAAATATTTTTAAAAATTTGCTATAGCCCAATTATAAAACACCAGTAAATATTTAAAAATAGAAATATCCCTCACACAATTGGCATTTAAAACAACCTTCTTTTCAGAGACTTACTTCTAAAAGTCTTCAGTTTGGGGGCGCCTGGGTGGCTCAGTCGGTTAAGAGGCCGACTTCCGATCAGGTCACGATCTCGCGGTCCGTGAGTTCGAGCCCCGTGTCAGGCTCTGTGCTGACAGCTCAGAGCCTGGAGCCTGTTTCAGATTCTGTGTCTCCCTGTCTCTGACCCTCCCCAGTTCATGCTCTGTCTCTCCCTGTCTCAAAAATAAATAAACGTTAAAAAAAATTTTTTTAAATAAAAAAAAATAAAAGTCTTCAGTTTGAAGTGATGATTTTTTTTTTTTTATTTTAATTCAAGCATGCAGTTGTCAATTCAAAAAATATGAGTCTGTGAACACGAAAGCTTAAACTTGGATGCTCCACACTCTATTTTCTTCTTCTTCAAATGCCCTTTATTTGACCAGGAGGGATGTCATTTCCAAAAGTACTGAGAGACCCACATTTAACTTGAACAACATTGTTCTTGTAGGTTATTAAGGCTGTTCAATTTTCTCTGTTGGTTGCTACCCTGAGTTGGAGACGAGACTCTTCTAAAATGTCAGACTGAGAAAATTGTACTGGTTCCAACACAATTAAAAAAAAAAAAAAAGCTTAGGAATTAATGCTATCAATAGCCTTTGAAAACAAACTTAAAAAGTAACAATTGAATGCTAAGAGGGATAAAACTGTCTTTCTTTTTTTCTTTGAATCTCAGTGTGGCCAAGAAATTGAGGAACACAATAGAGAGTTTAATTCACAAGGCTCTTCCTGAGTGCCTAAATCATCATTACAATGCCTGTTAACGATGTTCTTGTTTTGCAGAGCAGTGCAGGTTATGAGGGTGACAGAGTCCCTACAGCCTAAAAGATCTCAAATTTGCATCCCAGGTATTGACACGTGCTCCATATTGGTACTGGAATACTGAGTGAGAAGAATCAAAGCATCCTATAAAACCAATAGCAAGAAAACCAAAAATCCAACACAGTCCAAGGACGAAATTGCATGGCCAGCTCAGGTGAAAACAGAGTTGGTCTCTGGAGAAAGGCATCAGGGTCACGACAGAAGTCACAAGGCTATGGAAAACAAAATTCTGTGGGCACAAGTTTGTAGGATTGCAACCATATCAAATAAGTAAAATGCATAAGAATTTGAAATTCCACATAAATTCTGAATGGAGAATACAGAATTATTTTCTCTATTTTCTGCGACTGGCTTGGGATATATGTGGATAAAAGAAATTTTTAAGACAATATTGCTCCGTTGTGGATAAAATTTGCCATATTCACAAAATAGCCTATCTGGAGAGGATGATACTGTGACACCAATGTGTGCTCAAGTTAAAAGTCACCAGGCTTCCCACGGCACCTGGGTGGCTGAGTCAGCTAAGTGTCCAACTTCAGCTCAGGTCATGATCTCACAGTTCATGGGTTCAAGCCCCAGGTCAGGCTCTATGCTGACAGCTCAGAGCCTGGAGCCTGCTTTGGATTCTGTGTGCTGCTCTCTCTGCCCCTCCCTGACTTGCACTCTGTTTGTCAATAATAAATGTTAAAAAAAATTTTTTTCAAATCACCAAACTCCTCAATTTTGGTATCTTTTTTTTGTTTTCTTTTGCTGTTGGAAAATAAATTTTAAAAGTCATGGATATTAAACCATTCTCTAAATATCTTTATAAAGTAAGGCCAGTTATATTTTACTTCACTTATTTGATTTGAAGTACTTAATACACTAACTTTCTATTGCTGATCTTGTTAATTCTGTTTTATTAAAGCCAACATTAAACTACCAGGAAAAGTAAAAACCAAAAGGATATTACTTTGAATGCATAAAAAGTAAGGTGATTAATGGATAGATAGAAGGATGGGTGGATATTCGAAAAAAGTAAGTATAGGAAAATGTTAAATGGGGATCTAGGAGCGAGGGTATTATACATTATAACAGTCTTTCAACTTTTCTGTATGTTTGAAAACTTGTATAACATTTTGGAAATAAAATGCAAACATGTTCAAAAGAACAACCAGAATCTTCAGTGCCTAAGTAAATAAATAAAAAGTAGCTTCATTTTCTGAAACAACAGATTAAGGATTTTGTCGGTATATATCGTAAAAGTAAGAAAATGTTACCAACAAAACGAAGCCTTGCGTTAAAAACCGCAAACGCTGGGGCGTCTGGGTGGCTCAGTCGGTTGGGCGGCCGACTTCGGCTCAGGTCATGATCTCGCGGTCCATGAGTTGGAGCCCCGCGTCAGGCTCTGTGCTGACAGCTCAGAGCCTGGAGCCTGTTTTGAATTCTGTGTCTCCCTCTCTCTGACCCTCCTCCGTTCATGCTCTGTCTCTCTCGGTCTCAAAAAAATAAATAAACGTTAAAAAAAAATTAAAAAAAAACAAAAAACCGCAAATGCGTAGGAAGACAAATACCCTATGATGTCACTCATATGTGGAATCTAAAAAAACAAAACAAATGAATAAACAAACAAACAAAAAGCAGAATCAGACCTGTAATTACAGAGAACAAATGGTTGCCAGAAGGAAGAGGGGGGAGAATGAGCAGTATCCTTGAAGGGGAGAGGGAGGCACAGGCTTCTAGTTAGGGAACCAGTAAGTCACAGGGATGAAATACAGCTCAGGGAATATAGTCAGTGGTACTATAATACTGTTGTGTGGTGACAGATGGAAACTACACCAATGCTGAGCACAACATAACATATAGAGAGGTTGAATCACAGTGTTGGACACCTGAAACTAATGTGACATTGTGTGTCAGATAATACTGAAGTAAAAAATAAAGAAATCAAAACAAAACAAAACAAAATTCAAATGCGGTTTCTAGGCAAACGATGAAATGACGGAGATTAGGCAGAGTAGTGGAAAGTACCCGTTTATGCAGAACTACCCTTTATTGGTACACCTTTACATTGATGTTACGCTTTGTCAATATCTAAATGTCCTTGACACGTAATGTCACCTGTGGGCCCAGCTCTGTGTCATCAGACTGGTAAGTCTCCACGAGATCCAAATGATACAAGTTAGACTTGTTCTCATGTCTGGAACACAAGAACAGCACCATATGGCTATTTGATGAAAACACCAAAATTAGGTGGAATCAGCCAAATAAATATGATAATAATTTTGTGTCTAGTCATAAAAAAAGAGTTTTCTGTATTTTTTTTTTCCTGTTGTTGGTTCATACTGTTTTAAATAGTCTTTCCTCTTGAAGTCAAATTAGAATTTTCAATGAGTCCAAAAGAGATTCTAGTGATTTAGAACCGATGGACTCAGAAGAACCTCAGCTTTTCTTATTCAAGGCAAATGCCACTCCATCATTAGTTGAATTACTGCAAGGATTTCTCCTTACATTCAACACCGGGGTCCATTTTCCACAAAGTTCCCAGAACTGCAAAGCTTCAAATGCCTGAAGACATTGCCTTGGCAGTTCCATTGCTTCTAAGCAGGCCTGGATCTTAGAAATGCCAGACAGGTTGATATCGATCCTTTTTAAAAAGTTAGGTACAAAGGAAGTGTATCTGCCAACCTCCTTTAGAAACAGGGTCAAATAACCGGTTGGAAAATTTTCTAAAGGTGTCACATTAAACTTTAATCATACCTACATTTTTACAGAGCCTTTAACTTGGCAAATTGCTTTCACGTGCATTATCTCATTTCACGTTCTATTGCGATGAAATGGTGTCCAGGTTCTAGGGCTGAATTACGATGACATAGATACCAAAATGTTGATGGGGACATTTGATGAAAATCGATTATTATGCTATCGACCAAGTATTTGACAGGAGTGGACTGGCTTTGAGCTCACGTATGACAAAGGGTTAAGATTCTAATAGTTGCTTTGCTCCACTTGCTGGAGGTTTTGAGAGCCATTTCTCCGTTTTGTTTTTGTTTTTTTTTTTTTTTTCAAGGAGAAAATGAGTTACCTCTTTTAATTTCCTCCCTCTCATCCTTCTTATTTCTGATTTTCTTTTTTCTTGTCAATAAATCTGCAGGTCAGCCCCACCCCGGGCTGCATCCGAGCTCTCATGAAGATGCTGTACTGCCCATACTGCCGGGGACTTGTCACCGTGAGGCCCTGCAACAACTATTGCCTGAACGTCATGAAGGGCTGCCTGGCCAATCAGGCTGATCTCGACACTGAATGGAATCTGTTTATAGGTAAGGAGCGTTTAGACGGATCCATGCCCTAGATTACAGAGACATAGATAACCAGCAAGAGGTTGTGGGGCCCAATGGGCAGGTCTGCAGTTGTGATGGTTTCAATGCAAAAGAGGATTAAGTGCAAAAACAAAAACAGAAAGCAGCTGCTAGCAGATTATAAAGGTGACATTTTTCTTCTTCTTTTTTAAATCCTGAAAAACAGGGTACCCTGGTATGTTTGTGAGGGACAGTCCTGGTAAAGATTGTACAAGCGAGCGTTGTTGAATTAGCTGATCTCTCTGACAAAGATAAAAAGCACTCTTGTCGAGTTTCTGGGAGTTCCTGTGGAAAGGGGCAAATTAGGGGGAAAAAAATCTCCTTAAAAAGAAAATCCTCAGCACTAGTTCTTATTTCTAGTACCTCAACATAGTCACAGATACTAGTAAAACACTCCTTCCTTGGACATCCGTGATGAAAATAGCTCGGTATTTCTGCCGAAATATGCAAATCTTCTTCCTCGTGCTGTGGAGAAGGGGGCTTCAAGCCCTCAACGTGAGACAGCCTTCCTGTCTTTAGAAGGTACGATGGAAAGTGGGCAAGACGCAGGGGAAGTCTGTGAGTCGTGGCTCTGGTCTTGAGTTGCAGGAATCGCTCAGGGCGAAGTGCACTGCCAAAAGATATTTCCCAAATTGCTATCCAAGGATAAAAGGACAAATTTTACAGGCAGGCTTCTCCCAGGAAAACACACAGGCCTTGAAAGAGTGAATGTGTTTTCTCCCCCTCTGACAAAAGCCCTTCAAATAAAAGTACTTTCAATTGCATTTACTGCAATTGCATGGTGACGGGCAGAGTGGTGCACCTCACAGGGCAATTCCTTAGCTTCTGGGGGCCTTCATCATTTATGCATACCTCTAAACCAGAAGGCACGCATGAAGTCTTCTGACATCTAAGTTTGGGGTAGGGTAGGAAAAAGATCTAAGATGGGTTGGAATGTGGCGAAACCTAAGCTCATCGTGCAAAAGACGGGATTCGGTTGCAAGCATTGCCCTTTGGCAGTGAAACCCACCGGCTAACATGCTGTTATGCTTAGGAAGGCCAGGGAAGATGGTTTGGAAGTTTTAAGCAAAAAAGAGTAAATTTCAGAGTGGGTAGATTCCAATGGAACTCATCCAACAAAATCCCAGAAATCATTTCAGGGAGAATAAATTGAAATACCGTTCTCTCTTCCTTTAGTGGGAGTACAGAATCTGTCTGCGTGATCTTGGGTTACTTTATTTGAAAAATGAGGAAGTGTTTGAAAAGTTTAATCATTAAAGTACCCTTCTAACTCAGAAATGATATGATTCTTTGCTAAGATTTTGGACGGGAGTATGAATTTTTTAGAAAGGTAATAAGAATAACTCGATCTTCTAAAATATGAATTTAGATTAATTTTGGCAGAAACACTCTCCAAATAATGCTAATTAAAAAGTACTCTCATCAAGAAATCTAAAAATATTGCCACATTTTAAAACCAGATTAAACCTCATTGCCATCACTTTGAGTCATATAGATTATTCATACTTTTTGGTTGAAACTACCCTAATTTATAGCACAGTTAAATAGTCTTTGCTCAGCCTGCACCTTATTGAGGAAGGTGGACATGTGGATTTTGTTACTTAGAGCAGGACGTGATTAAGAATGAGACTATAAGGCTTTTAATTTAGAAGAGCAACAGTGACTTCCTTATTGGCTTTTTCTCCTCAGTGCTGGTTGGCTATTTTAACATCATACCTTCAATCAGTTGGCTTTCCTGGATGCCAATTAGATGTGAAATTGAATGTCTGGAAAACCGTTTGATTTAAAAACCCAGATTTGAACCCACCATGTGTTGGATGTACTATAACTAAAAGAGAGCCTGGTGGTTAGTCCTACATTAATATATTTCATACCCTTTGTTTCCATATCTCATTTTTTATTAGTCTTGGATATCAGTGAGAAAATTCTTCTTTTTTCTTTCCTCTGGCTCTGCTATGGCACTGAGAATTGACCACCAACATAGATTTTGGAGCAAAATGTGTTCTTGCTAATACTTGTCCCTATGTGAAGTTCACAAACTTGTCACATAAATCAGGCAAATGTGCCACCTGTGTTTTCCACATATGCATCCGAGATGACAGTGTCATGGGCTTCATGAATGCAGCAGGGAAGGCCAGTGAGCAAATCAATAATCCAACAGTAATTACGTAGAAAGCCCTTTCTCTGGTTGGCATCTGTAGCCCATCACCCTTGGGCTTCTAACATCTTTCCATCAGTTCCTCCACTCCTGTTGCTGTCAGTCACATGACATCTCTATCTGCTGCATTCATGCCCCAGTCTGTACATTTTTATGTGTTTTTTTTTTTTGTTTTTTTTTTTATGTCCTCATCTAAAATGCTAACAATGGATGCAATCAATGGTCAATAAAGACAAGAATTGAACCGGTGATACATTCTCATGATCTTTGCTATGCCACAAATTAATTGAAAGTGAGTTATGGGGCGCCTGGGTGGCTCGGTCGGTTGAGCATCCAACTCTTGATTTCGGCCCAAGTCATGATCCCAGGGCCGTGCGTTCGAGCCCGTCATCAGGCTCTGCACTGAGTGTGGAGCTTGCTTAAGATTCTATCTCTCCCCCTCACCTGCTTGTGCTCTCTCTCTTTGTCTCAAAAAATAAGTGAATTGCATTTATTTTGAATTCAGTTGTTGTGTGGATTTGTCAGTAAAAAGGTATTTCACTGACAAAATAAAATGTTGTAAGTGTTCAGCTAAAAAACCCAATGGTATTCCGTTCACTTCTGAAGCTCCATAGTTTTTTAATTTTCATTTTTTTGCAATCCTAGAAAAAAAAAAATCAAGAGTCTACTCAGGATGCATTTCTATTGTTTTCCTGATGTAAGCAGGACCTGGGGAAACATAAGAGTGGTTTGCAGTCCGCTCTGCTCTCACTCCTAGGAACCATGCAGGAAGAAAGAGACGTCATTTGAGACATTGACAGGCACGGCTTAGGCACTTACCCCAGGTGTTGCTCTAAATTCATGCTCAGCTTGGGGCACCTGGGTGGCTCGGTCGGTTAAGCGTCTGACTTCGGCTCAGGTCATGATCTCATGGTCCGTGAGTTCAAGCCCTGTGTCGGGCTCTGTGCTGACGGCTCAGAGCCTGGAGCCTGTTTCAGATTCTGTGTCTCCCTCTCTCTCTGCCCCTCCCCTGTTCATGCTCTGTCTCTCTCTGTCTCAAAAATAAATAAACGTTAAAAAAAAAATTTAAATTCATGCTCAGCTTATTGCAGCCTAGCCTTTGAGTGTTGCCTGCGTGCAAAGGCCTTTTCTCGGAAAATGTTTATTATGTAAATTAAAATTTCCTAAAAGGAAACAGTTTGTGGGCAGAATTCGTTTTCAGTAATACCCTGCAGTTATTTTGAGTCTTTGGCATTGATACCAACCCTCCATGGATAAGAGCTATTCTATTTGACAAGGGGCCGTGTTGCAGATTACACCTAGCTCATGAGCACAAAAGTTAAGGCTGAAATCATATTTTTGTAGCTGCAATAAATCTTGCATCTAATTTCAAATCTAGGATATGTGGGACAGCCTCCTCCAAACATCTGGTACCTTCGAAGACTTAATAGACTGTAAAAAAATGGAGAAAGAAAACAAGGGTGTGGGGACAAAAGTGCTGATAAGATCAAAGGCAAAAATGCTGTTTGTTTTGTAATATTTTTTACCACTGAAATAGTAGAGGATGTTTATTACTGTAAGCATAAGAGAAACTTATCACTATGGTTCCATAAAAGTGAGAACTGAAGATGTTTGTGTCCCAACAATGCACCCTAATAGTTTAGACTATCCCAGTTAGTAAGACTCTAGTGATCTTAACCTATTAATTCAATGCCTGATATATTGAATAAGCTAGACACATGCTTTTTTTTATGCTAGGGGAACTTAATGTAGTTAACATTAATTATAATCAACTATGATAAAGTGTTAGGAAACTGGAAGCACAGGATGAGAAGTTTCTACTCAGCAGGGGACTTAATCTAGTCTAGGGTGTTGGGGAAGCTGTACCTTGGTAAATATAGAATAAAAGAGTAAACAAGACGGTATTGAATTAGTGTTGTCAGACATAATTGATGTTGAATAGCTGTAACATACAGAATTGGTGGAATACTGTATGGGCCCCAAATATTTACAAGTAGCCTATGGCAGTTTCAATAGTCTGGTATGATCACTCAGTGATTCATAAATACTTATTTGATTTATTTTCTAAACGATTTGTGATCAAGTCTCATCACTACCACTGTCACTGACTTGAACTGAGAAGATTCAGAGAATTTGTGTTAATTTTTGTAAAGAGAAGGTTGGGTCCCTAATATATAGATACTCTCCAATGTAAAAAGGAGAAGACGGAAGAGGAGAAAAGGAAGGAAGGAAGGAAGGAAGGAAGGAAGGAAGGAAGGAAGGAATAGAGAGAGAGAAAGGAAGGAAAGAAGGAAGGGAGGGAGGGAGGAAGGAAGAGAGAGAGCAAGAGGAAGGAAGGATGGATGGACAGTAGGAAGAAAGGGAGGGAGGGAGGAAGGGAAAAGCCAGCAAAGCAGCTTGATTTTTAGTTTAGGTCTTGAGCACTTATAGTCCAGACAGTCCAGTGATATCAAACTTTCTGGGCTTTCTTTTTCCTTTCCAACTAGCCAGTTATTAAGTGTAAGGCATCCTAAAGACAGCAAACTGGCATGAGAGCATCAAACATGGAGTGCAAGGTGGGCACTACACCTGTGCCTGGCCTAGAGACCCTGCAGTGGGTATTATCCATTCATCTTCTGAGATTCATTAATACAACAGATGTTTACTAAGTAGCTGGTATGGACCTTGTTCTGGTTTATGCATGAGGCTAGAGCAGATGAGACCCTGCCTGCTGAGAATATGGCTCACTGTATGTTCTCTGATGGAATAAATGGAAACAACTAGACAGAGAAATGGAAGGGAATGCAGTAAGAGGCTGTTCTATTTTACTTTGTAAGTCTACTCTTTTAATGGAAGTATGACTAATTCAGTAATTTAAAAAACACATATCCCTGATGTTAATGGACTCGTGAGTGCAGGGATAGCAGAAACAAATCAGATAATGAACCTGGTTCCTTCATTGTGACAGCTGCTATCAAGTTGTAAATTAGAGCCAGCCGCAAGGAAGCTGTGTTAGGTCGGTCAAATGACTAGTGTCATGTAATAAATGGCTACTTTGGTGTACAAATTACTTTCTTAGGACCTGAAAGAGTTGTTTATCTGCAAGGTATTTTGTAGATTCACAACTTTGGGGGAAATGTTGCTAGAAAAACATTTATTGTTTCTAGTAAATAAACTTGGATTCTCTTTTTATAAAATACACAGCACTGTGTGATGTTGCATTTCAGCAGGATATAAAATAAACACAGGGCACCATTTCAAGCATTTGTATAAGATGCTCCTCTTTCAAAGACTTTCTTCGACGTGAAATTCTATAATATAAATCTGACAAATTTTTAGTCACAAAGAATTCCATAGTAAATATGATAGGACTCTAGCTGATAGATCCTGAAATCCCATGTTTTAAAAACCCCTAGACCCTAAACATAGAAAATCATTTCCTTTCAACCAAAGAAAAAGAAAAAATTTAAGAATTGTATTTAGCAGCACGCTTCAAGGTATCTTGGTCTCCACTTTGTATAAGACAAGAGCTTGGTTGAAAATACAGTCTAGAAACACAACTCTTAAATTGAGGAACAAAAGCCAAAGCAATTATTTTAGAATCTGATCTCACCATTACCTACAGAACTTGCTTTTGCTCATGTGCATTCCCAAAAGCAGCAAGAGGGATATTAAAAAAAAAAAAAAAAAAAAAAAAAAAAAAAACCAAACCACTTGATTTTCTCAGTTGAAATCTAACCCCACCCAGCTCCTGCCTTCCTTTTATAGTCATTGATTCAATATTTCTCATTTCTCATGGACATTTATCATATGTTGTATTCTCTCTGTGATGCTGGCAGAATCCACAAGCAGTACTAACTCCTCAGTGAGAAAAAAAAAAAAAGAGAGAGAAGAAGAAAGCAAGAAAGAAAACACTTGGCTGGTACCCAGCAGCCTTTCACGAGCTGCATTTGTTATCAATTTCCTACGTTTAGAAAATGGTTTACTTCTGAACTCTGCATATGTGAAAGTGTTTTTATGTGGTGCAATAGGGTTAATGCCTTGATGGTGCTATCTTGTATGAGGCTATTCAACAAACACTGCGGCAGGCGTTTCTTAACCTCTGAACACTCACTAATGTTCATCTTGAGGCAACAACTCAAAGGATTCATGGGACTGCAATTTCTGTTCTGCATCAGGCAAATTTTCTCACGGATCAAAGCAGGCAAAGCACATCAGTCCTAAAATTATTTGGTGCAGTAGACAAGTAGTCATTCAAGGTGCATGTGTATTTCCTTTGCCTCCAGTGCCTCTGTACGTATATGTACAGTTTCCTCTTGTATGTATATCTATCCCACTTCCCACATACTCGACTTCTATACAATTCATAATTACTGATGACTGCAAATATGATATTCTGAACTAGACTGTCATGTTGGAATCCATGGTGCTATGTAATATGACACCAACCAATGGCCTATAACAAGGCGTAACTATTTTTGCAAGTCTAATATTCTCTAGGATGTAAGATACTCCATTTATAATAGGAAGTTCACTGAAATATCTCTTATACCTTATTAAGCTCTCCAATTCCTATGAGAACCAGCAACAGAAGGATTTAGTTTCCCAGGAGAAAGCAGACCATACCACAGATGATAAGAATTGCCTTTGTAGTGGGGATTTTGCTTCTAATTTACACGTCAATTTCAGTGTTTTCTATGCATAAGTGGTTTAATTTGATAATTATATCCAAAGGACTTTGTTTGTAATGATTGACATCTGATTTTAATAAATTTTGCTAGTTTTCACTGTTATGTCTCAGCTTTAAGCTAAAACACAGGATGTCTGGCTTTTGGCATCCCAAGAGAAAACATTTGATGATTCCTCAGAATGGAATTAAATAGATTCCAAAAGGCCCAGGATCCCAGGTAAAATTCAACACTCTAAACATTAGCCTGATGACTTTCTTAGCAATTTCAATTCCAGGAAATAAGAGGAGCATGAGGTAGAAGAAATTGAACTAGAAGAAGAAACTAGAACTAGAAATTGAACTAGAAGAAACTGAAGAAACTAGAACGTAAGAAATATAAATGGAGCTAAATATGTGGGTTGTTAAAGCATTAAACTACATGGCTATTCACAAATAACAAACTTATAACAAGTCCCAGGGCGACCGTAACCAAAAAGTCCTTCATGAGGTGACTGATTTAATAGAATAAAAGAGTGGTTTACCTTCTGAGACATTTAGATCACTGTTAAAATCCTGATTACTAGCTGAAGTGAAAATCTTTGTTTTAACCCAAATAATAAATGCTTGTGTGATATTGCAATGCTATGTTAAAATGTCTTAATAATAGTAGTGTTAATGAGGGTACTTAGATTTCTTTTTCCCTAAATGTCACATTTACACATATGTATATGTGAATAATTACATATCTACTTATCATCTATCTATATATCTATCTATATCTTCCAATTGCATTAAAAGCTCCTTTAATTCACGATTATCTCAAGAGCAGATATCTCAAGAGCTGATCATGTCTTTATGTTTGAGTCATTTTTGAAACTAGCTTTAATTTTCCTCAGGCTTGTTTCCTTAACAATTATAGAGACTTTTAGAATCTTATTATCTTCATCATGTTGGCTTTGTGGTTTGTTTATTATGAACAACCCTCCAAGGAGCCAGGGGTGGAAGCCAGGTTAGAAGAGATGGCCCCATGAATTATTCTGATGGGTAAAGGCATGTTTTCATTGGTCACTCTAAAAGGGAAATGGATATAAATGTCCTTGGGAGTAATTTAAACTTTGAGAACCTTCATGATATATGAAAACTTTGAGCTTATAATTCATTTAAAAATATCATGCCTACAGATACTTGGTAAGGTGGCCAGGAGAGAATTTAAATTAAAATAGAGCATGAAATATTCCTTGTCCTTCAAATAACAGCTTATATATAAATCCCACATAAAAAAAGATATGTCCTCGATTTTTTTCTCTGCATGGATTTAAATAATTTGCTACGCTAAGAATGTTCTTTATTATAACCTCAGAAGAAGTGAAAATTACAAAAAGAAATGAAAATAAGTCATTGAATATATGACATTACACCAAGAAGGGATGTATCTATCTGCATCACATTTTTATTCTTTAAGGTGCAGGATCTTCTAGAAAGATAACACTGATAATTAAATGCCAACAAAGTCAGTCAGTATTCACTACTAAAATCTCAATACTTAGGAAATAGAGCAATTAGAGTAATGTAATGAGAAGCCTGAGAATACTATTGGATGGCATGAATAAGTTAGTAGATGTGAGAGACTTTGGGATGTAGCAGTGATTGCCAGAGCTGATGTGGTTTTCAGATTGACTCAATCAGTAAGTGACCCTGCCCTATCTCAGCCCTGCATCTATTTCTCTGGTAGTTACATGCCAGCTTGAAGTCTTTTCTCCCAGGGTAGCAGGACCATAATTCCATAAGATAATTCATTGACTTCAATAGGAAGAGTATTCTCAAAATCCACAACCATCAACTGGTGAAGGCTGTTGGGAGTTCTTGATATTATCACTTATGCATGTGTCTCCATGGTTTTCCAAATTCAATGTTCTTGATTATTGTTAGATTACTTCCTTATTTTTATTTTTTTTTAAATTTTTTTTAACGTTTATTTATTTTTGAGACAGAGGGAGACAGAGCATGAACGGGGGAGGGTCAGAGAGAGAGGAAGACACAGAATCCGAAACAGGCTCCAGGCTCTGAGCAGTCAGCACAGAGCCCGATGCGGGGCCTGAACTCACGGACCGCGAGATCATGACCTGAGCCAAAGTCGGACGCTTAACCGACTGAGCCACCCAGGCGCCCCTAGTTCCTTATTTTTAAAACAGCTTAGTGTTTCAAACTCTTCTGTGTTAACATAGTCGTAGAAACATATTCCATCATCCAAAACCTATGTGCAATACCCAACCAGATGGGAGAACTGAAATTGTCATTAGTCCTAAGAATGTTAGGACTAATTCTACAAATACCAATACACAGTGCATTTTGAGGGTTCAGATTAGGCACAGGACCTGACCTCTGAAAGGTAATTCCACAAAGTGCAATACACATGTCCCTTCATTAATCAGCCTGGTAGTATTTTGTATTGAATCACTGTGTTTATTGAATAAAATATTTGGCAAATTTTTGGTGATCCAATTTAACATGTGCCTAATACTACCTTTATTGACTGAAAATCCAGACATATATTTCCCGAAGTTGGCCATGAGAGAATGTTTAAATGTGTCTCGCTACTTAGTTACAATCATAGTATTCAACTTCTAAAACTATGAGAGAGTTGTAAGAAACTTTATTCACCTATCTTTGTGGTTCTGGCTTTCGTTCAAGAGAACATTACATCCATAGCAATAATAGCTAACAGCAGTTGGACACTTACTTTAACCAGGAAGTACTGTAATCACTTTATACTTTTAATCCTTAAAACAATCCTATGAAGTAGTTTATATTATGATCCCTATCGTACAGAAGGGAAAACTGAGACCAGATAAGTTAAGTGACGTATCCAAGGCCATATAACTTGTAAGTTGCAATACCAGCATTTGGCTTTAGAGCCCAGGTTCTTAACCACTACATAAATTAATTCTTACTAAGTGTTTAGAAAGTAATCCTTAGTCTTTGGCTGCATAGGATGATGGGATATGTTGGGGGAAATAGAACATTGCCAGCACTATCTAATAGAATCTTCCGTCAACGATGGAAATGGTCTGTGTCTGTATTGTCTAAGATAGTAGCCACTAGCCACATGGGCTATTGAGCACTTGAAATGTATCGAGTGAGACTGAAAAACTGAGTTTTTATTTTATTTAATTTTACATAATTTAAATTTACTCACATGCAGCTATTGGGCACCTAAAATGTGGTTAGTGTATCTGAGGCACTAAATTTTTCATTTATTTGTAGGTAATTTACATTTTAATCACTGTAGATGGCTAGCAGCTCTGGTGTTGGACACTGCAGGTTTAGACCATTCAAGCACCTAAAGACTCAATGACATGGCTCAGCACCTGAATCTATCTGATTCTCTTCAAGAAGATATTTTTATTAGAGGCCTTTTTGGTGCTTAGATCCAGACTAAGGATATGGTAGACATAAAAGAAATAAAAACCGTACCACTGGATCCTGGGAAAGTATAATTTTCCAAAGAGATGAAATGTGTATTTTCAAAGTGGGAGTTGGGTTAAGTGAAGACAACATAGTTAAGAGCAATAGTCTTTGAATTACTGCATGAGATCGAATCCTGACTTCATCTTTTATTATCTATGTGGTACTTGGGGAACATTAACCTTCAAAAATCTCACTTTTCTCATCAATAAACTGGAGATTGTAGTACCTACCTCTTAGCGTTGTGTGGGTTAAACTAGATAGAGCATGGAAATCTGAGGGTTGAGACGTGTCCACAGAGATAGCACTGACAGAGAAGCACTGTGGTTCTCTATTCAGGTGAAAAACCTGTGAAGGTATGAACAGAAAATAGAATAGAAAGTAGAAGACAACAGAGTAGGCAAGGAGGCGGGACAACATCAGACACCAGAAATAGGCAAAAGAGATAACAAGGGCGGACGGAAAAACCACAGGAAAATGGTCAGAGGATAGTTAATTAGTAAGAAACTGAAGGTACAAGATTAGACGAAGTGCATTTCATCAAGCCAGCTTCTTCTTATCCCTGCTCAGGATTCACCTAAGTTCCTGAGAGATGGGACTCATCCCAGTAGAGATGAATTTGCCTTTGCTCAAGTGAATAAGCACTTGGTGAGACAGGTTGGAAAACTGTGAGTTCAAACTCACAGTTTGAACTGTGAGTTCAAACAGGCATGATGTGCTCAGGTACCTGTGAGGAAACCAAACTGGGAAAAAAAAAAAAAAGGTACTTGCTGGTATGCACTGGGAGGTAAGATTGGTCATAATTGAACTGTTTATGCTTTGAAAGGAAGGCCAAACAGTTGACTTTCTCTTGTCGTATAGGCAATGACAAGTCACAGGGTATTTTTATTCAGGGAAGGGCAGGATCTAAGTATTCATCTGGAAGCCAAGGAGAGGATGGTTTCAGATGAATGAGACTAACAGAGGGGTTCTCTCAGCATGGAAGGAGAAAGGAAGACAGCACTCACAGTAGAGTTGGGAAAAAAATTTATAGGACTTCATGTCTGAATATCTAGGTCACTAGATGCGGAGGGGCAAGAAAAGAAATCCATCAGTTATGACTGAGATAAGCACACAAAAGAAAGATGGTGTCAGAAGCGAGTTTGGAGTATGGTGAACATGGATTTCTTCAATCTGTTTACGGCTTGAGGATTTGAGAAACAGTGGGACCAAAAACTGGGCATATCCAATTGGATGCTGAAAATAGTACTGTTCTGTAGTAGTGTTCACAAAACAGGAGCTAGGGATGCCAAGAACCATTGGAGGGTTTCCATAGCCCAAATGGATCTGCGGCCAACTTTCCTAATCAACTCCAACAGATTGTGCCCAGAATCCTCTCTCCTGGGTACCACACGGTGCCTACATGTTCCTTCCCTGCGTAGTTATACTGTCTTTACCTCTACATGTTAAATATTTAACAGCCTGCTCATCAGTATGTATTCTCAGAATGAGCCTATATCTATAATCCCCAACCTCTTTAATTAAGTGTAGTCAGAATGTCAACTGTGCAAACATAAGAATGCTTAACATAATGATTCAATGGAGACAGGCTTACATTGCTCCCCCAAATATATTTCCTCAAGATTCAAGAACCCCTTGATGGTCAAATTTATCACACACATTGACATTTATAACTGCAGTCAATCCAAGAGGAAATGTATTTTCTATTGGCTTTGGCTTTTGCAGTCCTCAATGCATGAAATCTAGGATTACTTTGTTCATTTCTGGCCACTGCCAAGTCTGAATTTCAAGTTGAGGCATGAAATTTGTTAATTTTATTAAAAAACTTGCCCCAGGGCATTCGTTTTCTTCACTGGCCAGAATACCATGTATGAGAAAGCAGCCCATGACTTCACTGCCTGCCTTGTGGCACAGTTGTCTCCAATGAAGACTGAACATGTAAGGACCCATATAATCTATTCATTGGTTTCTGAACATGGGGTCCCCCCCAACACACACACGACCCACCCAAAGAGCAAGACAAATAGACACGAAGAAGCTTTTGCAATGCAACTTTGCAAGGAGCAGTGAGATGGTTTTTGAATCCGATATTGCCAAGTTACTGATTTAAGAATGCCCTAGAGTATAAATTATTTCTCTCACCCTCCAGAGTGACTTTTGTCAAATGCCTTCTGCTTAGCCCATTAAGGGTGAAAACCATGAAATATTATTTGATTTGTAACTCAAGAAAATGCCCTAAAACCACCTGTCCCTCTTTGGAAAACTGCCAGAACAAAGTGAGAGGAAAGGTTCAGTCTGAGAACAATAATTTGAAGTTGCCCCATGTGGCTCTGATCAAAGGTTGAGCCTGTGGGCTGCATTCAGGCTTCCGGTCTTTTCAGGAGGATTTACATTTATTTTTCTTAACCCACGTGGGAGTCCCGGGTTTTGAGATCAAAATTTCAAATAGTTTAATAGTGGCCATGCAACATTTTAAAAATAAAATCTGACAATGAATTGTGTTGAGTAGCTATTGCATTTCCTTTGAATTCCGTTTGGGGAAGTTAGTTTCAGGATTCATTTAATTTCCATATGGAATTGGTAGATATTAAATTCCATTTCTCCCGAGTGCCTCAGGACTTTTAAAAAAATCATTTTACTTCTGCTGTGCCGTGCCTCGATCCCTATCCACTTGATCTATGATCACTGGGCATTGGATTGCTAGTGTTCATTATACACTTGTTAAATCAACCTTTAAAATGTAAGGCAAGAAAAGTTTAATTTAAAGCTGCACCAGGCATTTGTTGAAGATGCAGAAGTTAATAGTTTGGAAATACAAGATGATAAAGAACAAGCCTCAGTCGACAAATTGATTAAAAGACGAAAATCAAATTCTTTAATCAGAAATGTCTGACCTGGCAGAGGAGGAGCTACTTGAGAGCTAGTGTGGTAGTTTAGGAAGGTGCCCGTGATCCTCTCTGATAAATCCATGTCCATTTATACAGAAAAGTCACAGTAATATGTGCTGAGAGAATAAGATACCAGCATCAAATTATTTGCTGCTGGAACGCATTCAGGGCCTTATTTTAAGATTTAGGTTTGACTTTCATGGAATACGTATTGTCTGCCAGGTGATATCATACATGACATTTTTATGCTTTAATAATAATGGATTGTAATTAGTATACCATTTTTGCTTCCACAGTGTTCCTCTATTTCATTTAAATGTCTTAAGGTTCTCCTAAACATACACAGTCTTTTTGTTGATCACTTTTAGGCAAGCCCTTACCTGAATGAATAAAATTTAAAAATAGAGGACGTTTACTTACCAGGGGTTTAATATATGTGTGTTAAGCTTGACATATGGGTTGTATATCCAAAGGATGATGATGAAGAAATAGCTTTACAAACAGTTAATCTCTAATCTTGATCTGCTTGAAATCAATTATATTTTAATGTTTATTTTGAAATAATTTTTGATTTATAAAAAAGTTGCAAAAATAGTACAGAGTTTACATCTGTAGTATCCTCTACTCAGCTTATCCCAATGTTAACAACATACATCCATGAACATAACACAATAATCAAAACCAGGAAATTAACACTGATGCAATGTTATTAGGTAAGTACAGGCCTTATTCTAATTTCACTATTTTTATCTTTTTCATATTTCAGGATCCAATTCAGGATCCCACATGCATTTCTATGTTTTATCTTCTTAGTCTCCTTCAATCTGTGACACTTTCTCAATTTACCTTATCTTTTATGACCTTACACTTTTGATGAGGACTAGTCAGTTATTGTGCAAAATGTCTTTCAATTTGGATTTGTCTGATGTTCTCTCATGATTAGATTGAGGTTATGCATTTGGCAAGAATACTACAGAAATGATGTATCCTTCTCATATATCACATTAGAGTGTGCATTGCAGTATCTGCTGGGTTTTTCCACTGTAAAGTCACTACTTTCCCCTGTATCTGTAATACATATTTTAGAGACGTTACTTGAAGTCTATGCTAATATCCTGTTCGTCCTCAAACTTTTGGCTACTGATGCCACTCTAACATCCATAAAAAGATCTTGCCCACAGTAGTATTAGTGGAACATCTGCATAAAGGTGATTTTGTATTTCCCTTTGTCCTTCTAGGTGTATTAATTGGAAAAATTGGATTTTTTTCTCTTCCAACTACTTATTTATTCAATTATTCATTTATGTCAGTAAGGACTCATGGATACTGATTTTCTTCTATGGAGATAATCCAATAATTATGATTATTTTCTTCGTTGCTCAATTTGTTCCAGTTTGTGTATTGCAGTCTCCTCTTAGTTGGTAACTGTTGTTCTGACATGCTTGCCAATCTTTTTTGGGCACTTCTTAATTTTTGCCAACGCGGATTCTCTCAGAATCTTACTTTATTTTCCTTACTCCAGTCCTGGAATCAACCTCTTCCCCAAGGAACACTCGTTCCTCATACTGAAGGGTGGTATTAGAAACCAAGATCTGGGCGCTAAATGTGCTCCTTGCTATTGGAGTGTTACTGCTACCAGACCCTTTCTGTGCACAGAACTAGGAGATACATATTACGTATTTCACCCATACTCACAGTTTATGTTTGTCCATCTCCTGATCTCCCTAACCCCAATGGATATATATACTGGAGTTCATACTGATTCCAGTTCCGCACCACAAAGTTCATTCTAGCTTCTCTCTTTATTTGTAACTGCTATCTCCAACAGTAAGAAACCTGGCTCCCATGATCTTCAATATGTTAACATATTTGCCTAACCCTAGCATATACATATGTCAGAGCTGCTAACTCATAACTCTTTAAAAAATGTATCTAGATGTACAGTACCTGTATACAAATTCTCTTTTTTATAATTTTCTTACATGTTTATTTTTGAGAGAGTGAGAGAGACAGAGTGTGAGCAGGGCAGAGAGAGAGAGAGAGAGAGAGACAGAATGCAAAGCAGGCTCCAGGTTCCGAGCTGTCAGCACAGAGCCCGACATGGGGCTCGAACCTGCAAACCGTGAGATCATGACCTGAGCTGAAGTCAGACACTTAACCGACTGAGCCACCCAGGTGCCCCACCCTACTGTAGTTCTACGTCCCAAAACTATACACAAAACTTACACTCTGAAAAGTTTTGTTCCCTCCTTATGCATAGTAACCCATGACCATCCCTCTTTCTTTCCGGCCCATTCCCACCTACCATGTGTAGGTTGGTCAGTCCACTTCATTTCTGGTTTATCGTTTCTGTACATCTTTTGCAGGAAGGATCAGATATGTGTGTCTTTTCTTATATATTTTATTTTTCTTACATGCGGGGTAGCATACTATACTCTTTTACACAGACTGTTTTTACTTAATTGTGGAAATCATTCCAGATCAGTTCATAGAGATCATCCTTATTCTGGTTTGCAGTTGCTTAGTACTCCATTGTCTGGAAGTACCTTTTGCTATTGAAAAAGATGCTACAATGCTTAACTTCGTGCAAATGTATGTTTGGAGGTGTACTTATGGACAGGTTCCTAGAAATGGGATTGTGAGTCAAAATGTAAGTGCGTATGTCATTTGATTAGGTATTGCCCATTTTTCTCCTGAAGGCTTGTACCAATATGCATTTCCAGCTGGCACTAGTGTGAAGATTTTTTCCCCACATCCTCAGCAAGAGAATGTGTTGTCATACTTTTTTTTTTTAATTTGTCAATCTGATAGATGAGAAATTCTATCAAATTATTGTTTAATTTTTTCTCATCATTTTGACATAGTTTAGCAGGATAAATTAACAACCTTTTTCATTCATCATCAGTATCACGTGAGGATTTTTCTTTACTAAGATATTATTATTAAGATAACTCAAAAAACTTCCTAACATGTTAAATATGAGTGAGATATATGTTAATTTATGAAAAATAGAGCCGATTTATTCTTTAATAGTATTTTTAATGTTAGGGAAACATTTTTTATTGTTTCCTAAACTCTCATAATGTTTCTGGACTTCATCACAAATGATTTCCTGTAGTAGAATTCTGAGAAATAAGTATGAACATATGAAGAGGACTGTAATTACTGCAATTATGGAAAAGTAATTTACTGGCTGTATAAATTCAACAGATTTCAAACAGAGTGGATAGGCCATAAAAAGCAGGCAGGATATTGAAAATAAATATTTTGGGAGCTAGGAAATTGCTGGGTAAATGCACATACCAAATGTAAATGCTTTGTTAACATTTATATAATTTAGTTTTTTTAAACTGAAAAACATATGGGTTTTTTTAATTAGAAAAATCAAATAGATGCTAAGATGGTCAAGTGTTTGCAGATATCATTCTTCCTCTTGTCCCTCTGGTAGATAGGAGATACCTAAACAAAATTTTCATTTTGTGATAATTGGGTTAAAATTAAGCAACAAAAACAAAAAACAAAAACAAAAAGACTTTACAGAATTCTTCTTATAGTTATCAATAGTAGAGCCCTGTTGGGAATGAATTATTGTGGAATATGATAAAAATATTTACAAGAGGTGAGGAGCAATATAGAGGGGAAAGGTCATGGACTTTAGTTCAAAAGAGACCCAAGGTATGGCTCCTACGTGGCCACTTGTTAGTTGCACAGTAATCAGCCACTAGCAGTCATGGGTTCTTATACTAAAACTAGGTGCTTTTCCAAGAAAATAGCCCTATCGTGAAATATACCCTCTACTATCACTGTGCTCACATCTGCTCAAATGAACCTCCAGTAGACCCTGTTTCAGGAGAGGATGTTGATAACATTAATTATGATATTAAAAGCCAGTAAGTTCTTTTGGGTTTTTAAAAAAATCACCAAAACAATCCCCAAAGACAGGGGGAATTATTGTCCCTGTTTTATAGAGCAGGAAAGTGAGCGTCAGAGAGCTCAAGTTCATGCTGCCAGTAAGTGGTGAAGCCAGGGTTCTATGTCCACTTTATCCAAGGCAAAGCCCATGTTTTAAACTGTAGGCTACAACTTCCCTCTACCTAACTCTGTACTCCATCCAGAGGACTGCCAAAGAAAATAGATCTGCTGTGGGGCACCTGGGTGTCTCAGTCTGTTAAGCGTCTGACTCTTGATTTCAGCTCAGGTCATGATCTCAACGCTGAAGGGATCAAGCCCTGCGCGAGGCTCTGTGCTGACAGCTCCAAACCTGCTTGGGATTCTCTCTCTCTCTCTCTCTCTCTCTCTCTGCCCCTCCCCACGCACGTGTTCCCTGTCTCTCTCTCTCTCTCTCTCTCTGTCTCTGTCTCTCTCTCTCAAACATATAAGCATTAAAAAAAAATAGATCTGCTGTGAACCAGAGACCTAGCATAACTGATGTTCATGTCCTATCCATGACAATAACTGGGAACTCACCTTTGTGTGTGTGTGTGTGTGTGTGTGTGTGTGTGTGTGGTTCTTTTTTTTTTTTTTTAAGTTTATTTATTTTGAGAAAGGGGGAGAGGGTGAGAGTGGGAGGGACGGAGAGATATGGAGAGAGAGGATCCCAACAGGCTCCGTGCTGTCACTGCAGAGCCTGACGAGAGTCTCAAACCCACGAACCATAATATCATGACCGGAGCTAAAATCAAGAGATGCTTAATTGACTGAGCCATCCAGATGCTCCCTTTTTTTTTGCTTCTTGATGAAAAAATAAAATCTATAACTTGTTGCACATAGCTTACTAGTTCTTTCATCTTGGATAAGATATTGTTCTGAATTATAACACTGAAATCCTGGGCCATATTGCTTTGAATGCTTACAGAACTGTTTTTATGAAATGATACTCCATAGTCTTACCAGCCATGTACAGCAAGGTCTTATAAGAATCATCTGAGGTGAGCTATTGAACTTCTTGTGAAGATGCCATGGAGAAAGCTGTCCACCATATCATACAGGATCCCCTTTAACAGACTCAGAGCAGAGTCAGGAAAAGCTAGTTCCCAAGCAACTAGCTTGATTTAATACAATGGAAAATGTAATTATCGTGAACAGTCATGTTTCCCAGATTCCTTTGACTCACTGACCATCAGAGCAACCCACCTTTGTCATATAACATGAAATTTTTATTACTGCACCTTCTCTCTGGAGTCATCTCATGGTTCACTTTTTTTAATTTCTGTTTTGTGTTCTTTTCCTGTGTTTCTGTGTGTATCTGCCATTTAAATCGAGTTTTCAATGAGGTTAAATTTAAATAAACCCGCTCTACATGCCCTTGGGCAAGTTACTTAAAATCTCTGACTCTTAATCTCATTAGTTATAAAGCGCTTGCCTTTCTTAGTTGTTAGAACTGAAAGTAGTGTGCGTAAAATACATAACATACTACAACTTTGAGATTAAAAGGAATTCTGAGTAGCCACCCCTGAGAAATTGTAGGATTGTATTTGTTAAAAGCAAGTTTAAACGTGAGAAAGGAACTTAAAGTCTGTAGTAGTGTGGAGGATAATATAATTCATAATGATATTCTCATTAATTTGATATTAATTTAATGATACTATAATATCATCTATTTGAATAGTATTAACGATCGTGGACGCCTAATTAGGAGCCCACGTACTAGTTCCTATATTTCTGAGCACCCATTAGGTCCACCTTAGTGTGCCTTTGAATATTTTTTAAATGCGGTGTTATTCTTGGATAACGTTAAGGGATTGTAAAATGAGGAAACAGCACTAAGAGTTGCTGAAAAGCCACAAATTGCCAGATGAAAAACCAGCTTAAATTAAACATTACCAAAACACTTGAACACAAGGCTCTTCCCAGTCCTCCGAGATGAGGGTGAGTGGAATGGAGTGGGCTCTCTGCTTGTTGATCCAAGCCAATTTGTTGAATGTGCTGAGTACAGAATACGTTCACCATCTCAGAATCAGTGACACCCTTTTCCCTTTCAGTTTAGTATCCTTTTGTCTTCTTTCCCAGGAAGGGACAAGAACGTGATTTCCTCTTTTCACCTGCAAAAAACCAGGTAGTGTGGAAGACAAAACTTACTTTAAAAACATCAAGGACCTTAAGGATTCCTCAAAAGCAAATAATATACAATGTGTTTAGGAATCATTTGAGTTGAGAAATTTCTATTTAAATTAGCAAATATTGCTGGACGCATACCGATGTCGTAATTATATATACTCATTATAATAAAGAAAACGGTTTTGCAGTTTAATCAGTGTTACTTGAAAGCCTCTTTAAATTATCATAGCAGATGTCATTAAAATAGAAACCTTACACTTGTATGGGACATTTTCTTTACCGACGTTTCTTCATTGACTTGTCAGGTTCATAAAATAACAGACCTTCTGAGTTTTCAGATGTTTGGCCCAATCACAGCATCTGACTCCAAATGCACGACTGATAGATAATCTCCAAATTTAGTTAAAGCATTTTTGAAAATAAATCCTTATTTCACAGATCTATTTCAAACACAAAAGGAAGTAACACTGTTGAGAAAATGTCAAGCTTTATGTCTGGGAAAGTGAGCAATTTTTGCTTTGTGTTTTTGTTTTTGTTTTTTGGGTTATTTTCTGTTCTGTTTTGTTTTTTGGATTTGTTGTTGTTATTATTGTTATTGCTGTTGTTAGACTTCTCTGCAGGAAGGAAAGAAAGATACTAGAGCTGGGGAAAAACACAGAGACTAGTAATGAGTGAAGACCGGAAAAGGTGAGGAGCCTTTGCATACCTTCAGGCATAAGAATATGCAAAGGACTTGTGAGCAGAAAACAGATAGTATTGAGTGCAAAAATAAAAGGTTATAAATATAAGTTTGCAGTCTTGGGAAGAGTAAGAATGAAATGGTGGTGTCAAAAATAGCAGTTGATTAAGAAATGGCATTGATTTTTCCATAGAACGAGAGGCACAGAAATTAGAAGCCAGGATAAAATGAAGTTAGCGTTAGGTGACACTGGAAAAGCCTGACTTGCAAGTAAAAAGGAAGAAAGGAAATAAGTTTAGGATGAGCAATGCCTTTTGCTTCCTCTCAAGGGAATATTAACCCATGAGCTTCCAAATTAATCATTAATTTATTAAACCTTCTTTAGCCATTTCCTCTATGCCGGGCACTGGGCTAGGTGCTATGGGACCAAAAAAAAGGAAAGAAACAGAAATCTCAGCATCAGGGACCTCAGAGCTTTGTAGGCAGCTGGATAAAGAGTGCCAACCAAGGCGTCCCCCAGGAGGGTGTCTGAGTCCGAGCAGGTTGTAAGGCTGCCTGATGACAACAGGGAGAAGGTAGTGAGTGTGTCTTTAAAATTCCTTCCGACTTGTCCCCTGCTGCTCTCACCTTCCAACCCTGGGCCCCACTGCCCTTACATGGCTTCTTGCTCTGTGTTCATCTAGATCTACTTCCGGGGATGTTTCCCCCAGGTCTTGTGTTCTCTGCCTCCCTCTGGCCATGACGTCATATGCACGTATGTACGTATGTACGTCCATACGTAAATGGAATGTGATGGAATGTGTCAGTACCATGGTCTTCCCCAGCTGACCCTAATAGAGTGTGTTCCACATTGTAGATTGGTGAATTCATAATTTTGAACAATCATTTACTGATTTAAGACTGTCTTGTGCCGATTGAGGAAATCAAAGATACCCTGTGATGGTAACACACAATTTGCATATAACACCTAGGTTCTGGCTGAGCGGACAAGGCTGTGAGATCCACTTAGCTCTTTCCAACACACAGGCATCTTCACGACTGCTCAAAGCATCCAGGCGCATTCTCACCTAGGGCCCTTGCACCTGCTGTTCCGTCTCCCTGTATTGCCCTTCCCACAGATTTCCAAATAGTACCTCACCCCCATCTATTGAGGTTTCCACTCAAAGCACACCTTCTCAATGAGGCTTTCTCTTGTTATTGGTTTAAAACTTTAATCTTCCAGGGCCATTGGGTGGCTCAGTCAGTTGAGTATCCTACTTTTGATTTTCAGCTCAGGTTATGATCTCATGGCTCATGGGATTGAGCCCCACGTCGAGCTCTGCACTAACAGAGCTGAGCTTGCTTGGGATTCTTTCTCTCCCTCTATCTCTCTGTCCTTCCCCTACTCTCTCGCTCCCAAATAAATAAACATTAAATAAAAGTTAAGCAAAATTAAAAATTAACAAAAATAAAATCTTAACCTTTCTCGCCGCCAACCCTTCACATTCTGCTTCTCTTCTTAATTTATCAGTGTATTTACTGATCTTTTTGGGTATTTTGGGTCCATTTCACCAATAAAAGCACTCTGTTTTGTTTTGCTCTATTCCCCAGTTCCATTCCCACCAACAATTCCTAGTATTCATTAGGTGCTAAATAGTTGTTAAATAAACTGTGAATAACAGTGTGCTGTTAGCTTCTGCTTTCTCCTCCATAGTGTGGATTTAATAACACTTGACCTGCCTGCATCACAAATTACTACTGATAATCAGATAAAATTATAGATGCCTGTATGAAAACTCTCTAGTGATTTTCCATGCTATTATGATTAATAGTAGCAGCCACATCATTATCTTCAACATTATTATAACTTTGTAATCTCCCTGATGTCCTATGACATTTTTAGCTGTTCCTAGCTGGCATAGCATGCTGTTTTAGAATAGACCACTATCACATTATGAGATTGTCAGCAGCGAAAGCTAAACGGTGAAGGAGAGGAGGGAATGTGCACCAACTAGCAGTCCCTGAGAGACCCAGACTTCTGGGTCACCTTCTAGAACCAAGGCTGAGCCCCCAGGATGGCTTTCCAAAAGCAGCATGATTATTCTACTCTGCCCATCTACTCAGGGAGACGGGCCAGGGGGAACCAGCATGAGTCAGTTTGCAACCAACACCACAAACGGCATCCATAACCTAGCTAGTCGTTTTGTAAATACATCCTACTGGGCACACGCTGGCCCTAGTAAATCTAATGTCTCTGTCAGATAATCCAACTCCAAGCACTATCTTCATTGACTGAGGGCGAGAAATATTTATTTCATTCCCATTTACAAGTTCAGACCCAAACAGGTGGTATATTGGCTATCTAAAGTTAGCCCTGCTTTCTCAAGGACTTAGAACTTCGTCACGGAATATTACTGGATTGATCACTCTGCCTCAATAATTAGGTCTTAATAAGCTGTTTACCCTTGATAAATAGGATTGTTGAAACCACCGTGCTTATTGTGGATTAATGAGGTTGTTGAAGTGTCCAGTTTTCTAAGACGATCTTAGCACAACACAATTCTTTAAACGTATCCATTATCTGCCACTTAAAAATCCACCACAGTCACATCGTATTATAAACAGCATATCTTGCAAACCCACTTTCTAAAGCTTAAGGCATTACGACAACTCAGTAGGTCATTTTGCATTTTGCGCTATATATTTCAAAATTCACTTATCTGCATGTATCCGTGCACATCTAGGCATAGCCTGTTGTTGTTTTTTGCATTTTCTCTATGGCAATCACTGAGCTTGGTTTATTTTCCCCAAGATGAAGAGCACTTTTACAAAAATAAATGTTTTCTGACAAATTCCATATCGCTAGATACATTCAAACATGTGTTTAAAGTATAATAGGCATACTTAAAGGAAAATATAAGAAGTTAATCTTAAAAGAATGCTTAACAATTATATGACATTAAAGGGCTCTTATTTAGAAGGTATAACTTTTTCTAAGATAACAATCTTTCAGATTCCATGCCATATTCAACATAGGTTCAAGGAGATTTTGGCCTCATCCTTGAGTGTTGCTGCATAAAATTGGGGCTAAAAGTAATATAAGCTATGGAAACAACTTCCAATAAATTCTAGACCTTTTTAAGTTTATTATTTCTCATTGAAGATCTCATAAACACCATCAATCATGTAAAAGGTTTTTTTGATTCAACATTTTTTTTAATGTTTATTTATTTTTGAGAGAGACAGAGACAGAGCATGAGCAAGGGAGGGGCAGAGAGAGAGGGAGACACAGAATCTGAAGCGGGCTCCAGGCTCTGAGCTGCCAGTACAGAGCCCGATGCAGAGCTCAAACCCATGAACCATGAGATCATGACCTGAGCCAAAGTCTGACACTTAACTGACTGAGCCACCCAGGTGCCCCTGATTCAACATTATTTAATAAATATCTAGTGTGCCCACTAGCTGGAGTTCTACCAGGTAAAGTGGTGGGAATAAAAACATTAATTGGACATTGTCTCTGTACACCAAGCTGCAGTCTAGGCAGAGACTCACATAAATAGTTAACTACAGCATCTTGTTAATCTTGCTAAAATCTGGTTACATATGTTGAAAATGCTAGGGAGAAACAGATGAGCGTGATTAATGTTACCTAGATGAGGGCAAAAAAAAAAAAAAGGCTTATCATAGGAGGAGGTATTTGGACTGGGTCTTAAAATATGAAAGGAAATTGACCAGACATTCAGGCCAGGTCACGTATTACAAACAGAAGACACAGTAAGAGCAAAGAAATGGTGTGATAAAGGCGCATGGCTTATCGAAAGAATGGTCTAACTAAACAGTAGAGAGTATAGGTGGGTTGGCAGGCTTGAGGAAAGAAAGGTAATGCCTAAAGGTATAACTATTGAAGGACTGGCTTAGGCTAGACTATGAACTATCTCATGTGCTGTACTGTGGAGTTGATGTATTCATGCCACGGAGATTCCAATTTATGCTACAGGACTGGGAAGTGATTACTTGTACTCAAATATTGATATTTTTGGCACCAATCCAGTGCCTCTCTTTTAAAACTTCTCTAACAGTTTCAGCTCCCCGAAACTCTCAATTGCTGTATCCCTCAGTGTCTGCTCCACAGCTCAACACAAAGTGCACACCAATTTGTATAGGCTGTTTCTTTCTCATTTATGTCATTCTTTGCCCCTATCAACCTCTTCCACACCTGAGTTTAAGCTTCTTGGAGGCCTGTCTAAGCCAAGCAACTAATTATGTGGGTCTTTATCACCTCTCCAAAGCTGAGGTTAGACGCTCGTTAAGGGCTCTCCACTAAAGCTGTGTCCCCAGCGGTCTCTGGTTCTTTGGGCTCTCAGGGGATCCTTAAGGAAAGCTGGAGAGTGGACACTCTCCCTCCTGCACCATCTTTTCTTCACCTTCACCGCTGTGGGGCCGCTGTTCACAGGGCTCAAGTCTCACTCCGGTGGCATCTTCCACATACAGTCACCTTAAGCAGCCAACACATCATCTCCCATTTTCTCAGTGCTCGGTGTCTACCAATTAAGCACGTCAAAAAGGTTTGAAGGGCACTTAAAATCAGCGACTTCATTTTTGAAGAGAATGGCTGTCGTGGATAGTTGACAGAATTCCTGCATGTTAATCACAGAAGCATTGGAAATCACATGGAAGCTAATTGTTTTTACCACTCCGTGTAGTTAAATTCTGGAACTGTTTTCGGGGATCACGCGGTTAGTGTTTTTCAACACTGCTTCCTGAATCGGGATTCCAGAAGATCACTCCAGATTAGAAAGCGAGCCCTACTTCTGAAATGTACTTCTGAAATGAATGGTCACATTCTTCATAGAATGGTATGCTTTTGGGTTGTTGAAAACTCAAAGATAATAATTGTGTAAATGATGTTTTAAATTTTCTACTGCACCCTTTTGGGTGTTACCCAATAAACTCACAAGAGACTCTGACTCTAAGAAAGAAATAGAAGCTTTTAGGGAACCAGGATCATGTGTAAATCTGTCCACCTGTCTCATTAGCTCAAGACAGTCCCTGCTGTCCCAGAACAATTAAAAATAGACCCCCTTTTGCTTTCAAAAGTCTTCCAGTTTGGACAATAAGTGATACGCTCATTCTGTCTGTATTTGACTCCTGGGCTGTAAGAGCCCATTTGCTGTGTATTTGATACTTGAGGGAACATTGAGACACCCTTTTATTATAAAGACCAAGAGGAAAGGAAAACAAAGTAGCTTTCTAGGTGTTAAACTAATAAATCAACACAAACTAGTTCCTTATTTCAGAGGCTCACATATGTGCATTTAGAACAACTGCCTAGCTTAATCATGTATTTTAATACATCTATCAAAAAGAAGTATTAGCAGAAGTAAATGGTTAAGTTTTTTTAAAAAAGGGTTCAGAAAAACCAATGTGGTCAGAGTATGCCTGGGTGAAAAAGATGCTAAATTAGAGGCACGTGCACATCCTGCTAATAATAGAAGGGATGAACAGTCCTATAAGTCTTCTTCCTTAGTTTCTTCGAATTCTTTGCTCACCAGATGACATTCTGAGTCCTGATATCAGTTGTTTCAGTCTGACGATCAAAAGATGGGGGGAATTGCAACAAAGAAGCTGAGCCTTACTAGCTCTGCAGAGGAACACCTCTACTGTCACTCTTATTTTTAAAATTGCCATTTTAGTTTATACATCAGCCCATGTGGTGGAGGTTGGGACCAGTCTCAGTGAGGGTGACCAGTTACCACTGAGCCCAGCCTTTGTGCCAGCACACCTGACTGGTGAACCTGAACCATTGGCAAGCCCATTTAGGTCAGTGGATCTCAAGCTTGGGGGAGCTCTGAAATCAGCTGGAGGACTCATTAAGATACAGAGCCCAGAGTTCTACCCCCATTTTTTCTAATTCAGGTTGTCTGGCATGGGGAATGTGCAATTCTAATAAGCCCTCAAACACTCCTGATGCTGGGCCATACTTTGATAACCACTCATCCAAATAATCCCACCTTTTGATACCTCTTGGCAGCTAGCTGATGGCCTCCCCAGAGCCTTGGTCTACCTTTCCCTCTATTTGGAACCCCAGTAATCAGCTTACCTGACTTCAAACCTGTCTTATAGAAAAAACAGTTCAAAATAGTGCGTCTAATCCATGCACATGGCTTACAAAGCCAATTGCGTCATCATTTGCCTGTACTTTGTAAGAATACACTAACCATGTGGGTAAGGAGACCTGTGGGAAATTCACAGAATTTCTTATATTCATTTCTTAATGCAAACCACAGGGGAGTGGTTTTGACTTTAAAGCAAACCCTTCTTGTACACTCTATTTTAGAGGGCTGTGAGGTGATCTGGAGGGCTGTTTGGAGGTCTTTTACTCTCCAAATACACTCCTAGACACACACACACACACACACACACACACACACACACACACACACTGACGTACATATACACACATACACAGCCTACAAAATTCACATTCCAAAAGTACAAAAAATGATCAGAAAATGAAAATCACCATGTATCTCAAAAGGTTTGTATAACTCAAGGCATAGGCCAGCTCTGTGTTTCTCGCAGTTTGGATACCGTCGTCTGACATGGGCAGGGAGTAACCAGTCTTCCTACTGCTCACTCCTGCCTGGGTGCCTGGGAAAGTGGCCTCTGAGTCGAGACAGTGAGGGAGTGGAGAATCAGCCCTAATGAAATCACGAGGGTCTGTTTCAGGAAGAGTCGTTCCAACTCACGTATACTTGAATTAAAAACTGGATGAAGCAGTTAGGTACTTTAAATGTATTAGTTACAATTCTATGTGAGCAGAAGTATCAAGAGTGATATTGCCATCTCCAGTCACTAGCAAAGAAAGGAGAAAAAACAAAGGAGACAATCATCAAGAGTAGAACTGGCCCCAAATCCTGCTCATCAAAAGATTAGAGCAAATCACTCTGAAAATGTCCAGAGTTGCCTGGGTGGCTCAGTCAGTTGAGCATCTGATTCTTTTTTTTTTTTTTTTAATTTGTTTTATTCTAGAGTGAGAGAGAGAGAGAGAGAGAGACAGAGTGTGTAAGGAGGAGAGAGGGGCAGAGAGAGAGAGAGAATCTTTTCTTTTTTAAGTTTGTTTATTTATTTTGAGAGAGAGTGCAAGCAGGGAAGAGAATTTCAAGCAGGTTCCACACTGCCAGCGCAAAGCCCAAATCAGGGCTGCAACTCCGGAAACAGACTGTGTGATCATGACCTGGGCCGAAATCAAGAGTGGGATGCTCACCAACTGAGCCACCCAGACACCCATCCATGCTGAACATGGAGACTGCTTAAGGTTCTCTCTCTCCCCCTCTGTCCCTCTCCCCCATTCACACACTCTCTCTCAAATAAAAAGAAAAATTAATAAATAAATTAATTAAAATGTCCAAAAATTTTTTAAATTTAAATTTAAACCCAGTAAAATGCAGTTTGACATTTTACTTAACTTTTAGGTCTTCTGACCTAATCTTGACCTAAAGCTTTTTGGACTGTTTGAAAATAACAATTTATGGCCTGAAGATAGACTTGTCATTTAACTATTATATTCTGTTATATTCTATAAGTAAAGCAAATTAACATGCATACATTAGCAAAGAACAATTGTCACTTGGATTCTCAGCCAAAATTGTTATTGTATTCAAATACATTTTTTAAAGCCTGGAATTTGACTGGTTCTCCAGTATACCTAGCCCAGCAGGTTTAATGGTTTTGAATCATTGTTCCCTTTGAGAAGTCTTTGAAAGCCAGACACCTGCTCCCTAGAAAAATAAATGTGGCTACACAGACAGAGAATGTTGAAGATGCATCAGAGTGTCCTTTGATGCCCTAAAACCCACTGATGAGTCCCCGGTTGAGGGTCCCACCTAGGATTACAAGAAGGAGGCTGAACTTGAACTTAGATGTCCTGTTTTGACTCCTTTCTCATCACAGCACCAGCACCAACCAGGTATCTGACCCAGCCAACACACACCTCCTCGTCAGTTACAAGGAGGAGCTGGTCCAGAGGACTGTTTTGGTCCCTCAAATTCAAATATGTGATCATCAGCTATCTGTGATGAATCTGAAAGGCTGGTTCTTTTCTTATTTGTTTCTTCTTTCCCACAGCTGTTTCTGGAGTTTTGGACCCATATCCCTTTGACTCTCCCTAACCCCTTTCTTTCATTAATTTTGAGAAATTCTTCTTTCTATCATTCCCTCCACCACTTTCTTCTATGTAAGACCTAACTTGTGATATAGAGCATTTTAAAGGAAGAAAGGACAGCCCACCTCCCCAGAGGCTGCACTGGACCTGATGTAGGTCAGGTTGGTTGGGGATTTTCTTGCCTCAAACTTCAATAAAAGAAGATGGGTGGAGAGCTAACTGCATTGAACAGAAGTTAGTTTATGTTAACTGAAGAGTCTACAGACCAAGTCACTTATATTCTATGAAGCTTTCCTATTACACTATGATTTTTAAAATACATATTTTAATGTTTCTTATTAAGGAACAATTAAAAAAGGATTTTGATAGAGAAAGCTAATCATACAGTAGAAAAGATAAAAGAAACAGTGGCAAAGCAGTGGCAGGGACATATTGGGACACTGGGAGTGGGGAGGGTGCACCTTAGAGTAGCCTTATCCTAAACAGTACTTTTCAAGAATGTTCTAAAGCCTCTTCAAAAGCATGAAGCTATTTACTTCCTTCGTGGGCCCCTGCATTTTGCTGATGCTTCTGCTATTAATATTTATTTATTTATTTATGTGTTCATTTATTTATTTATTTTGAGAGAGAGAGAGAGAGAGAGAGAGAGAAGGGAAGGGGCAGAGAGAGAGGGAGAGAGAGAATTCCAAGAATTCTGACAGCAGAGCCTGACACAGGGCTTGAACCCACGAACCATGAGATCATGACCTGAGCCGAAATCAAGAGTTGGATGCTCAACCGACTGAGCCACCCAGGCTCCCCTCTGCTTTAAATCTTAGTACACTGTTTGCAGCTATTAGTTTTTCCTTCTTTCTCTACCAAGGAAGGGTGAATTCCTCCAGACTTTCCACATTCCCCTTTTAATTCCAAGAATGTGTACTTAAGAGATGCTCTAAATATTACCAGTAATATTTACTATAATATCCCTATAATTATTACTGGTCAAGTCATAAAAGGAAAGGAGAAATAGCTCAATAAACTTTTCTCCAGTGATCTTTTGTCTGCTGTATCCACTGACAAATAACAAAAGCCTAGAACAGTGCTTGGCACATGGTAGTCTGTTTTCAAGTATATTAGTAATAAATATAGTAATTCATATATATTTGAATGAATATACATAATAGAGAACATTTGGAAAGGTACTCAAAGACTAATAAAAATGAATATATAATTAAGAAAGTTTGTGACCAAATTCAGTGCACATGGAGAATATCACATTGAAAACATGTTAATGAGTAATTATGATCCATTACAGACTAGGCCCTGAAAAGTGATAGCTTGTGCCTTCTGAGTAAATCTCTGAGGATTCTTGCAAGAAGCCAAGGGAGCTAGATGATGAAGTCAGTGTCTGAGAATCTGGAAGAAGCATATCAAATTTTAACAGTATAATCTAGTTAAGATAAACAAATCTCCTATAGTTATTATAATTATTCTCATGAGTAGTAGATGTATATTTAATTACTGAGAAATTCACTAGAGGTACTAATGATCAATATTGGAAAAACCATTAGTCCAATGATAATTTCTCCCATAACACTTAAATCCAATCTGTGTGGTCATGTAGTTAAAACATAACAAATGTCTTCTAAGTCAGCACTTCTTCGCACTTTCATCCAAAGCCATTATTCTTGATGAGACAGAACAATCAAAAGCAGAATGGCCATTGCCTGTTCTGTATGCCATTAGCATTACCTGAAATTTCAGTAATGGGAAAAAGATGCTTATAGTCCTCATCAACTTACTATGTTGCAATCTTCTGTCATGACCACTCATATTTACATCTATAGGGATGAAACAAAGCTATTAGATTGACATGTAAGAGTTTTTTTTAAATCCATTCCCTTTTGCACCTGATATATTCAAACTTTTTGTTTGCAATTTGAAAATTAAACTCTATATGACATATTTAATAGAGCTTAGAAGTTGGTTATGTTTGAATTCAAATCATTATCATTACTGTTAATAAAATAATCAAAGAAAAGAATGTCCTATTTGGGAACTATGGGTCAAATGTCAGCCCATTGTTGCTTATGGGAATTATTTGGTATACAGATTTTAAAAACATTCTTCCAAAATATTCTGTTCAGGGATGAAGACATTCAGAATATTGAAACTTCTAATTTTATCTGAGGATCATTATCCAATGCCCATTGAGACTATTACTATAACATCTAAATATTTGGCATTCTCAGTGTTTGCTGTTGCAATGCTAAGTAGGATTACATTTTCCTGTGTCATTGGTTCATTTAAAATGGTAAGTAGCAGAAATGAAAGAATTGCCAGGAAGGAAAAGAGAGAAAGTATCTTCCAGAAAGGACACATCTATACTAGAAACTATCTTGGGGAAGTATGTGCCATAATTCTACTACTGTTTCACATGTGTAGTTTACTTGAAGGTTTTCTAATAAGTGTTTGAATGTGTGACTTTCAAAAGAAGCAGACTTACTGGATGAAAGAGAGTTGACAGAAACCAAGTGTTTCTAAGAGAGCACATGGTCTTAATCAAGAAAGGACCAGCAGAAATTAAACAGGACAGCTGATAAAAGACAGAAGATCATTCAGCTATATAGATTTAAAAAGAAAACATGCTATACTCAAACCTGCTATAAATTTATCTTGAGAATATATTAATTTTATAACTGCACTCAGTATCTGAAACATAGTGATTCTGCTCATTACTCCCAAACCTCTGTAAGTGGAACTTAATTAATATCATAAGCAACTTAGAAAAAAGAGTTCATAAGAGTCCAGCTGTTCCTTAAATGGCAGAAAACAAATGTAGAAAATTATTACAGAAAACATTTGCCTTTGAGGGAATTAAGAACCTAACACTGAAGACTTCCCCAACTCAAACAACTTATTTTAGAAAATCAGCAATTGTATTCAATTTATGTTTATATTTTTATACATATATTTATAGTATTCAGTTATATTGAATATATATAATATATATACATATATAATATATAAACTTATATGTTATATATATATTATAATATATATACATATATGTGTGTGTGTGTGTGCGTATTTGATTTTACTTGATTTTATAAACTTAATCCTGGAATATTGGAACATCAATATTTAAGGTAGGGAGATCAAGATGATTCCTGGCCTCTAATTTGCCCATCTGGCAATGGAGAGAACTAGTCCAGTGGAAATGGTCACTTAACTTTTAATTGCTTATGTACTAGGTAAGGATCATTCATTCATTCTACAGATATACATTAATGTTCTTGAACTGACCCAAGCTAGTTTGGCTGCTCTGTGATTGTCAGGTTCTTTGGTAGCTACCAGAAGCTAAAAGTTGTGGAGGTTCATTAGACCTTTCCCATACCCTGGCCCCTTGGTGGTTACGGTCAAAGCCAGCAGAAGACCAGCTTCTGACCAACTACACTTATTAGCAGACAGGAATACAAACATCAAACAGCCTGTCCTTATAAGCCGGGGGTAGTCCTTCTTTCTGTTCTCAGGAGATTCCAGCAGTTTCTTGCATGACTGGCTCACTTCAAGTATACAGAGCACAATTTTGATTGCAGGATTATCCAGCCCTCCGTGGGGTCAGGCAACAGAGGCGCTCATGAAGTGGCAACTGTGGATTCTGCAGACGAGCAGACATGCAGTGGAAAGAAGTGAGGCTCTAGGACCTAGTCTCTTCGGACAGTTGTGTTCATCCAGGCTGCTGGTGGCTCACCAGCAGCATATTCTGAATACTCATTTCACCAGCAACAAAATTACTTAGAAACCCATCTATGCTACTGAACCAACTCTCTGGTTTGGATTTCAGTAATGATGTTTGATGTACGGAAGAAACTACCTCTGGATGTTGGTTCCCAATGAGGGTACTTCAAATACTAACTACTGTCTCTAGTTTGTAGATAAAAGATGAAAATTAATGTGTACATATACACTGCACCGTTTTTTAATTAAAGTACTAGATAAATATTAGACTCCGCCTAGATGGCAGGGACAGCACTGGGTCCTGTCTGTACATGATGAGCGAAACAAGAAAGTAAACACTCAAGTTAATATAAAATTGAATTTTTATAAGACTAATTAGGATGGCTGATGATCTCTGAGGCACTGAAGGGGGATGATAGTTGACGTAAAGGAACAAGAATTGATGAAGGCCAAGTAGCCACTTTCATTGGCTAGTGAGTTTCCTTCTTATGTTTCTCTTACTTTGGATGTTTGGGACAGGAGTTGGGCAGGTGATACCACACATCAAGCTCTTGTGGATCTGGATAAATTATAATAAGTGCAGACAAGTCCCAAAATGTGTGCTACTCAGAACTTTCTTCAGCATTCCTTTGATCATGCTCTTTCTTTTTTGAAAAAAGTGTGTATTTTTGAGAGAAGCTGCAAGCAGGAAAAGGGCAGAGACAAGGGGAGCGGAGCATCCAAAACGTGCTGTGTGCTGACGGCAGCAAGCCTGATGTGAGGTTCAAACTCACAAACCACGAGATCATGACCTGAGCCGAAATTGGATGCTTAACCAACTGAGGTGTGTGCCCCCGATCATGCTTTGTCTATCTAAAGTGTCTTTAGAACTTTGACCTTTAGGGACACCTGGGTGGCTCAGTTGGTTGAGCATCCAACTCTTGGTTTTGGCTCAGGTCATGCTCTCAGGGTTCGTGGGTTCAAGCCCCACATCGGGCTCTGTGCTGACCGCACGGAGCCCGCTGGGATTCTGCCTCCCTCTCCCTCTCTGCCCCTCCCCTGCTCTGGTCTCTATCTGTCTCTCAAAAATAAACAAACAAACATTAAAAAAAATTTTTTTTAAGGATTTTGAGCTCAAGGTTTAGCCAACATTCTTGGCTCAGCCTCAGTGTTCTCTTGATTAAAGGTTTAAGACTGAACTCAAAAAGGGCTTTATATTTTGCTTTTAGAGTTTTGTGTGTGTGTGTATTTTTTTTTAAGAAGGCAAAATCTCTTACCCGGCTTCACTTTGAAGGCTAAACTCGGGATTGGGCATGAACACGTTGTTCACTTACACAAATATGCTTCCAGCCAGAAAAGAATTTTTCTTTTTTTCAGTGATCAGGTTCTTTGGTTTAGGTAAAATAACAATTACCGGTTGTGGATTAGCGTGCATTGTTTCCACGTTTGTTATGTCTCTCAAAGGAGTGCCTACGTAAGGAGAGAGAAAGTGTTTTCAGCTCCCCCCTACTTCTTGCTTGTCTTGTCATTTTCCAACACTCGCCATCCTTTCCCTCCTCCTCCCCTTCGTCTTGGCAGGGGCTCAGAAGTGTTGCTTGTAATACCCTCAGCCAGCCGGTGGCTACAGACATGAAGGGGGAGGAAGAGGGTTAAGGGTAGGACTGAGGGTGAAACCAAACACATATGTGGCCTGGTTTCTCTTTAACCTCCTTCCTTACTCCCACCTGCTGAAGAAGTCTGCCACCCTTCAGGGAGGCCACAATACGCACCGATGCCCTTCTCTGCCTTATCGTTATTTATCTCACCACCTCTTCCCAGATACAATCTCCTTTCACACCAACAAAAGAAATGTTGTCAACTGTTCTGTTTCCTTTTATTTGCTGGGATCGCTTCCTTCTTTGGGATTATCCTTTTCTTACTGAAAAAAAAGAACATTTGGACCTTCTATGGATGGTTTTAAAAACTTGGAGGCGGATGGCAAGAACACCCTTATGTCTCCCGTGAGGAGGGGCCGACTCTGTGATTTTAACTCAACAGATAACATGAGAACATATCTGTTAGAAACTGTTGCCTGCCTCCCTCCAATTCCCTGTACCCTGCTCCGTTGTGTTTCCCCCATAGCACTTATCGCCTCCTACCAGTCTATATCCACTTATTTATTCCCTGTTTTGAGTGTCCGTTCTCTCTCCCTGCTGCCAGCATGTAAGCTTCACAAGAGGAAGGATCTAAAACACTGCCTGGAATAGAGTAGGTGCTCAGGCAATATGTTCTCAAGTGAAGTGAAGAACACTCATTCCTGGGATGAGTGTGAAGGACTATCTCTGTTGTTCATGTCATTTACATTACATTAGGCCATTAAAGACCCCAGTAATCATAGTAACCTCTCAGTAACCCCCATACCCTAAAAGGATGATAATATCTGTACTTTAATAGGTCGCCTCACCACAGACACCCCATGTTTGAACTTCTAGTAGAACTTAAAAGCCAACAAGAAGGAAGAGTATAAAACCAAACCTCAAGGTGCATCTGCAGACTATCTTTGATAATTAAGGCCTTAGATATCATCACTCAACCAGGTGTCATCCTGCACTAATATTAAAGACTAATATTTAAGAGTAATAATATAGTCAAGTGTCTTCCTGAGAGTGTATTAATATCATAGAAACTTTTCTTTTAATTTGGCAAACTTTCCGAATAAAATGAATAAGTAATTTCCTTTTTGCAAAGAGCTATTGAAAGTAATTGTACATTCCACACTTACAGAGTATTTTTTTTCCATCTTGTAAAAGGATAATTTGCTAAACTTGATTAAAAATCAGACATTGAACTAGATCTATCTGAGATTGTCGAATATACTATTGAGTGACTTTAATCAAATTCAGCATTATTATCTTTTTATTTGCTTTTACGCTGCCTGCAGGTACAATAAAGTGAAAATCTGTAAGCAATGGAGCATATTTATAATACTAGTCAGAATGCCAGGTGGGTTGTAAAATAAATGTAATTGTTTTCAAAGATTGAACCAGATTAGCATGGATTAACACATTCATTTTGAAATCCATGGCAGGAAGTATTCTCAGCATGCCTTCAAACAACCCTTGTTACTCTGTGTCTGTCCTATCTTAATACTATAAAAGCACTACCCCATAAAACAGGGAGGATTTTAACTTCGTTCATTTTCATATGAAAGAAATACAATTTATTAAACAAGACAAGAAAGCAGTTGTCTGCCATACTGTAGGCCAGATTTGCACTCTGGCTTTCAGCAGATGAACAACGGCAACAGACATGGCAGCCAGAATTGTGATTGCAATAAATATTCATAACTGTGCCCGCCAAGGAGCAACGGGAGGGTGCCTATGTTTGCAGCACATGGCTAGCAGAGGATGAACCAGGGTTCGACTGTCCAACACACACTGGCTCAGAAGCCCTAGGCAAAGCCATGCTGAAATCTCTCATCCAGGAGGAGTGACATTACTGGGTGATTTTGCAGTGTCCTTGACTCATGTGAGGTGAAATCTTTCAGATATGCCCTGCCGATGCCATTAGCCCTCCTCTCTCACCTTAAAATAAACCTCCTTGAGAAACTGTGTTGTCAGTGTGTGACATCCAGCAGGGGAGATCAGCCCTGGGGGCAGTTGGCGGGGGGAGGGAGGGGGAAGCGGCTTCTGATGCAGTTCAGGACCCAAGGCTGACTGCAAGAAACCTGCCCAATTTTAAGAGCAATCAGTCCTTGGTGAATTATACTCATTGAAGCTTAAAAAAAGTGTGTGTTTTATAGAGCCTCTGGACAGGCATGATGCCGGCAGATCTTGATTCTTTTACTCTAGCCATAATGAATCCCTTCATTCTACATTGAAAGACAAAAATCATTCCTGTATTTACTGCAGGGATCTTGTCTACTGAGCAATGTTAGAAATGTCATACAAGAAATGTCAATCGGGTTTCCTGAGCAACTGGTGAGTCTTCTGAGCTAATCATATTTCTTGTTTTGTTTTGTTTTGTTTTGTTTTGTTTTGTTTTGTTTTGGGCACTAGGAAACTTGGAGTGGCAAAATTTGTGTCCCAGATTTAGCAACTATGTGACATCTTCCCATTGAATTTCTATGTACTGTTTCTCCTGTGTTTTCCTCCATATATCTCATCATTCTCCACTTGGCTTGATTGTTTTTAGTCTTACTTTACTTATTTTATGTAGTTGTGAAAATAAGGCTAAGTCCTTTATGGAAGGAATGCATTGTCTGACATATGCACACCTGTACTGACTAATAAAATGGCCAATTGTATGAAGACATGGATACAATTATGCATCATTAAGCTGAGGTTATTCAAACCTGTCTGTAGTTCAGTCGGGATCATGGATATTCTAACATCACCAGTGTAGTTCCTATAGATATACAGGGATACAAACCATTTCTGAAATACTTAACCTGATAGATCCCCTACAGTTATTGACTAATATCTAAATAATTTACTGGGGTGAAATACTACCATTTTCTTTTCTTTAATTTATTATGTTTTTTAATTTACATCCAAGTTAGTTAATATATAGTGCCACAATGATTTCAGGAGTAGATTCCTTAATGCCTCTTACCCATTTAGCCCATCCCCCCTCCCACATCCCCTCCAGTAACCCTCTGTTTGTTCTCCATGTTTAAGAGTCTCTTATGTTTTTGTCCCCCTCCCTGTTTTTATATAATTTTGGTTCCCTTCCCTATGTTCATCCGTTTTGTATCTTAAAGTCTTCATATGAGTGAAGTCATATGGTGTTTGTCTTTCTCTGACTAATTTTGCTTAGCATAATACCCTCTATTCCATCCACGTAGTTGTGAATGGCAAGATTTCATTCTGTTTGATTGCCGAGTATACTCCATTGTGTGTGTGTGTATGTGTGTGTGTATGTATATATACCACATCTTCTTTATCCATTCATCCATCAATGGACATTTGGGCTCTTTCCATACTTTGGCTGTTGTTGATAGTGCTGCTATAAACATTGGGGTGCATGTGCCCCTTTGAAACAGCATACCTGTATCCCTTGAAATACTTAGTAGTGCAATTCCTGGGTTGTAAGGTAGTTCTAGTTTTAATTTTTTGAGGAATCTCCATACTGTTTCCCAGAGTGGCTACACCAGTTTGCATTCCCACCAGCAGTGCAAAAGAGCTCCTCCTTCTCCGCATCCTCGCCAACATCTGTTTTTGCCTGAGTTGTAAATGTTAGCCATTCTGACAGGTGTGAGGTGGTATCTCAGTGTGGTTTTGATTTGTATTTCCCTGATGATGAGTGATGTTGAGCATTTTTTCATATGTCACTTAGCCATCTGGATGTCTTCTTTGGAGAAGTGTCTATTCATGTCTTTTGCCCATTTCTTCACTGGATGATTTGTTCTTTGGGTGTTCAGTTTGATAAGTTCTTTATAGATTTTGGAAACTAATCCTTTACCTGATATGTCGTTTGCAAATATCATTTCCCATTCTGTTGCTTGCCTTTTAGTTCTGCTGATTGTTCCCTTTGTTGTGCAGAAGCTTTTTATTTTGATGAGGTCCCAGTAGTTCATTTTTGTTTTTGTTTCTCTTGCCTCCAGAGATGTGTTGAGTAAGAAGTTGCTGCAGCCAAGATCAAAGAGGTTTTTGGCTGCTTTCTGTTCGAGGATTTTGATGGCTTCCTGTCTTACATTGAGGTCTTTCATCCATTTTGAGTTTATTTATGTGTATGGTGTAATTAAGTGGTCCACATTCATTCTTCTGTATGTCACTCTCCAGTTTTCCCAGCACCACTTGCTGAAGACACTGTCTTTATTCCATTGGATATTCTTTCCTGCTTTGTCAAAGATTAGCTGGCCATACGTTTGTGGGTCCATTTCTGGGTTCTCTATTCTGTTCCATTGATCTGAGTGTCTGTTCTTGTGCCAGTACCATACTGTCTCGTGCCAGTACCATACTGCCTTGATGATTTGTAATACAGCTTGAAGTCTGGAATAATACCATTTTCACAAGAGAAATGGAATAATGCCATAGGATGTTTTCTCCTGGCTCTCGGTGAATTCTGGATGCTGTACATGTGATCGTGTATCATTTCTCCCATGCATCTGATTGCTGCGTGAGGTTTGATGCGTTGGTGTCAGACTCGTTTGTTTTCAATGATGTCATTGATTGTTCCCGTGATGAAAACTTAGAAAGTCTTAACTTTTAGACCTTCACTGGCTCTTCCGCTTCCTAGAACAATCATGAAGGAGGTCTCTTCAAGAATGAAATAATTTCTCCAGCGGCCATGAACAACTCACATGATCAGCAAATGTAAAACATGCTTGACTCTGAGGAAGTAGATTTTGCAGCACGCGGGCTCTGCTTTGGAATCCCTTTGTGATCTAGAGAGTTTTTCAACAAATCATTTGGATGTTGTTGCAAGGGGAGCACTGTTATGTTTTTCCATGCAATTGTGCTTAGCCATGCTGTAGAATGCTAGGGGATGAAAACAACAGATTCTATTTCCTGAGATTCCAAAAGTAGGAATTTTTAAAAACATGGCTGTGAAATATTACTCTCAGGCCAAATCGCCTTGTTTGTGCTTTGATCTGCACTTGTTTGTCTACGTTGGCTTTTTACAGTGTCCTACTAAACATCACATGTGTCCATGAAGTAACAACTACAGAAAGAAAAAACAGGATCAGGTTGTCCTTTCTCAAAGGACAGCTCATATTTTCATGCTCATATTTTCATGCTAAGAGAACAGATACTTCCATCAGGAAGACACATTATTCAGAACTACAAGGAAAGAGAGGTGTCTCTGACATTGTTTTCTCCGGAGTCGTTAACCACAGTTAAGCAAAATATGGATGAAAGCATTCTCAAATTTCAGCTTTTTATCCCCAGTTCGTTTATATCATTGTCTCATTTGCCTTTAATTCCTGCAAGAAAAGATGCTTCCACCAATTTCTTTGGAGTTCTCGTGGTTGGAAAAATTTTCTTGACAGAGTAACAACATGTGCAATGGAGAGCCGAGGACTTTGGTTGAATAATGCCTGTCATTGAACTTGTGTTCCATCTTGGCTCACTTGATAGAGAGTGAGTCCTCAGGGGTATGTAAATGGTAATCAGGGGACCTGGTCTGAACTTCAGCTTTGACTCCTACTGTGCTACCTCAGCCAAATAATTTAGCTACTCTGGATCACTTTTATTTCATATGCTAATGAGGGGATCGTACTAAAGTATCTCTAAAGCATTTTCTGAGCTCAAACTGGCTACTGTATTCACATTTCATCTATGAAACACATACTTACCTTGTTTGTTTGGCCACTTAGAAAAAAACATTACAAATAGTAAGCTTTGTTTCTTTCTTTTTTTTTTTTTAATTTAATTTACCTATTTACCACTATCAGTACTTTTCCCTCTCATTCCTGTCCTAACACACCTGAGAAAGAGGATACCCTCCCATCAGAGACATTGGCCCGCTTGCTCCACAATGGGTGCAGCCTGCAAACGGGTCCAGGGAAGCATCAGAATTTTGGCTGGAGGAAGGGAGTGTATATTGAGGAAGTCCATCTTCTGATTCAGCTCATTAATATCACTGAACTGTGTTGCCCATTATGAGTAAAAGGGAAACGTGTCTTTTGCGAGGATCAGGTCTACTCTCGCATTTCCAAAGTGGCCCCGCTCAAGTTTATTTCAAAGCCACTAAAGCACCATTCTCAAAGCCTGCCTTCCTCCCCAGAGCCTTCTGATGCAGCCGTGTTTTTGCCTATATTGTTCAAAACCCATGCTGAGCACTGGGTTAAAACCCTGAGCTCTAGGCGATTGAAAGCTCCCCTTTTTAGCATTGCAGTTCTTACCCCACTCCTACCTGAATGTCTGCTACAAACTGAGTTGCACGACTAGTTCAGATAGACACTATCATAATTTATTTATCATTCCCTAAATGTCCCAGTGCTCCTGGTATCTTCAGATGTTCACATTCTGCTAAGTCCGTTCCCAAATAAATCTTTACAAGATTTACTTGTATGATTTACTCCTCATTTACCTTGTGATATTTAAGCATGGTTCTGAGACGTCACAAAAATGGGATCAGGGAATTTTAACATTTTCACAGACACCTAAGTAAATGTGGATTAGGTGATTCTAATCTTCAGAAATATGACAACATTTGATCTTTGTGCCTATTTTTTTTGTGATGTGTCACCTCAACAATAAGTTTTCACATGGCTTTGAAAATGATACACTAATAAAACACATGACATATAGCTCACCCATGAATCTTTCTTCTGCCAATCTGCAATGGAAAAGGAGTAAGTGTTAGTTTTACAATAAAGAAACCAAGGCAGTGTGATCAGTCTAGTTTATTAAATCAGAGGGAAATTGATTTAAAAAATGAACCCCAGCTTCTCAGTGCTCCATCTATGATGAGGGCATGCCTTAGAAAACTGAGATGAAATCCATGATCAGGGTTAACTGACCAAAGCACTTGTTTGCAAAATTTGATGGGAAATCTTGCGTGGCATCCTTGTGTCAGCTGTAAAGAATAGCTTGAATGTCATTATTACATGTGACAGAAATTATGAGCAATTAAATGCATTTTGTGCAACAAACAGCGCTAAATAGTGCTGTAATTTTGCTGTTCTTTTATTTTCTGCCACCACTGTATAACGCCTTAGCATTCCTATTTATTATAGGCAGAAGCTCTGAATTTTGACCACTTGGCAAAGGTTAGCACTTCTCATGTCTTAAGAAACCTAAGTTATGGTCCTGGTTCTAATGCTAACTAGTCTTGTGGCTTTAGGCAAATGACCTAACCTTATTACATCCCACCATCTCTCTGTACAGTTTAAGTAGTGATATCCTATTTGGGGATCCTGTTAATTTTTTCATTCAGTATCTATTGAGTGTCTACTGTAAGACGGCCACTGCTCGCAGTAAAAGGAGCTAGGCTGAGCATGCTTTGATTTTCCCAGATGCCTTGAATCACTCACTAAAGTAACATTGACATTTTGATGAATCAGCAAAGGGTTAAGCAATGCTGAGTGCTTGAGATATTT